>NC_092860.1:69229967-69357304 GCF_032062135.1 Pyxicephalus adspersus
AATTGCTATGATCTCACCATTGAGCTTAACAGATCCTCCTTAATCGCGCAGCTGAAATCTAATCGCCTTAATTGGCAGATTCGCGCCAGCTATTGCTCATTATTATGAAGGCAGGAATGCGGCTGGCAGTGAGGAGGCGAGTGTACGCGCACACTCGAGTCCGGACCGCGGTAAACCGTGATCGCTGGCTGCGCGTACTTTCGCGCTTCCAGCGAGCGCGGATTTTATTGATGAATCAGGGGCCAAGTCTCTATCTAGATCTCCACTAAATAAGAACCCTTTTGTCACCCTTTGACAAAGCTTGCCATGCCATGTAAGTGCATACAGTACATACAGTACATTTGGGCAACTTTCACCTCTTCACCTACATTGTTATTTTGCCAATCAGGCCTTTTAGTGTTTCTTGTGCTGCCTTTTAATCATGACTTGGCCCTACTAACTTACAAGTTTATTTGTTTCCATGGAGAGAATATGTTGAATGGCAGCAATCTAGTTCTACAAAGTTGGAAAGTTTAAAATAAAGATAATTTTTCTGCAGATGTTAGAAATGTAACAAAAGCCAACATATCCTTTAATAAATGTAAATAAACAAAAAAACAAACAAACATTTAGGTATGCCAATTATTAAAAATTTTAACTAAAATAAACTAACCTATAAATATTAATTCTGCTAAATTTAAACCTGATTACAGCAATGTGACTCCACTTTCTGGAGTGTATGATAGAAAGGGTAGGCTAGACCCCCCCAACACCCCTGTGGTACATACCTACGCTAAAAAGAGTCACATAACTGCAACAGAAAGGATTTTGTGCGAGGTAAAACTATAAATCATGGGGATTTTTGGTTAGCATGCACTATATATTGACAAGGCATCCAATCAAATGTTTCTTATACTGTGTACAGACACTCCATGAAAAGGACAACTAGTGATCATTTTAGATAACAGTATTACCAGCGCTGTACAGACATGCAGGTTAGGTACTGCTAAACAATATGTCCTGTTCTATGTAGAATTAAAAGAGGATGAAAAGGAGCTGTCCCACTTCAGGGCTACAATAAGCCTTTTTAGTGGTGGAACATTTTGTAATCTACAAGAATAGATCACTAAACAATGTCACAAGACCTTTACTAATGCTATAATTTCACCTGAGATGAACAATCATGAAAAATGGCATCTAGCAATGAAAACCTAGAGGAAGATTTGTGACTAGCATCAATCCCAAGTTTTGACTTCAGCCTTTCCCAACTGGAAGGCTTCACAGTTAGTTTTCCTTAAAAAAAACCCTAATGACCCCCCCCCCCCACACACACACACACACACACACACCTAGGTTCCATTGAATCTGCATAAGTTGCAATGATTATTTTATCTTACATCTTTAACTACTCCCTTGAAAACTGTTATTCCATCCATTACAAAACAGAAGGTAACAGTATGCGGCTCTACAAAGTATTTGCAGACTTAATTGTCCACAGCTTAAAGCTGTTGTTCAGATGGGCATTTTTAAAATGGTATCTAAACAAGCATAGTAATGCTAAGACTAACTAGTACTGCTTCTCTTGTATTCTGCACTCAGGGTGTGGAATATCACTGTAGAACAGCATATCATCAAAATTAATATCTATCATCTATGAGATAGATCTGGTGTAAGACACTATATATATTGTATATATGTATTTCCAGTAATATTGTTTTGGTAAATTCAAGATATTAACACAACGTAGGTTTCCTTTATATAACTAACATTGTAAAAATGTATAGCGTTTAATATTCCTACTTTAAATATATGTACTATATTTTTTTCCTTTTTTTATTATTTCTAAAAACATACAACACTCTATAGGAAAAAAGGAATATTATTTTAATAACATGTACACTCTCCATAATAATACTTTCAAAATAGAAATCTAAACACTGTGACTTTTCTATTATGTTTACAATTACTTCAGTTTCTCCATCACTATTTACAGTCTTGGTAGGACCAGATCAGAAAAATTAAATATGATTTGAATCTCAAGCCTTATTATTAAAGTGTTTAGAAGTTTCTTCAGAAAATAGAAAGCAACTTTTAAGGTCAGGTGAATTCATGGCTGTAGTCCAAACAATTCAGTCATTTAGACTACTGTACTGAGTAAAATAAATACTGGTTTGTTCTCTTGTTAAACATACCAGGAAGACCTTGTTAGACTCTATTATAAAGTATACATAAAAATCAAATAAACAATATATTTAATTTTACTGTATACTTTATAGAACACAAATGCAACAAACCACTTTTTAATAAACTTTGACTTTTTACTTGAGTGTATCCACACATCTTTTTGTTAAACTGTGTTGAATGTGGTTTACACTTGGTGACAAACTTCAGGAAAACGATAATTCAGAATTGCGACAGGAAAGCTATTTAGGGACTTTCTGTGTGGTTATTTCCTCACAGATCAGCAAACTGATCAGTTTTCAAAACAGGGTTAGACATATAGTTAACTATAAATGCAGTTTGGTCATTTAAAGCTACATTTCCAACTTCTTGTTCAATAACATTGTGTTCTTTTAAATTATTTACTGCTTTAAACTGTTATTAGGAAAAGAAATTGGCATAAGCAGCAGAGTAAATTGCTACAAACAACATTAGTTGTACTCAGGGATAAAAATTTTAGCTTGTATTTTGTCAAATAGTATTTTAGTAAAGGAAGCAAGTGTAATAAAGAACTGACTAATTAGTTCTTCAAACCACTTACATAATGATAATTGGTTTTCTTAAAGTTGTAGCAGACATAATTATGATCAGAAAGAAGTTTGCATATGAACATGTAGAATATGCAGGAAACAAGTGCTTAGGGTATGTCCGGCGGAAATATATGTAGGAGAGGAATGTGAAATGATTACACTGCATTATATCTTGTTTCCATAACAGAAATGTCCTGGTGGAACCTCTCCCCTTCTTCTTTACTCGCATCACCCAAATTTTGTGGTAAGAAGTCCAGATGAGGAATGTAGGAAAATAATTTTAGATGACATTCAGCAGCCAAGTTGGTGGTATGCTGTTAGCATGTTGTTCATGAGTTCAGCATGGTTTTCAACTTGCTGGTTGCCCAGAAAGTTTTGTGCAACTAGCACAAATGAATCCCAAGCAACAAGTTCAAGTGTCTCTGGATGTGGCATCACGCATCAAATTGTGGATTTGGGGACCAACAAAAATGCAAATTGGGGTTCATAACATTCATTAACATCGACATCAACCTCCTGTTCCTCATCCGACATGTCACTATCAGTAACAAAAGATGTAGGAGGGACTGGCCCTTGATTCTCTGCATTATGTGGCACTGGCTTCATAGCAGATTCACAATCAGGATAGAATTTTTTTCCTTTTCCCATTCAACCATTGTGTTAGGCCAAGGTAACACACCTGACAGCAGATATGAGGTGCCCAGCTTTTATCCTGATCTCCAATTTCACATATACTTGTAAACAAATCTCACCCTCTTGGTTAGGTTCTTGGGTTCACGGTAGGGGTACAATCACACGGGGTATATTTGCCACAAATGTAGCAAAAATTGTCGGGTTTATTAACACAGCTGCGCCTACTTATCTTTAGCTCAAAACAGACTGACTATGGCCTAGCTGTACTATGGTTTTGCACTAGAGACAAGCCCTTGGTCCATCTCGCCTTATATACCTATTTCTGACATCAGCTTACTGACTTGCCCAGACATGGCCAGCTGCTGCTGGAACATGCATGCCACCAGGGGGCGTGATTCAGCTGAGGCAGCAGCAGGCATAGTGGTAGCTGAAACTGTTATAATATTCCTATGTAAAAATACATTACCCAATTACTGACCATTTAAACAGCTATAGTCTGCCAAAAACTTAAAATCTGTATGTAATAGGAAAATTGTGAGTTCAGATTTGAAATCAGCACACTCGATATCATGTAAATGTGTTATTCCCAGTAGCAAAACCGTTGTTGTGCAGTGTTATTATTATTAGCAGGTTTGTGGGAAGGGTGCTGTAACATTTTCTTTTAATTTTCTCTTTATTTTCAACCAATAACAGATGAAGTTGTGAAAATAAAGCTAGACAAATATGATATTTAACAATGGTTTTGAAGAATAGTAATGTTTGCATAAAACATTCATAAGAACAAACTGATTAAGTACCTTGAAAAATTTCCTAGCAAGCATTTCAAAGCAGCGGTTGCCAACCAGCGGTCTGCGAGAACGTTTTGGTGTTCCACGGCTCTGGCCAGTGAGCCCCCTAGGAGAAGGACCCCACTGGGGGGTGCACCGGCCAGAGCTGCGGACCATGTTCCCCGTATAGATCGCAGACTCAGGGTGGTGGGAGCGGGTTGTGTCTCTGGTCTGAGCCTGCGATGGGAGAGTGGATGGGTTCTGGCATCATGACGTCACTCTGGGGGAAGTTTCTTCACATTTGAGTGACACACAGCTCCTCGCGCAGGCACGGTCTGGAACCCATAAATTTGGTGGTCCATAGGTTTGTAAAGGTTGGCAACCACTGATCTAAAGGTCTCAAACATCATGTGAATCTGGACACATTTTTTATGGATAATCAAACAGATAATCAATCAAATCAATAGTATTGTATCCAGTGGAACCACATTTTTCTGAAGGACTCAAATCTTTGAGTTTGAGAAGCAATCATGTCCTCCACGAGAATAATGTCATTGAATATAGTAACCATTGTTGAATAGTGGGAGGAGAAGACCACTTCTGGTTTGAAAGGATACATGCTTTTGGAAAATTCAATAAATAGTGGAGTAGTCAGTTCTTATATCTCCTCCTGGACATGTTAAAGGTGTGTAAATGGCTAATTCTGGTTTATCATGAATGGATATATCAATGGGTTTGAAGTCAATATTAGAGGCTGCAGACCAGAAGTAATTGCTGGTCAACACCACAAAAATATGTAAAAGAGTTTCCTGTTCACTGTGGTAGTGCTAAATAATGCCTGAAGATGATGATACATCTTTGAAAGTGCCACAGGAGTGGTCCACTGTACAAGTGGGTCAAAATAGTTTTTTTATTACTAATGGAAGCCTATGGCCAAATCATGCAGTGTTGAACACAAATTTTTTTAAGCCTGGGTGGGAAGAAATTATAGTTAGGTGTCAGCGCCTGTATTGTGACAAACTCCTCATTAACCACCCAAAAACAGCTGTGCGATTACTGAAAAGTGCCAGGTGGTACACCCAACTAAAAGGGTCTGGGGAGAATACTGTTATGTGTTCATGTTGTTTGTCTGGAAGAGGTATTATCATGCCAGGCTCCCATCTCAGAAACTGAAAACAATTGTGTGAAGGCAATAGACAGTTCACCTGAGACAGGTAGGTAAGGAAGGGGTGTTAGAAAATGCTCATCTGTGGTAGCCAGGAGAATTGGGATACCAGCAGCCCCTGCTTCCCTTTAGATGTGCAGCCTGATGGATGTATGGCATCCCCAGCATCCATTGTTAGGCTGTGCACAGCTGAAGGGGGTTCTAGAGGCTGATCAGCTCCTGATTCAGTCCTGGACTGCTATGGGCTGCTGGGATTTTAAAGCCTCTCTGCTCCCAGTCATCAGTGCCTGTTGTAGCATTTTGCTGGGTTTATCTGTACTGAAGATTTGTTGTCTGATTTGCTGTTGCTGATCTTGTCTGTTTCTGACATTGCCAGTTTGTGCTGCCTGGACTGACCTTTGCCTGTGACCCCGACTCTGCTTGTGTTTTGTCCTTGCGTACTTCGTTTAGTTGACCAATATTCTTGGTATGACCTCTGCTCTGTATTCTGGACTTGGCTCTGTTGGAATCTTGGTACTGCTATCTGTGGGCTTCTGGCTTGATGCCAGCCCATTCCCAGATACCGTCCCTTGCGCAGTAAGTCCTGGGGCAACTGAGTGCTGGGAGACGCAACCAGTCTCCCGAGGTTGAACGAGGGCTTACTAAAGGTGAAGACTGCGGTATTAGATTGGGGCACTGGTGTCTAGTGGGGACTGGTGCTGACCAGGGCCTTACAACAGGTTGGGGTAGGAGTAGGAGGAGCTAAAATACCTTGGGGACTTTAATCTCTAACGATCTCTCGGGTATATTTTGCATTCATTTTTTGCCTCTTCTCTCTAGAATATCTGTGCTGCTAGAATAGCACTGGAGTATGAGTTTTTACCTGGTTCGGGCACATCAGTGTAGTCCAAATGAATATTCTACAATGGATCTTAAACCTTTTGACTCTCTCATACTTTAAATCTATTTAGTCCTTGGTCTTTAAGTCTATGTGGGGTAACAAGAGTCCGCATCTTGGGAGACAGCTTCCCCTATGTCCTAAAACTGTGGGTGGTTTGGGGATCTCTAATTTTCTCTTTTTTTATGCAGCAGCTCACTTGACCAGGGTAGAAAACTTGTGTAGGCATGTAGAATTTAAACAGTGGACATCCCTAGAACAATCCTTCTTTAGCATGCCAATCTATTTGTTGCCATGAGGTTCTAAATCCTTTGCCACAGAGATTCTTTGTCACCCAACAGGGCGAACTACATTACAGATTTGCAGGAAATTCTTCAACCCCTTGCCCTATATACTCAATTTTTAGCTAATGTGTCATTCCTACCAGGGTTGAAAGACCTGGTTTTACAATATTATCATCTCAGATATGTAGGGCTTAACACTTACTCTATGGTAACACTTACTCCAAAAACTTCTCCAGGGTTGCTGGGTGTCCAGGGAGATTCTTACTTCTGATAATGGATTTCTGGTGAGCCTTGGACACTCTCCAGCTTCTGAACTTTGCTGGCTCCTTGACAGCATTTGAAATGTGTTGTATTGGCACGAGTGTCATTCATCACTTTTGTCTACCCTATATCTGACTCTCATTTCTCCTACTTAGGACCATATTCCACCATTCCTGCATTCCTGGGAAATAGATTTGAGGCTACAGTTCACATCTGCACAAAGAGAAAAAATGATTCACTTGTCCCATAAGTCTTCTATTAGCTGCAATTTCTAAGGGCTGGGCTATTATTAATATTAAAGAGTATTTATAAAGCACCAACATAATATGTAGTGCTGTACATTAAATAGGGCTATAAAATGATATCTCGTTGGTATGGAAGTTGCGTTGGAGGTGCAATGGTGCCACAGGCACATCCTCTCTGGTCAAGTACATTATCAATAATATGTAATGTATGTACTTTTTCATCTTCATATTCATGATTAATTTCAATATTATTTTTATTGATTTCTATTTTTAATTGTTAACAGTGCATTTTGTGCCCTAGATTTACACATTTATAAATCAATGTAATTTTTAATAATATATAAACTCTGAGCATGTAAATTTAAAATATACCACCATCATCATCTATTAATATTATCATCCAGTCATTATATAGCACAAACATTTTACACACCGCTTTACAAAGTCCATATTCATGTCACTAGCTGTCCCTCAAAGGATCTCACAATCTAATGTCCCTATCATTGTCATATGTAATTAACACATTTTAACGTCAATTTGGGGGGAAGCCAATAAATCTAACTGCATGTTTTTTGGAATGTGGGAGGAAACCAGAGTTCCTAGAGGAAACCCATGCAAACATGGGCAGAACCTACAAACTCCATTCAAATAGTGTCAACAACTAATGACATCCTGTTTCCCTTTTTATTATTATTATTAACCAGTAATTATAAGCACCAACATATTAAGCATCATTTTACAAAGTCCCTTGTCACGTCACTTACTCTCCCTCAAAGGGGCTCACAAACTAATGTCCCTACCATAGTCATATATCGGTAACATAGTTTAGGTACAATTTTTGAGTGAAAATCGGTTAACCTAACCGCATGTTTTTGGGTTGTCGTAGGAAACCGGAGTGCCTGGAGGAAACTCAGGAAACGCATGGGGAACATACTCCTTGCAGACTCTTTCTACTTCAATTGATACTAAGTGGGGTTTCAGCAGGGCCAGACACTGTCATAAGTCAAAGCTAATGTGGAGTTCTTTGTAACCCAGGAGAGGGGTGGTGAGCAAGAATCCGACTTCTCATTTTACTTTGAGTCTATTGGCTGGAGACAACAGACTTGCAGTGAGAGGATCTCTTTCTGCAATAGAATCAGCATGCATAGAGCATTTATATTGCAGAGGGAGCAGCTGCATTAGCAGCAGTGTGGGACAGTCCAGGATAGGCACTAAAGAATGTAGAAATTTGAGTAGGCTGAAACAGTTTTTTTTACAGCTTTATGTAATATAGAAAAACAGCTAAATAACCTAAATAGGTTTCTAAATCTGTATGGTATAATACATTTTACGTACTATAGCTGTTTTAGCTGGCCACCTGGATGCAGCATTTGGCATTGCTAGCCTGTTTCTTACGCTAGATGAGGTAGATTCTCACCAAGGCCACAGATCATCTACTAGGATTGCATAAGTAGAATGTATCAGGGGAAAACTCTAGTAGTATTGTTCAACTATATATATATATATATATATATATATATATATAAACACATGGAGACATTTCAACTAAACTTGCTATATATATGACTGAGGCTCATGTGAGTGCACCAGTCATCTTTGTACAGCGCTGTGGTATATGTCAGAGCTATATTTGGATGTATGTGTGTATGTCATTACTAGGAAACGCATGGAGACATTTCAACCAAACTTGCTATGTTCCACCATCACTCAGAAACACATCGACACATTTAAACCAAACTTGCTAAACATATGACTCAGACTCATGTTAGAGCACCCCTGATCCTTGTACGGCACTATGGTATATGTCAGAGCTATATTTGGTGTTCACTAGGAAAAGCATGGATACATTTCAACCAAACTTGCTATGTTCCACCATCACTCAGAAACACATCAACACATTTAAACCAAACTTGCTAGACATATGACTCAGACTCATGTGAGAGCACCGCTGATCTTTGTACAGCATGCTATGTTCCACTCAGAAACGCATAGAGACATTTAAACCAAACTTGCTAGACATATGACACCGCTGATCTTTGTACAGCGCTGTTGTATATGTCAGAGGTATATAAATGTATAATAATAGTGTGTCACCGTGGGGGAACATTAGAGTGTCAGCTCCTCTGTACAGAGACTGATGGGTCTAGCTCAGTGTTTTATTGTACAGCACTATGGTATATGTCAGAGCTATATAAATCTCTCTCTATATATATATATATATAAAATTGTATGTGTTTATGTGTGTGTATGTATGTGTATTATGCTCCACCATCACTCGAAAACGCATGGAGACATTTTAACCAAACTTGCTATACATATGACTGAGACTCTAATTTGCTAACCAAACTTGCTATGTTCCATCATCACTCGGATATGCATGGAGACATTTAAACCCAAATTGCTAAACACATGACTCAGACTCATGTGAGTGCACCGCTGATCTTTGTACAGTGCTGTGGTATATGTCAGAGGTATATTTGCATATATGTATGTATGTGTGTATGTATTGCTCAGTTACAGTGTGCCTTTGCTTATATTTTTACAAATTTCTGGCCTGTAATAATGCCTTTGAGAAAATGTAAGGAAATTGGCCGAGTGCAATCAAAGGCAAAAAAATGAAACAACACCGTAGACAAGAAAATCACTATAGTTTTATTTGATTCCTTTTCCAGTATAATATAAGATTGCAAAAAATAAATACCCAGACAACGCCAGGTGATCAGCTAGTTACAGTATAAATAATCAGTCACCTACTTGCCTGCCTGGTTACCCCCTGCCAATTTAAGAGACTGCCCAGGTCCAGTACATTTGTGGGTAGGGAGGAGGGATGTTGGGCTTCTGTGGTGCTGACTATTTTTGTGCAGAATATTTTTTACATGCATGGACTACATGGACTAAGACCTACCTAAAATCAGACAATATGGATCAGGCAGGCATGTAGATTGTTGTGCCTGTGTACTGAATATTAGTACAATACTACTAAAGCTCCACCAAACAATATGGTATTTACCTTGCTTGATGTCTGAATAAAACAAAGTTCCAAACTTCAGTGAGAAGAGAGAAAATCATTAGCAGAAGGCTGCGTATACTGAGGGTCTCTATCAACTGCTTATGTTTAATAATAGCAGATAAGATCTCTATATGTTTTATTGAAAAACAGAATTGGCCTTTTATTCTGTCTGTTCTTCTCCAACACTATGCTCAACTCCCCCCAATAAAACTATTTACATGCACATTGATCAGATAGATTACATTGGTATTATTCTAGGACAGTGATTTTCAACCTTTTCAACATGGGAGAACACTTTAAATATGGAATTCAATAACCCACCTTCAAGCCCCATGGCCTTTCCATCTCTTTCAATGCCGTCACTGAAGGATGAGTTTGGGAAGCTGGGGCTGTCAGTGCCATATGCAGGCTGGGGCTGCAGATCAGATGGGCACTGACAACCCTCAGCCCCAGTTGCCGCCTGCAAGTCAGATAGGCACAAAACCTTACCTCCCTAGATTCCCCTTCAACCGTCAGTGAGGTCTTGGATCCTGCCTACCACAAACAAGCTTCAACAATTAATTATTCTGTTTGCTCTCCTCTTGGTGAGGTAATCCAGCCTCCCCTGCCGACAGTGACCAGACTCTGAACGTTTTGCCTCCACAACTAAAGGAGCAGACCACTACCAATAGTAATAATGCTATGGTCACTACTACTAAATTAAATGTGTCTTCCAAAACATGGATTCCAGATTAGACCAGATTAGACCATAATGAGTTGATGGATGGATGATAATGGATGATACAGTTACACGTGTACCCCAAAACACAGCCTAGATCTCATTTTTATAAACTCAGTTTGATGCTTTATAAGGTAAACTGGATGATTTGGAATATTACTCCAAACTTTTGCATTTAAGGTGTCCCTGAATCAGTATGCAATCTGGCCACCAAATAATTTCTTTGTTCTCTATTGCCAGATTTTCCGTACTCTTACCTAGAATTAGAAAGGGTCCATAAAGCTCTCTCATAAAGCCACAGATATCATCATGCATGCACAGTACTATACCACGAAAGAAGCTTTATTTTTCATCACCAAGCATAAAAGCGAGCTACTAATGGAGGGATTTCCTAACCTTTGTGGTATTCTGATCTTTCCCCTATGACCATTCAATGGAAAATATCTCTCAAGCTTTTATTACAGGTTCTTATTTCCAATATAGTGCAGTTGGTCCTTCCCATTCCAATGTACTGTTCTGCTTTCAAGGAAAGCTTCACTTTGTTGCCAACTAGATTTAAACCTGATTTCTATTTTTATGTACATTTTTATTAAAGTTTTTACAAGAATTAAAAACAAAGAACAAATATACAAAACAAATCAGGCCATAAAGCTGAAAAAAGTAAAATTAACATACCCACTGAAATAACATGTTACAGTACAAGCTCAGAATATAGGGTTTAACATAGATGAGTCCACATTCTAAAAAAACATTATTATTTGCCAAACAATGCCTTCATCTAGTGAGGTACCCCCATCTTTATAACAACATGGATCCCTTACTAAATTAAAACATTATCAATATGATTGACCTCAGACAAATAGAGTCAGTAAAAAAGGACAGATTAGGTTAAAAAAAGGAAGAAAATTGGGAGAAGGGTGGTTAACTTCTAAAGGATTGTGATGTGAACAGGACTTTTCACAGTTTAACAGTACAAAGCTGTTCCCATGCCAACCAAATCTCCTGATTCTTATCTAGAAGATATTGCATTCTGACTGTCAACAATTTCATCAGTTTAATATTCTGAATTTCTTTGTACAATTCTTTTTTTTCATAGGAGTAATAGAACTCCAGCACAATGTAATCAACCATCTAGTGGGAGTCAAAACATAGGTCATCAAAATGATTTGTAATTTAGGGAATATTTTAATATATTAGGAATATTTTAATAATAATAGGAAGATCCAGAAGATGCTTTAAGGGATCTCTGCAATTGGGGATAGCAACGGAAAAAGAAGGGTGTTACCCTTCCCCCAAAATGGCACAATAATCGTATAGCTGGAGAAGTTGCCCCTTCACATTGTCAGCAGGTTACTTACCACTGGGTATATGGTATGCAGCCTCTCAGGGTTGTAGTATCAATGCATCATTATTTTGTACATATTTTTACAATTGATTGTACACCAAGAACTCCTGATGGCATGATCCCAAATTGTTTGCCATATCTCTCTGGGTGTAGCCTGCCCAAAGTCTCCTCCCATTTACGTATATATGTGTGAGCTATCGATGTGTCAGCACTACCCCTCACTAAAATGTTATATATATATATATATATATATATATATATATATATATATATTTATTTATATATTTTTTTTTAGGAAATAAGTCCCTGTCTTGCCAGTCCCTTCCTACAGGCCCCCTCAAATTGTACGAGAGCTGTGAAGCTCAATTCAGTAGTAATTGATTGAGCAAAACTACGTATTTATTATATTAACTATATTAAGAATTTGCGGGTAATTCAAGATTTTCCTGCACAGTTTACGTGTCCTGTGGTGTATAATATGTCTAAAACTAAAGGAGTCATCCTCTTTCTAAAGCTATCAGGTATTTGGGACATGCATAGGAAGGAGGTCAAGGAGGATCTGCTTCTTGTAAGAGCAGAAAATTACCTTTCACAGTAGGTAGCTAATACAAAGCATGCATTGCTGTGCAAACTGCCCTCGCACTACTTTGGATCGTAATGTTTGAAACATTAAAGGCCAACTTAATCTATCAAAAGCTTTTTTTTAGCGTCTAATCCGAGAACAAATGCTCCTTGATCCATTATGTTTATTACAGCAATAGGGGAGATGTTTTTAGCCTAATCCCCAGAAATAATTGAGGGCAATAAGCGTATGACTAATATCCTAGTAAACAACTTTAAGTCTGAGTTAAGAAGAGCAATTTGGCAGTAGTTTGCTGGATCTGCAGGCAGGAAAGGAGCATGAAGTCACAGCAGAGAATAACATAACTATGAGGTAGAGTATATATATATGGATGGAGTCCACATGGTCGTGGAATAGTACATATATTGGCCCTCGGGGTCTACAATGGATTGTGACAGTACAAAGGGGACCCCTGAGCATAATAAGATAGCCACCCCTAGAGATTTTTTGCTATCAGTAGAAGTTGCGTTCACAGTGGGGTAGCATCTAGCAAAGCTATAAGAAGTAGGATGCCAGGTGGGTCTCCTGGAGGAAGGCAATGTTAGCTCGGTGATGCCAAAGTTTAGAGAGGGAGGAACATTAGAAAATCATGAAGATCATGAAGATCATTGAACTGTAGAGAAAAGGAAAAAAGAATAGAAAGGAGTGGGAAGATCAGAACATTGAAGTACTACAATAGAAAGCATTCCAAACAGGGTATTTTAACAACAGTCGGTAAAAGCATCTGCTACACCCAATGGCTTCAAAAGAACGCAGAAAGACCCTTGTACTGAACCAAAGGGGATGCTGCAGAGCCAACCGGGTTTTTGTTGACCAGCCCAGCTACTACGCTTACCCCCAATATCAAACCGCATAAACCTCTGAATGTACAATTCTGTATTAGTATTGCTCATAAGAGTGGAAAACTGAGAATAGCTGAGCATAAACCCAAACCTTCCCCATCAGGGAAAACCTTGTGAAGCTACAGCTGGCTTCAGCGCTGATTATACATGAAAGAAGTCAAGCAGTCCCCACATGTATCCAAACCACAGTACTAAACACAAAACCCATAAAAAAGGCCACAGTCACCAGTTGACCATCTGGTTGATAAGATGTAATATCCAATAGGAGAAGAGTCTCTAGGACAAAGGACTTGAACGCGGTGTGGGCCTACGTTTTGCAGCTTGTTGCCAAGGTTTTGGTACTGGGGTGGTTGTCAGTAGGGGGTTCTAACCCTGAATAACTGGACAGGTTATCCGGAGCTTCTGGCAAAAGATTTGAAGATCCTCTGGATATTTCCGAACTGTAGATCCGCTATTCTTCTGAGCTGTAAGACTAGAAAGGAATGCCCCACTGCTAGGGAATGGAGTTGCCATGAATGAAGGTGGGTAGTGCCTGAAGAATGCAGCCCTGTTGTGCAGTGATCCAGGCAAGGTCCAGGAATAGTCAAAGCGTAGAGCCATCAAATTTAATAGACCGCATATTTCTTGCCGTGAACGTAAACTACTCTCTGGTGGCAAAGCAGTGGAACTTGCAGATTACAACTGAAAGCCTGGAAAGGGGGCCAGGTGGCCTGAGATCTCTGTGAGCAAAATCCAGGATAAAGGGATTAGATGTTGGGCATCCCAGAATATTATTAAATATAGCTTGTAGGACAGCTGTAAGGTCTGCTGCCAAAGTTGCTTCTAAGAGGCCACGTACCCTGAAATCTTCCTGGATAACGTAATTCTCTGTTTAAAGATTTTTGAGTATAAATGTGGTTATCCAGCAGGGATACGATCGATTTAGTGGCCTGTAAATCCTCATCCACCGAATGCACTCTTTCTGCCAAGGCACAAAGGTCACCTCATAAACACATCTCTGTTCTACAAGCCTCTTTTTAACTTCAGGGATTTTCTGGTAGTATTCCTGTCAAGGCTTAGGTAGTGCTGCAGGCGGGGGAGAGTGCACAATAGTAGGCATCAAATCTCTTGTGGTGTGGTCCGCCATCAGGAGGTGCCAGAAAGAAGGGGAGCACAGTGGCTGGAGAGATGGTGAGAAGGTGAGAGGTTGTTAGCTAAGTCATGGCGTACCTGAAGGTTGGGGCCTGTTACTTGAGGTGGTATTTGAGGTGTATCAATCACTCCAGAGTGTGCTGCCTCACTGAATATGGCTCCACCGCTGCTGAGTTGGTTAGTGGCTTTCTTGCTGCCCGCCATATTCCGTGACTGAATGGTTTACAATGATAAGGAATCTAGTAAGTCCTCTGCTGAAGAATCACACTATTTCCTACCCTAGACTTTTGAAGTTGAAGTGCCTCAGTGTGAGGGATTATGGCCCCTTTGGAGGGTAGTGTTTTATTCGTCCTCCATGATCCCTGGAGTATCCTGAGGTGGTGATAATGGGGGCACCCTTGTATCCATGTACCTTGGGTCAGAAGATGCTACTAAAGTTGAGATCTGCGGGGAGGGTAAGGCTATCTGTGCAGCCACGTTGCCTGCTGCTGCTGCGGGTGTAATCTTTGAAGACCGGCTTTCCATCACTCAGCCAAGCTGAAGGAAAGCTGGGACTGTAGATTGCTGCTGTGTTTGCTTCAATCCATGGGTCCCCAAGGCTCTGGGATCCCACTGGTGTTTTTGTTTCTCCACAATAAGGCTGACAAGAGGTGTTATCAAAGCCAGAGTGCGGACCACTGCTGGAGCTTGACTAACATGCATCTGCAGTCAGCGCCATGCAACCACGTCTCCTGAGCCTGATCTCTAACAATCCCTCCTCTTCTTAAGCAGAAGATGGCCACACAGCATCTCTGTATCTACTCTTGATCAAAGCTAAGTGATCCATCCATAGATGTTTGGCAGGAAATACCACCTTCCTCAAGGGACTACACATTCTGGATTTTGAGATCACAGATTGAATCTCGTAGGACTGAGATATATTTTAGTCTGACCACTGAAGCTGAACAGTTTTTTAGGTGGGTTTTTCCTCTGGAGTAATAACCCTGCCAGACTATTAGACAACAAATGAAACTCCAGGCTCTACCCATATTAAAATGTGTGATAGGAGAGTCATTCAAAATCCAAATTTTTTTATATCGGAATTTAGAAATTTTTACAGCAAGTTAAATGAATATTCTTCAGCACCTTTGGGTCGGGCAGCAGACACCTTCTTTGAAACTATCTCATTTTCATGCCTCAAAAAATGCTGTAGAAACAGCTAGAAATTCCAAATACAGCTGGAGAAATACCCCAAATTTCTTAAGACTGAGCCCCCAGCCAGAACGATTCTCAAACACCTACTTTAAGCAGTTTGGCCCCCAATTAGCTCCACATCTGGTGGCATTCATTAAATATCCAAGTGAAATTAAATCTGTACCAGGTGAAGCCAATCTGTCCCACATCAGTGTGATCCCCAAGCAGGGTAAAGACCACAGTTTTGTGGCCTGTTATTGAATAGGGGGTCAATATTCCTAAAATATATAAGCATTCAATCGACTGCTACCTATTGTGGCCACTACAAAGGTAACTATCTTCCCTTGTTCAAATATGTTCATGCAGATTTATCACAGTGTGCCTCTTCCCTCCCCTCTTGGGTAGGTAGGATAGCCATAGTCAAGATTAATGTACTTCCCAGGGTCTTCTACCTATTTTGCATTTTCCCTACTTTGATTCCTAAACATGATCTCCAGCTTCTTCAAGATAGAGTCATTAGATTCATCTGGGGTAAAAGAAGAAGAAGAATTTAAAAAACGATCATGCTTACCACAAGGTCTAGGGGATTGAGTGTTTCTTGCTTCCAAATTTACCACTATGCATCTCAAGTAGTCCAACTTTCTCAGAGCATGCTACCTTGTAGTCGTCTTCAGTGGGTAATGATCAAGGCGGGATCGGGGTAATGATCAAGGTGTGGCGATAAATAAGACAAAACTGGCAATTTCTTTTCCTCATTTACCCCTCTATCCACTTTGGGGTGACCCAGAATTTTCCCCAGGGATAGTTCAGCGTAGCTCTAAGTGGTGGACAAACAAGGGTTACTAATGAGGTATTGGGAGCAATTGGCTCATTTAACCTTCCTGTGTGGCAGTACTTTTGCCTAATAATTAGGGGCTCAGCCTGTAGTATCTTGCATGATTTGTACTTGCAGTAATTAGCACACAGACTGTCTGAATAACCAGCAGCAATGTCAGAGGTGTTTTTTGAACAAAAAGGCAGTTTAGGCATTACCAGTCTATCTGCAAGGCTGAGGGGAAATCAGTGCGTGGCACATTTTAAGACAATACCCCCCAGCTGAGCAAAGGAACACTTGTTTCTTTACTCAGTTTCTGCCTATGCAAAATCCCAGCAACAAGTGGAAGTTTGAGGGAGAGAATACAGGCATGGTACTCATGTAAGTGAACTGGAGGTCTTTGGGAGGGGTGTCTGTCACTGGAGGGGGGTCTGTACTGGGGCCTGTGACTGTCAGTCCCCACTGAGATCTGTTACTGGGGATTTGCACTGAAGTTTGCACTGGGGGTCTGTTACTGGGGTCTACACTGAGGTTTGTCACTGGGGGTCTGTACTGAGGCCATCTGCACTGGTTATCTATACTAAGGCCTACACTGGTGGTCCATGCTGAGGTCTGTCCCTAGGTGTTTGCACTGATGTTTGTACTAGGGGTCTGTACTGGGCATTTGTTACTGGGGTCTCCATTGGGTGTCTGTTACTGGGAACAACATGTTACTGGGAACAATCTGGGCAAAAGCAGGGCGTGGAAAACAAGGGCTTGAATTACATTTGTGATACAGTGCTGGACATACAATCTTTATTTTCTAGGCTGTTAGCTTTGACTTTATCTTTAGGTTGCTGAGGCTAAAGTTGATTGGAGTGGGATAAGGAGTATGCTGCTTATAGGGGATATACTTTAAAGTTATTCCAGAAGTGATCATCTAAATCTATATCCTCTAAAAAAAAATAAAAAATATATAGCATTTTCTGTACACAGTTCTCTGCATGTAAATTGGGGGAGGAGTACACTTTATTTCACCTGAGGTTGTTCACAGTGTGTGTATATATGGGGGGGGGGTCACCCCTACTCCTATTCTTGCAGTTGGCTCTATACACATTATGTGATGACCTAAAGCAAAGATTGGTGTTCTCTAACACAGAACAAATATTTTTTATAGTGGGTACAAAAAAATCTTACTTTTAGCAATCAATACAGGTTTTTCAGTCAGTGGTACTATGGCCAACAGAGACAGCAGCTGCTGTTATTTATTTATTATTAAAAATGATGCCCAATACAAGAAGAAAGTCATCTTGTACTGTCAGTTTCTTTTTATAAAACAGAAAATTTTATGGCATGACGATTTGCTTCTGCAGGATTTAGAAAAATTACTACTAACCATAGAATATGGTAAAAAAAAGAGATTGATAGCATTTGATAGAGCATATCAATTAAAAAGCGAAGATCTACTGAAGTAGTAAAAGAATATGGATCAATTTATTTTTTCATTTAGTTATTCAGTGGCAGACCTAAAAATTTGATATACTGTACAACAGAACTGTTACATAGTCCAGCAAGATAAAGGCAGGTTATGAGTATGCATTTAATGTGTCTTTACATAATACTCATAAAGATACTCATATATGGCTGACTTTTTTTGGTGTAGGCTTTGAAGCAAGCATAGAGTAGGATCCTAGCATGTGGGAATGTCACTTATCAGTTGGTAAAGGAAGAGTCTGGGCCTTTTTGCCAACTTGTCTGAGTAGGATGCTGCTCATACTGATCTCTGTGGTACTTTTGCAAAGAACACAACTTTTGACTGGTACTGTTTCTGTGGCTTATGTATTGCAGAAAATATGTCTGGCAGTCCCAATAATACTGTCTACAGCATTGAAAAAAGCCCACACCGCAAATCTTCCTTTGGTAAAAGTAGCATTACCAGTAGGGCACTTCTGTCAGTATTTAAATGGCTGAATCCTGATGTTTTCTGCAAGGTGTCAATGTCCCTGAACAACATTCTTCCTCCCTGTTTTTCAGTGTCTCCCTCTAAACGTTTCTCCTCCAGCTCTATGACACCAACATGTGGACTACTTCATTTGCCACCCCCCTTAGTCACTGCAGCCTGGTTCACAGTAAGCTCCAACTGCTGTAATGGAATTGTATTTTGATGCTCCCTGTCTTATGAATCCCATCTATGTGGCTGAACCACCCTCTCTCTCTGGTCGTTCAGCTGTCTTTCTTATTATGAGAAAGTTTCAAAATAGTGTAGTGTATTCAAACCATTCTTTTGACTTCATTTAGTAAACTTGTAGGGCCATGCAGGGGGTTAGCAAAGGAGGAAGAAAGGGCACATTAACAACACTGCCAGCAACTAGCAGTCTTGCACTTGGAACAAGGACAATTTTCGCAGCCATTCAACTACCTCCTTTGTTGGATATTTGTTGGAAAAAGAAAGGCAGACCACCATTTGTCCTACAGGGACTTCTTACCCATTACTTTCTGCCAAACAAATACCCTAGCCAGACAAAATAAAATTGAAAAATATTGTACCCCACAAATGCAAATCCTTAAACACTAACCTACAAAACAAACCCAAGTAAAGTTTTTAATTTACTAGCAGAAGGGGCACATCATTTAAAAAACAATTGCAGTTGTTGCAGATATTCAGAAAACTGTTTGGTCTACTGACTGGTGAACAAAGTGTAGTACACAAAGATATGTAGCCTACCTCTGCAGTCCACAGTGCAGTCAGCACATTACATCAGGGTACCCCTCCCTACACCGATTGTGCTTTTATAGTGGTGGGACTTTCACAACTATTTAACAACTATCTCAAATCTGCAGGATTTACTGCAAATCTGAATACTAACCACATACCTGTTAAAATGAATGTACATTAGCAACCAATCAAGGCCAATGCAGCAGTTCTACCATTGGCTGGTGGTTGGTAGGAGACGAATCTGCCCCTAACAATGACAATTCACAAAGTGAATGAAAAAGTGAACAAGATGACAAAGTTGTGGATGGCAAGGATGAAAAACGATTTGAGGTTCACCATTTGCAAATTTCTGCAAAAGTATGTGAATTTACAAACTGTAAAGGTCTTAAAGTGCAATGTAAATGTAGATTCATTGCTGTCCACAACTGGCATTGTGGATAGCAAAGCAATAAATCCTAGAAAGAAAGTCTAGCAAACAGATACTTGAATGAGCAAACAAGCCCATTTACATCTAGTTTCAATAACTTAAATCAGTTTAAATTAGTAGTATTTACAACAAATATTCAGTTAGCATTGAAGTTACAGATTTCAATATTTTTTCAATATATATTCAACAATTCAGCTAAATTGCATACATACATACATATATTTGCATACATATATTGAACCATCACTTTAAATAATACTTTTTATAATGTCATGAAATTTTAAAACATGCAGTTTACCTATATATTTATTTAGTATATTTTTGTTCTTTTGTATTACTAATTTGATCAATCATGAATAAAATGTATAAACACACAGCAGAATATTTATATAGTGTACCTTAAAGAACAATATATATATATATATATATATATATATATATATATATATATATATATATATAAATAAAATAAAAAAAAATATATATATATATATATGTATATCAATAAATATGTCTATTTAGTGTTGCAACCACTGCCACTCCCAACCACTTTGCTCTTTTTTTGGATTGTATAGTACATCACTTGTTAGCTACATAGCAAACCTATGGTAAAACAAATAAAAAAATATAACTTTTGAATAAAGTTGAATCAAACATATGTACAGACATACATTTTACTAATGCTTTTCATGGCTAAAGATGATTTGTTTGTTAGCTAAACTGTAACAAAAAAGAACTTTGTACTTGCCTTAGATTATTACGTCCTTTCAGTCCCGTTCAACAACAGTGGGAGTTTCCTTTGTCTACAGTCTCAACTATTTCAAATTGCTGGCAGGATGACTATTTTACTTTTATTCTGGAAATGAAAATGGGTGTCTCTGTGCTTGTGTCTGTGCCTGCTAAATATAATGCAACATTTTTTTCCCCTTCATTCTCAGAATGAGACAGCAAAACATATTGTAGTTCCTACTAGCTAATCTAATACATTCCAGAAAAGAAGCTTGTTTGTGAAGTCAGCATGGGAAAACAATTACAGTCTGGTGGACAGTGCAGGAGAAATTGCGAAATAAGGAGAATGTTTTTATGCTAGGAAGCAGGAGGGAGTCTCAGAAGGCAGTATATCCACAGATGGTCATGTCTAGCATCTATGTCAATACGTCATTTTTTGTTGTACTTTTCATGATTTGACTGTTTAGTTTTTTAATATAAGGACATTGCAATGCTATTAGTCATTTTAACCACTGTGTATGGTAAATATTTGTAGCATAATTTCATCATTATATAGAATTTGTTCTCCATTAAATCAACCTAGTCTAAAGAAAAAAAAATACTTATTTTTCTATATTTTTGGGATTAATTGATTTTTTATTTACATTTATTTTAACCACCTGAGCGTTACACTGAGGTCTAGATTTCTGTACCAAAAGTGATCCACTGTTTTTCATGAATTTTTTTTTTTAAATTGTAGACCTGTAACTTACAGAAATATGTCCGAACAGGGGTTCTAGTAGATAATATGAATATAAAAAATGTATTTACTTTTATTTATTTTTTTTTTTTTTTTGTATTGGATTGGATACAGGAGTTTGTATTCAATCCAATACAAAATGACAGTTTGAATTTACCAGTTATGTACTTTGTATTAATTTTATATTATTTTGTATTGGACTGGATACGCAAGTTTGTATCCAATCAAATACAAAAGATAAATTTGAATTTCCAAGTTATTTACTTTTTTTTTATTTTTTGTATTGGATTGGATACGCAAGTTTGTATCCAATCAAATACAAAAGATAAATTTGAATTTCCAAGTTATTTACTTTTATTTTATTTTTTTTTATTTTTTGTATTGGATTGGATACTGGAGTTTGTATTCAATCCAATACAAAATGACAATTTGAATTTACCAGTTATGTACTATGTAATTATTTGAATTATTTTGTATTGGATTGAATACAGGAGTTTGTATTGAATCCAATACAAAATGAATGAATGAGTTTCTTTTTGAATTTCCCGCACACGCGCCAACGTCATCACGCACGCAGGGAGAAGCCGTCCGTTTTTTTTTTCTCCGCCGGACGGCTTATCCCTGCAGAGATCATCCGGCGCTGGACGAAGACGGACGTCCACCAGCAGCGGAACACAAGATACCGGCCGGCATCTTACTGGTCCCGCTGGCACCCGACGCTGGAGAAGGAGATCGACGGACGACGATGGACGGAGGACGACGCTGGAATAGGAAAACGACGCTGGAATCCTTACCTCCATGGTCCCGCTGGATGTGCACAGCGGGACCATGGAGGTAAGGATGTGACAAAATTACGGGGTTAACCATCCTAGCCATTTTTTTTTTGCCCGACCTTCGTACGGGCATACCGGCAAGGTGGTTAATATGATTTATATTTATACCAGATATATTGGTACCTCTAAAGCCCATTTTTTCAATTCAGCAATACATAAGTTCAGTAATGGAAGCCAATATGAGATATACATTACATTTAAATGCAATTAGTATAATGTACATTATATATAAAGGCAACTAAACTGTTGAAGCTCGCTAAAAGGAAGAAAAATAATTTTAGTCGTTGATTTTTCATGGTTTAATTGAAATAGAAAAATGTCAGGTCACCAACCTAGCTCTGTTGTAACAACTGCATATTTAGGTTAAAGAAAATGTAAGGCCTGGCTGGCTGCCAAGCAATATGGTCACTCATCAAGCTGAATCCAGCGACTATGTGGATCTCTATACAAAATGAAGCGTGGATTACCCCAATGTTGGCTTTTTCCTGACAGATCTGGGCATGGGATGGAAACAGAAAGAAAAGACAAAGTTGCAGAAATGAATATATTTATTCTACTCAAGAAGGGAGAATGGGGAAGCCATAGCAGTAAGAGTCAGCTCCAGCAGGAGAGCAGAGGTGATCCCTCCTATACATCACCTCAATCTGCTTGAGGATCAGAGGGGAAGATGAACTCCCCCAGCCATAACTGCTGCTATTCCTATGCGTTCTAATGTATATGGAAGTGACTGTTCTAATCTGCAAATTCTGCACCCAGAAAAACCCAGTATCTTTTTGCAAAGGAGATTCAAATCATGAGGTAGGGCAGCATAGGGGCTCCCTAACAATGTCTGAGAGAGCTGCACCTTTCCAACAATTCCAAAAACTCTCCAGTCTTGGACACCACATTT
The DNA here is from genome assembly GCF_032062135.1 of Pyxicephalus adspersus. Classification (NCBI taxonomy): domain Eukaryota; kingdom Metazoa; phylum Chordata; class Amphibia; order Anura; family Pyxicephalidae; genus Pyxicephalus; species Pyxicephalus adspersus. Next base: position 69,252,896 of record NC_092860.1, read on the forward strand.
AAACATATGCTGAACCCTGTTGGATATCCCTCCATTCTGATTTCTCAGCAATGTTCTTGCAATTAAATCTAATATTTCTGAAATGGGGGCAGATTGGATCACATAGAGTACAAAATGGAAGAATTTGCAAGTGTTCATATTGATCTAGTGGACTTCCACAACTTTCTAGAGAAACCCACTTAGGTAAATCTCAAGCTGGCTGACCTGGAGTATAGATCCAGGAGGAACAAACTGAGTGGTGGAATTGATGACTCAAGCAAACCTCTTGTCTTCTTTTGAAACAATTACTACCATATTAGTTACCAGATCCTTCTATGATTGAGCTCTTAATGGACATTGCACATGGAGTATCCAGGGTCCTTTTATTTAATAGAGAAAGAATGTTATTAGGATGACTTGTATGGGATTATTTTTCTTAATTAAAGGTTACATTAGATGTAATGTTTGCCAAGCCTAAAAATTTTATAAATATCAAAAAGGAAGAAGAGAAGGGAAAGATAGGCTTTTAAGGCATATGTGAAAGATATATTTGTATTTAATATTTTTAGTCTAGGTAGTCCTATTTCCAACATAACACTCCTAGTCTATATGTGAGAATGCAACATAGCAAAAAACGTTGACAAAACAAAAATATATATATCTCTCAAAGTATTAGGCTTACGTCATGGCCCGACTCGTTTCGACAGATTGGCTTCTTCAGGGAATTATTGAGATCATAGTAGTAGGTGCATTGAAAGTAAATGACAATAATTTTTTGAAGCTTAAAAACAAAGGTAAAGAGTATCAAGGAAATATCCACATTCAAGTACCCCTGGGTCCTTGAGATGTTTAGTACTGGTGCTTGATATGTATGGGTTTATAAATCCCAGGAATATTAGGAGAAAATAGTATTAGAGTAAGTGATAAGGTACTTTAATGAAGGAGTATCATCAGGTAACATGTTGATTGGATACTAGATGTATCCAATGTATGTACATCCTGGTATTTAATCATGGTTGAATATAGGGTTAGTCCTTCACTGATAGGTAATGTGCCCCTAGAGTGTAGGCAACGAATGTTGTTGTAGGGTAAAGTGGGTGTCACTCCCCTGTCTAGGAAAATGCTTTATCGTTGGTGGTTATTGGTAAAGTGAAGGACAGGACGCCTGCACCCAGCCTCAAGGAGGAGGGAGGGTCCTTTTATTTGTCTAATTAGGCTGCTTGGGATGTTACAGTACACATTCATTTTTTTTTTTGTTTACTTTTAAAATATACTGCTACATATTTTGCACCACATGTTGCCTGACCCCTATATCATAGTGTCTATCTATGCAGGTTAATCTCAAGCACTTATCACTAGGGCACACAGAACATTATTACTGGTAACAAACGTATTGCAACTTAAAATAGTTCTTTATCTATTAAATGACTGATCAGCAAGCAAGGATCTTGACAAGCTGGTATACCTCTGGTGGAGGGATTAGTTCTGTTGCATAATTTGGGTATCCACTTGGAGGAAACCCTTGCATCTAGTCAGCGATCCACAAGACTTCAGCCAAAAGTGAAATCCACTCCATGCAAAGCAGCTTGATCTCTAGATTGATCTTTCTTTTTTTTCCACATGTTAAAACTACCAAATTTGCTAGGTAAATGTGAGAGAACAGTGGCAACAAGGAAAAAATACAAAAGTTAAAAAAGACCTTGTGGTTTTCCAGAAAATGGCAAGCAAAGTGACAATGATAGACAGCGTCCAGAATGCAGCACACACATTAAGACATTGAGAAAGGGTGATCTCAACCCACTAGCAACAGTCTCTGCCATCAAAACTGCAGGAAAACTTGTTGCTTTTTAATGCACGCACCCCTATTGAATTTACATAGCTGCATAATATCTTAACGCTATATAAATCCTGTTTATTAATAATAATTGCTTGCTGGCATCATGACCTGGATGACATGTGTTAGGAATGCCACCCATAAAGTTGTGGACAAGTAGTGCAGTGACATTAGGCAAAAGGATGGAGGACCAGAGACGGAGTGTGGGTCAGGGAGAGCAGTAGCAGTGTGTGGCCACTGGTCAGCTATCACCAGGGAGGCTGCATTGGTGGTTAGGAAGGTAGACGATATTGCTAGTTTCCATCATGAAGTGGATGACATGAATGCCAACCCTCAATCTTACAATACTTACAATAACTAGTGGAAAAGTTCAACCAAGGCAGGCTCAGCTGACAGGGTGTTTGGTGATAGGCAGCCACAGACTCAGCACAGGAGCAGTGTGGGTTCACAGAGGCATCTTGCTTGGCCTAGTGAGTCCTTGTGTCAGTCAATTAGTGAAATCTGCCCAGGTGGGTCACCTTTTCTTTCTCTTGCGCTGGGTGGGGTAGAAACTGTGACATTTTGTCTTTGTAGCGGTGATCCAGAAGGGTGGCCAGCCAGTAATCATCCCCGTAGGCATCACAACATGTGGACACACATATGAAAGAGGGGTCCCTTGGGCTCATCCTCCTCCTGTCCCTCAGTAGGCGCCAAAATATCCCAGGGGAGGTTACCCATTACATGTGCATGTAAACTGGGAACAGCTGTGTGGGAGAAGTAGTGCCTGCTTGGTATATTCCACCGACGCTCGGCACAGGCCATCAGGTCACAGAAGGGGGCAGAGTCCACAATGCTGTACGGCAGTACCAGCAAGGCCAATAGTTTGGCTAGATGTGAATTGAGATTGATGACTCTTTTGTTGGTTGGGCCCATAGCCTGATGCCTTGCACGTGGGCTGAAGGGACTGGGAGCTAGGGGAACTGAAGGGGTCACTGGAGTACCAATCTTTCAAAGACAAACGTCGTCTGACGCCATGAAACATGCGGCCAGAAGCTGATACTTCCTCGCAACTTGAAGTCTGGCTGTCACCAACCTCATGAGATGTAGTAGTAATGACAGTTGGAGGAGTCAAAGGAGGTGGAAGAAGAGACAATGATGTGATTGCACCTCCTTCAAGAGAACGCAAGTACTGCTCCAATTTTGGTTTGTGGTTCTTGCGTATGTGGGAAAGCAGGGATGTTGTACCCAAATGTGATCCGGCCTGTCCTCTGCGAATCTGCCTGTGGCACAGGATGCAGATTGCCATGCACCCGTCACCGTCTTTCAATGTGAAAAAGGACCACACTGGAGAGGTTCATGCAACCACTCTGCTGCTCTTTTTCTTTGCCTGCCTCTGCGTCTGCTGGGTGCCCTGCGTCTACTCCAGCTCCATCTCCCTCACGGTCACATCGTCTCTGACTGTTCCCCTGCTTGTGCCCACTCGTCTGTGTGTTCTTTGGGACTCACATGAGGCAGATTTGCGGCTCCTTCCATCGCCAGTCTGTTGCTGTTGCCTTTCCACTATGTCTGTTTCGGAACTGCTGCTAGCCCTTACACGCAACATTGGTTCCCAGGTGACATCACAGTCATCATCATCCTCATTTTCATCTAAGCCAACCTCTGCAAATTCAGCCACTGATGCAGAACCCTTGCCCACCAAGTGCTAACCACACTCTCCAAAGGGTCTCAAAGTCTGCATCCTGCTCTGAAATTTGCAATGACAGATCCTCAGGCTGTTCGTCAAACAACAAGGGAGAGTCATCAGGAGGTACAGGCACATTAGCCGCGCTAACTTTGCTCCTGTCACGGCTGTGCTGGTAGCTGCTGCTGCTGCAGAAGAATAGCCTGCTGCACTTGAGGCCCCTGAGACCCAGACCCCAATACTCAACACTCAACATGACGTGGCTGTATGATTATCTGAAATCTACCAGCGTACTAGTGCTCCGCACACATCTCAGACCTGTTTGACAACTTGTGCTGGTGCCTCCAACGGTTTGCTGCAGCTCCTGTCCTACAGTGGCGGACTCCCAGGGAGTATGCCCCCAGCCAGATGCAGCAGGTTGCCCAACGCCAGGCCTTCCCCTGCGTCTACCGCTCATCTTTCACTTATTCGGGAAAGAATGCACCTGTACCAAATGGTTTCTTTGGTAAATAGCAAGTGGGATCAGAATTAAATACCTGTATTATTTTGAGAGAAATACAGAAATGTTTCTGGCTTTTTTGATAGATAGCAAGTGAGATCAGAATAAAATATCTGTATTCTTTTGAGAGAAATACAGATTTTTTTCTGGCTTTTTAGATAGATAGCAAGTGGGATCAGAATAAAATATCTGTATTTTTTAGAGAAATACAGACATTTTTCTGGCTTTTTTGATAGATAGCAAGTGGGATCAGAATAAAATATCTGTATTTTTTTAGAGAAATACAGAATTTTTTCTGGCTTTTTTGATAGATAGCAAGTGGGATCAGAATAAAATATCTGTATTTTGTTGGGAGAAATACAGAAAATTTTCTGGCTTTTTTGATAGATAGCAGGTGGGATCAGAATAAAATATCTGTATTTTTTTAAAGAGAAATACAGACATTTTTCTGGCTTTTTTGATAGCTATCAAGTGCGATCAGAATAAAATATATATTTTTTTTGTTCTGGCTTTTTTGATAGATAGCAAGTGTTATCAGAATTAAAAATCTGTATATTTTTCAGAGAAATACAAAACATTTTGTTTTTTTTTTTTTGGTTTGCAAGAGGTATCACACTGGAATATTTTTTGGAGTGTAGGACAGAAATGTTTCTGCCATTTCTGATAACAAGAAAGAGGTAGCAAAAATATCTGCACAATCTGTATATTTCAATATATACAGAAAGCTCCTAACCTGTCCCTATCACAATGCACAATGGCTTTTGTGATAGAGGTTGCAAGAGGTATCACTCTGAAATATTTTTTGGAGTGTAGGACAGAAATGTTTTTGCCTTTTCTCATAACTAGCAAGAGGTAGCAAGCAAAACTGCACAATCTGTATACTTCAAGATATACAGAAGGCTCCTAACCTGTCCCTGTCACAACTCACTTCTCTTCCTGCTTCTTTCCCTCACACAGAACACCAGATGGAGTGAATAACCCCTGCCTCCTTCCTGATTGGGCTGCTGGGCTTTGTTGTGCATTCTGGGAGCAAATGATTAGCTCCCAGCCACACTATTCCCACCGGAAATAGTCACCGTTCCTACCTCCTGCATTTCCCCTCATTTGTTCGGCGAGAACACGACCTCATGGCGAATCACAAGACCGTACTCGCTTAAATGTTCGGTAAGGCCCAATTTGCCGTGAGATCAAACTTACAAATCTCGCTTGCTCATCCCTAGTCAGAATTGTACACTTTTGCAATGAGAGGAGTTAAGTCATCACTAGTTGCCAAGAAGTTTATGGTTTTATGTATTTCAATTTCAAAAATGGGGGCATTAAAAAGGTCTCTCTGAGACATGGGCAGCTTAGGAAGCCTTGCTTTAGACAGCAAATTCTCTAGCAAGTCAGGGGCGCAAAGTCTGTGCTTAGCAGAGTTGGTCATAATAGATCTCAATGGCTGATAGAAAAGTTTCATGTGAAATTAAAGGGTTAGTTTTAGTAACCTCTTCCGTGGCCAGCAAGCTTTTGGGTTTTCATTCAAGGATGTGAGAGGAAAGAGAATGTGGGTAAGATTGGAGGGATGTTAGGAGATGCTCATCTGTCCCGCGACTCCATGCTGTGCACCATCACAGTATAAAACACTGTTTATTCTATCCAGCAATGTCATTTGCAGCAGGCAAGTGAAATAAGATAGCAGCAGCCCCTGCTTCCCTTTAGTCGTGCAGCCTGATGTATTTTATGGCATCCCCAGCATACATTGTTTGGCAGTACACAGCTGAAGGGGATTCTAGAGGCTGATCAGCTTCTGACTCAGTCCTGCACTGCTATGGGCTGCTGGGACTTTATAGCTTCTCTGCTCCCAGTCACCAGTGCCTGTTGTAGCATATAGCTGGGCTAATTTGCGTTGAAGTATGTTTTCATCTGATTTACTGTTGCTGACCTTGCCTGTTCCTGACCTATCGTTTGTATGCAGCCTGGACCAACCTTTTGCCTGTGACCCCGACTCTTGCTTGTGTTTTGCCCTTGTGTACCTAATTTGGTGGATGAATATTCTTTGTATCACCTCTGCTCTGTATTCTGGACTTAGCGCTGTTGGAATCTTGGTGCTGCTTTATCTGTTGGCTCCTGGCTTGCTGCCAGCCCAATCCCAGACACCATCCCTTGTGCAGTAAGTCCTGGGGGCAACCCAGTGCTGGGAGACGCAACCAGTCTTTCAATGCTGAGGCTTGCTGAGGCTGATACAATGAGTTAAATAATAGGAAGTGCCTCAGATTTAGTGGGGATGATTTTTTAACCAGAGAGGGTGCCATACCTCTCCAATGACCTGTAAAGGTAAGATAATGGGCCTGATTTATCAATAAAATGCACGTACGCCCCAGTCGGCAAGCTCTATTACCGCGAGTCGGGGCCGAGTTCTAGTGAACTCAGCCTGCCGGTTTCCTGCAAAAATAAGCAAAGATCTTGAACACGACGACAATCAAGATGATTAATTTTCAGCAGCGCAATTCAGGAGCATATGTTAAACTCAATGGTGAGGTGATAGCAATTGATTAGCGCTCACCTGCTCGCTGTTTTGTGTGCATCTCCAGTCTATTTTACAGGTCAGTTTGAATCTTTAATGCTTGATGTTTTTTTGTGTAAGTGCTACTTTTTTATGTTACATTATACTTATTCACAAACTTGCTTCATTTATAGTTACATTTGTTGCACTTGTTTTGATACTTTTTCTTTTGGTTGCAACACTGCAAACTAATTTCTATCAAGCTGGGTATATACTAAGTGGCTTTTTCGAATATGTCATCACACAATATTATGAATGTAAAAAAATATGTGAACAAACATTTGTGACCTGATTAAAATTTCATTCTAGTTTGACTTTAGAGAAATCAAATATTTTAGTAAAGGACTATAGGCAAACATGTTATAATACATGTATTAAGGAACATTTCACTGGTAATTTCACTTGTGTGTGTGTGTGTATATCAAAATACATTTAAATGTATAGAAATACATATGCATTTTCATTAGTACTATTTTAACTGGACTGGTTTGTGAGTGTGTGTGTGTGTGGATTTCGGATCGCGAATACGAATGCGCGACCGATAATCCGAATCTGCTTGATGAATCAGGGGCATTGTAACACACCGGATGGTGATGGAAGGAGGTTCAGGTTGCCAAGCACAACATCAAAGCACATTGATTGCCAAGCTCACAAGCAGGGTCAGGTACTCTTGGAAACTTAATAATGAGCTTAACTTAATGATCGTTAAATACTGGAGTGTACGCATCATTTAGGTGTTTACACAAAACAAATAGTACTAGTATATCAAACTTCCAGGGACAAATACACTTTTTTCCAAACATTTTCTTGCTTTTCCATCCCTTCAGGATGTTTCTGGAGATTTGAATGGTATTTTAGATCTTGGCCCACTATAAATATTGACTTACTCACCTCAGCTTGGTAGTGGAAGCACATAAAGGTGGATTCCTCCTTTAACCAGAAGCAATATCATCCATGAATGCTGCTTGTAGCCAAGCCCATGACATCAGAAATCATATGAACAAATAGGCAATCTTTTCAATTTGAAGCAATATGGTCCAAAAAGCCCTCTTTGCCTATTTCTTCCTATAATTTCTCTTTTCTGTGTATATGTACACACATCTAAATTCATACATACATGTTTTCCTTCATGTGCACTCATGTCTATACATACATGCATCAGTGCATATGAAGCAAAACAAGCAATATACACAAAAAATAAAAACTTACCTGAATGAGGACTCTGCAAAAGTGCGGCAGATTTTTCAACTGATAAAACGTGCACTTAGCGGGTCCGCCTTGGTGCACAACTATGCGTTACATACTCCTGAAGTTTGGTGCACAACTATGCGCATCAAACAACTGAGTTTTGACAAGACAATTGTGCTGTTTTTAGTCTTTCAAACAAGTCAGAGAAAGGAACAACTTAAAAAACAATCACAATTGACTTTTTAAACTGTATGTCCTGGGAGATTGGAAAAGAGATCACATAACAACAAACCCCCAAAAAACAAACGACAACATTTTACAAACAACTTTATTCAAAAGAAACATTTGCTAAAAGGTCACAATAAAATATTAAAAACTTAAAAAAAACACACACACACACACCACTAAATTTACATGACAAGAAAATTAAAAAGAACTAACAAACCACAAGTAAACCATTCCAAACCTTTCCATATAAAGCCAAAATAGTTCAAAAATGGCCCAACAAATCTTGCATTCAAAAATACTTACCAAACCAATACGCAAGTATTACCTATCAAGGGTGGAAAATTGGATTAGAAAATATTTATGCAGGACAAACATTTCAAAGTGATAATAAAGGCAGATTTTTGCAATCAAACAATAGGTCCACAAACACAATAACATAGCATTACCATTGAAGCAAAATGCAAAATGGACATTGAAACATTCAAAGTTTTAAAAAAAGCAGCTATTGTGGTAAAAGGTAAGCAAAGTATCAAATGCAGCAACATAGAATAATTAGGATAACACACAAAATAACAGCCCCTCCAAGAAAAAAAGACAACAGGAAAAAGTAAGTTAGACAACACCCTTATATATGCTGAAATTTAAGCGCACAGGTGATACAAATTTGCTTGCAATTAGCACTTGTGCAGTCTGTCAAAATTGACTGTTTTTTGTTTTTTTTTTCAGTTTGACATTCCATAATCATTTATTTATGTGATCCTTTAGATTTATATATATATATATATATATATATATATATACACACACATACATATATGTCCATAGAGGCAAACAAGAACATGTGTGTGCTTGTGACTTTTGTGGGAAAATCTAGTCCGAGGTAAATATTGCGACTTTCCGCAGGCTAAACCTCGGCTTTGCCATCGGACTTGATCTTCCCACAAAAGTCACAAGCACACACATATTCTTGTCATTTATTGAGAAGTCCCCATTCTTTACCTATAGTTCTTGGAAAGAGAAACTCTATCCAAGAACACATAGTAGTAGCACAGCGCGGCAACAGTGATCACTGTTGCAGCGCTGTACTATGTGTTCTTGGATAGAGTTTCTCTATTCAAGAACACAGGGCACTACAGGAGATGAATGGGGATAAGTCCCCATTCATCACTCATAGTGCTCGGAGATCTGCAATGACAGGAGGATTCCCATGGCTGCACAGCCGGGGCAATATTAATGTAATTGTGGGATAACCTGTAAAAAAAAATGTAGTGCAAAAAACACAAACATGCAAAAAAATTACTTTAAAATTAATACCGTCGAATACCGTGTTTTTCGAGTGGGGTCTATTTGAATTCGAACACCCATCCTCAGGTCGAATATAAGAACAGTCCAAATTCGAGCACCAACACTACACAGGACCATGAGGCAACAGCTGCAAGTCCAGGTAGGATTGAGTCTCCTATACACCATTGTACAGCTATACACTACAAGCAATTGGCTATGGAGATTTCACAGCACCTCCAACCAGGCTTAATGCTGAACATTACAGAGATTTTAACACAGCATCTACAACCCATTACTGAAATGGTACAAAAGCATGGCGAAGACCTGCATAGTTTACAACAGTGCATAAGTGATCTGGAAGATGATCTTCTAAGTACATGTACTAAGAAACAGCAAATGGGTGAACAGTGCCAACAACTACAGGAAAAGATTATAGATATGTGAAAAAGAGATCGGTGCAGCAATCTGTGGATCACTGGGATCCCTGAAGCATACAAGGCATCAGATTTGAATAAGCTTTGTTCCACTACACTTCCTAAGGCTCTGGGTCTTAAGGTTCCTATGAAAATTGAAATGGCTCACAGGTTGGGACCACTTCAACATAAGTAATTTTCTTGCCCGATCATTGTTAAATACCATCACTTTACTGATAAGATGCAGATTTTGAAAGCGTACCGTGGACATGATCATTTTAGCATCGATGATAATAGAGTAATACTCTTTTCTGATTATTCCTCGGAGACAACAAAACAACACTGTGCCTTCTTCCTGATATGTAAACAGCTAATTAGGAATGGCTTTCTATTTGCTTTGATGTACTTTGCGGTATTTAAGATCTTTTTACCAGATAAGGAAGCCCAAGTTTTCGAGGATCCTATAGAAGCAGCAGAATTAGTTGAATCTTTTTACTTTACTGATACTCTCTGGTGACATCTCACCCAACCCTGGTCCCCCACACAGCCTCCCCCTTCCATATTCATTTGCAATCCCTATTTAATGTACAGCGCTGCGTAATATGTTGGCGCTATATAAATCCTGTTTAATAATAATAATAATAATAATAATGATCTCTGCGCCCTCCTACATCTTCTTCTTCACACGCGGATAAATCACCAAGAAATCAATCAGCACACTCCTCGAGGTCTTCTTCACCAAGATCCTAATAAAGCTCTTCCCTCTTATTTTAGTTCCAGGAGACATAAATGTAATATAATTTCTGGGCACATGTGAAATCTTTATATTTTACCTGTTTTGTCCACTAACTGGAGCCAGCGGTTCGTTGTTTGATCACAAGAATTGATGTGTTATTTTGTATTACAATGTCCAAGCAAAGCAAAGGAGGGAGCGTGGAGGTTTGCTTATACTTGGTGTTTTTTTATTTATTAATACTACCAAATCCGACATTGGGGAAAAAAGGAAGTCACCTATTAGTATTGCTATGTGAGACTATTGTTTTGTTATTTTTTCACAATGTTATACTCACCTTGCTCATGAAACCAGATGCTCCACTACCACTTTTGTTCTGTGTTTTTTTTTCATGAATATTTTTCGCAAGAGGATGGAATGAGTCGGTCTGCATTGCTGCTTGGTTGGGACAGCTATGCAGGGTTATGGTTGTATGTATCACGGGCTGTTATGGTTCTCTTTGCCTCCCTGAATGAAAGTCACAACCTGGAATGTCAAGGGACTAAGGTCGCCTAACAAACGCACTACAATTCTACGCCATTTGAAAAAGCTACAAACCGACATAGCCATACTACGGGAAATGCATCTCGCTGCATCACACTACCATTTGATGTCCAGAGATTGCGTGGGAGAAGTTTGGGGAGCGCCTGCCTCAGGACGCCGAGCTGGAGTTCTCATTCTTCTGCATAGAAAGCTACAGCATACCAATACCTCCAAGTCCATGTGATGCTTCAGATGGGAGATGGGCATCACTTACTTCCCAATTTCCAGCTCATTTGCTTACACTGTTGGCGGTTTAAGGCCCCAATTCTGATGCGGTGTTTCACAATATTTTGCTTTCTACTGTCCAAGCTCTCCCAAGTACACCCTTGATTGTAGCTGGTGACTTCAATGCAGTGGTTAACACTATTGTTGAGGATAGGCTTCTACCGCCTCCCAAACATGGTGCCACTGCTACCAATGATAAAGCATTTATTTCAGCGGCTGCTTTAACAAATTCCTGGAGACACTTTCATCCATTGAAGGGGGACTATACACATGTTTCGCCTGTCCACTCAACAATGTCCAGAATAGACGCTATCCTGCTCCCAGATGATTTGCTGTTCAAGATTGACACTACGGACTATGTCTGGAATCTTCCATCGTTTTTGGTGAAGGATGAGTCCTTCCAACGAAATCTACAGCATTGGTGGCAGGACTATGAGTTCCACAATGCCATTCATAAATCTAATCCCCAGTTGTTTTGGGATGCAGCGGAGGCGGTTATGCGAGGGAATATCATGTCACCTCCACTAAAAAGAATATGTTAAGTAGATATCGTGATGCTTGCTCTAAGGCCCGACAAGCCTATGCAACCTTTAGGATGTCACTCTCTTCAGCTGACAAAGAGTCCTGACTACAGGCTAAAAGAGCTTGCAACTTTTGGATTGGTCAGTATGATGCCATGATTCAGTCCCACCGTGCGGTAAAATTTTTCAGGTATGGCAATAAGTCTGGTAAATTTCTAGCCAATCTAGCAAAAGGATTTAGGGTTCCTCTACGTGTTATGGCTATTAGAGACCAGCAACATGGTATTCACAAATTGCCTAAAGAAATAGCATCGACCTTTGAAACCTATTATAAATTTTTGTACACTTCTCAAAGTAGTAATGTTTCTAAGGGTAGGTTGTTTTTTGATCAGTTAACTCTTCCACAGTTGACTGAGGAGCTGGATTATTTAAATTCCCCTATAACTGAAGAGGAAGTCATGCTAGCCAATAAGGGTTCTGATTATTCTAAGGTGCAAGGTCCAGATGACAGGGTGACGTCTCCCCATTAATTTAGATTTGGGCCAAGTGGCATTTATTAAGGTGCTCCCTAAAAAACAAAAAGACACACTGGATCCTGGATCATATTGTCCTATTTCATTACTGAATAAGAATAAAATATTTTCTAAGATCCTTAAAATATTTTTTAAGATCCTAGAGGATCGTTTGGCACGACTTCTTCCCCACTTAGTGAGTCCTGCACAAGCAGGATTTGTTCTTGGTAAGTCTACTACATATAAGGAAAGAGTTCTGGTTCTGGAACAGGCCCAGCTATCTGGTTCTTTTTCTCGGTAGTCTGCGTTATTGGCACTAGATGCAGAAAAGGCATAATACGGTAAGATTGCTAATTATTTTCAGCCATGTACTCCAACCCAATTGCTCAGGTCCAGGTGACGCGTGTCCTTTCTTTCATTATTTCCACTGGGAAGAGGGACCCGGCAGGGCTGCCCCTTATCCCTGCTCCTGTTCAATTCGGCTATTGAGCCCTTAGCTAGGTAATTTATGAATTTAAGGTATTTGAGGGAAATGAGGTTAAGGGCAAACATTTTAGTTTAGCAATGTTTGCTGACAACATCATGCCGTTCATTAAAGATCCTACTAAAGATTTACCAAGGATCATTCGGCATATTCAATACTTTGGTTCTTTTTCAGGTTTTAGAATAAATGATAATAAGAGTGAAATATTATGTCTCCATTCCACCCCACCTTTGGAGTTGTTAGCTTGTATTGATAGATTAGGAATTACATTTACCAAAACCCATCTCACCTACTTGGGAGTACTAATATCCCGTAATGTTCCTGACATGTATAGGCTTAATTACGACCCACTTATAACAAAAATTTTAGCAGAATTGGCACAATGAAAAAATTTGCTTTTGTCACTAATGAGCCGTTGCCGAATTTCACTCAGCTTTTGTTGCTTTTATATGGCAGGGCAAGTCCCTCCATATTGCCAGAGCCAAGCTGTCGTGTCCTAAACAGAGTCTGGGGGTTAGTGTCCCTGACCTGAGAAAATACAACTTAGCCTATCTTTTATGTCATGTTAAGGATTGGTTGCACGGCACTTCTCATTACACAGTGGTGAAATTGGAATCTCTTCTAGTGCAACCATGGTCCCTACTGGGACTTTTAAATACCCCGCTTACAGCTGTTCCACGTAAACTGAAAAATAATCTTCCATTGAGAGATATTTTGTTAACTTGGAGGGAGGTTAAAAAACTGTATGGATACCAGATTGGGACCACTATATTGGCTCCTTTACGCTCGACCCCCTGTTTTCCCCAGGGATTGGCCTAAATGGCTTATGAGCTATGGGACCATAGAGGTATTAGAAATCTAGGTCATTTATTAGATGATTCCAATAAACTTCTGCCCTTTGAAGTTTTGAAGCTCAAATATATTTTTATTTACAGGTGAAGTCTACTTTTTTTGGAACATATGTCTTTCAATCTGATTTTATTTTATCACACGCTATCTTACGTATTTTAAGGGAAGCTTTACCCAAATATTCAATCTCTTATCTTTACCCTCTCTTGATGAATAGTGCTATTATTAATTCACGTGTTACCTTTTGTACGTAAGAGGGCGTCTTTTTTAGGTATTCCCTATTCTGACACTAGAACCTTTAGAATCTAGTTGGGCATGTGTTCGCAAAACTATGATTAGTGAACAATGGCGGGAGGTTTATTTTAAAATAGTACGTAGGGCATACTATGCTTTTGATATACCTCCTAAGGCCATGTCGCTTCCACATGGTTGACTGTATGTCCTAAATGTGCCTATGATAAAGCCCCCTTGGAGCATGCACTATGAGATTGTTCCATGATTTTCTATTTTTCTAAAAAAGTTTTTGATTTTATAAAGCTAGTTACAGGGCATGTTAAGACACTTTTCCCGCATTTGGCACTGTTTCATAGTTACTCAATGGTACAGTCATCTGATATTCTGGCAACACAGCACCAGTTACCAAATTTGAACTTCTTTGCTTTTTACCAACCAAAAAATGTATTCTTAAGATGTGGCTAGAACCTAACCCTCCTAATATCTCTTAATTATTACAATATATCCAATCTTTGATGATTATCGATAAACGAGAATCCACCCAACATCGTGACACCCACGCGCAAACATTTTTTGGTACGTGGATGCCTTATTTACAGTGTACATTGTCACCTAGCCAAATAAACTAAATATTAGAACTTTTTTGCCATATAATCTGATTTGACTGCAGAGCTTTAGGAGCCTCTTAGGCTATGTTTAACCAAGAAGGTAAAAAGTCTGTAGTCTATAAATAATGCCTATGTGAGCACTTGGTATTAGTGAAATGTCTGGTATTCTGTCTGTTTATATGAAAATGGTTTTGTTCTTTTTTGTTCTTTTTTTTTTTGTGTTTTACCCTTTTGTTTGGTTTTATTGTTACAGTTTACTATGTTTATTTTCATCATATGTAAAAGGAAAATGGAGGAGTGGCAGATAGTATTTTTGTTGTGTCAATGAAACACTCATATGACTGTTCCTGCTGGTATTTTTACACCTGCTTCAGATATGTTTAAAGTGTTTTTATACCTGTACTTTGATGTTTATTTCTTATTTTTCTTTTTTTGTAATGATCTGTGTGGGGCTGCATGGAGCAGTGTAACTGTGGGTGGACAGTATACGTGAACAAAACATATCCAATAGAGTTCATTCTGAGGAGATAATAATTCAAGTTGCAAATAAAGGAGGCCTCTGGGATAAAAAAATAGCTGTAAAATATAATCTAAGGATATGCCCTAAGAATAAACAACTGTAAAATGAAAAAAAATAGTAATTTCAAAATTAGGACAGGGAGGGAGCAGTTTTTTATTTATTTTTTTTGAAAGATCAAGCTCTACATGCCACATTTTACAATCATGGAGCAGCACCTCTTGATAAAGAAGGGCCTTGGATGGGTCACAATATTAACAAGATTTTAATGTGCGAACTGCTTGCCAGTTGGATGCAGGAGCCTTGAAAACTGGAAGGGGATCCTAGCCTGACATGGTTGGACAGGAATTCCAAGAGATGAGCAGAACTGTGATAAATCTTTTGGATTGCAAGGTCATCAACCTTCCCTCCCTTTAAGCTGTCAGATAAAAAGGAAAGCCCCAAAGTTAAGGAATTGAAACATCCTACAGTAGGATAAATAATGGCTGGAGAGCCCATCATTGTCGAAGAGTAATCCTAGAGACATCTAAAAACAATTAGACAGTTGCACCGTCAAAATCAATGCAGCACATACTTTTGATAATACTCATAATTTTGTTTTTAGAGGAAAGTCATGAACTCTACAGATAACATCCCGTAGTCAAGAGTGCAGGCTAGAGTGCCAGAGGGTCCTATGCCCACTAGCCAGCTTTATGGGCTCAGAAATAGGGTGGCCCAAAATGTTGTTGAAGATGGTTTGAAAAACGGCTTAGAGATCTGAGGATTACATAGCTTCAGGTAGGCCACTAATTCCAATGATTTTACAACAGCCCCTTTGTCTACATATAAAGTTGGAAGTCATATATAGTGGAATCCTGAGAGAAGACCTGGTGTTAGGGCTGCGCCCTCTTGCAAGTGACGCGAGATTACCTGGGGCACGGAGTCTATATTTCCTGGTCTTCACCAGAGCACCCCGCAAAGGGTGATGGGCCGGTGACCCTAATGACCACAGTGACTGCTTTGCTGCTGGAGAACACCAGATCATGGCCCCCAGACTCTCCCCACCAAGGGTGAGTGGGACAGAGGGCTCCGGTGTAGGGACAGCACAGATTAGGTACTAAAATGATAGCAGGAAGTACAGTCCAGGCCGACTGATGGACAGAGCAGGTGGCAGACAAGGCGAAGCTCAGGTAACAGGCTAAAATCAGGGCAGGTGGCAGGCAAGACAAGTTCAGGTAACGGTCTGAGATCAGGACAGGGGGCTGACAAGGCAAGGATCAGGTAACAGTATGAGGTCAGAACAGGCAGCGGACAAAGCAGACACAGGTAAAAGGCTGAGGTCAAACACAGAGTCCAAACACAGAGAACCAGGACCTACTCTGTGTCATTGGCTACTCACATTTCCTGAAATACCCTTTAGCTGAACACAGGCACAGAGAAAGTGCAGGGGTGCTAAAAAAGGTACATCTTTGAACAGCTAAAGGGAAGCTGAGGATGTTGCAGGCTGTTGGACAGGTGATCTGCGGGTGGAGTGGTAACACCTGGTCTTCAATTTACTGTCTTGAGCTTTGGTAAATTGTAAGTCTGTGTCTATATTTTAAACTTTGTCCACTAAATTGCAAAGATCCCCTCAAAGAGCATGTATCTCCACCCTGCAAATCTCCTTGACTTCAAAGATGAGGTGGCAAAAATGTTTTTGGTGGGTATACTGTGAAAATATTCTCACTAGGATGGTAAGTCTGAGGGTAAATCCCCTCTAACTAGTTGAAGAATCTCTGATTTCTGGGCCTGAGCCAAATCAAAAGACCCCAAAGGGGCACTTAAACCCAGCCAAATGTTCCAAGGAGGGTGCTAAAGTTTCAGGATTCCTGATGAGTTCTCTGCAAATGAATAGTGAAGAATGTAGCAGATGATGAAGGGGGGGGGGTGAAGCCTAGCCACCCGTAGCAGCTGGGAGTAGGTAGGAAACCTCCACTGGTGGGCTCAGACACAATAAAGGAGAGTGTACAATTCCTTGATGAGGGAGTTGTCACTTCATGAAATCTGTGGTGTGATCAAAAAGTCTTGATCCTCCTGTTGCACCAGGTAACCCCATCAGGAGTCAGAAGCCTGCACCATGAGTAGAGCAGATGAGCCAGCTGGCTTGGAAGACTGCAGGGAGGAATGGAGTGTATGATCTGTCTGCATGATCTGCTGTGCTGGATCTGGAGCGCTGGTGGACAGATATTATCAGACTTTAGAGCCGAATCTAAACCCATCCAGGACACCACTGCAGTGGAGTCTCTCTGCTATTTCTGTCTTTTATCATTGAGCATGATTACTCTGAATAAAATCTGGTAAAGTGCAGGCCGGAGCAGGAGATTACTCACTTTACAGGCCAGCCTCTGCATGTATGAGGGTTGCCTCACTCCTTGGGGGTGCAATGGTGCAGCTGGAGGCTATTGCCTTAGACTCTGTCCCATTCATGTCCTGCCACAAAACTTCCAGATAAATAGTATCACTCCACTGGGCAATTTTAGTATATTTCTTCTCCACCCTTGACATTCTATGGGAGAAACAGAAATTAATACAAATAGATGGCCATTTAGAGGAGAAACTTAGCTTAAAGATCAGGGTCTACTGTTTTTGTATTAATAGATTAAACAGTTAACCCACTTTGTTTTCAGCTTCACAGGCCTATGCTGATTTAAACCACAGAGAAATTGAAGAAAGTTGCTTTATCGACACAAGAGCTGTGGGGAAATGGCCTTTAGAAAAAGCAGGGTCAACAAAAATCGACAAATGCTTGATGTTTTGATATGGATGACCAATGGCAATTAAAGTGCAACTTTTCATCCACAGTTTGCAGGCAAGACTGTTTCCCGATAGATACTAATATTAGGGCTGAGTGGGAAAGATTGTGGACCAGCTGGGAGGGTCAAAAGCTTTCTATGATAAAAGGTTTTCTTGGGAGACTCCAAAGCCAGAGGGACTCCCAAACCAAGTGACTCTAAAGAGGGGAACTTTCAAGCTTGGAGAAGCTAGAAAGGTTGCTGCCTGGCTGACATGGAACCACATTGAAGCTTCAAACATGCCCTTTTTGCATACATTACTTTGCCAGTGTTCACTTGCTAGGAAGTTAGCCAGCCTATATACGTGTGTATGCCTATTTTAAATCTCTGTAGTTTTGTAGTGTATTTTTGTAACTGCCATTTATTGTTTAGTAAAAGAAAAAAACAGAAAGCATTGTTTTTGTTTTTTTCTGAGAGAACTAGACTAACAGCTAAAAAAGTTAATGAATTTCTAAAGCTTAGTATGTCTGTAGTGTTTCTATTTATCTTAAGTCAGGGTTTTTAAGATGACCTCCATTAGCGCAAAAGGTCTAAACAGGTCCAAAGCTAAACATTTACATATGTTTTATTTTATGTGTTCAACAAACTCACTTTCTTATGAGGCTAAACCTAATAGCTCTCGCAATTTCCCCCACATTTTTACAGCTAATAAAAGAAGTTTTGATTAAATTTACTGCTTTTTATATTCTCTCGGATCCCAATGCCAGGTATATAATAATGTGTGAAGTTAACTCTATTCACCATTGTAAATTTTTATGCACCTACCATGAGACAGCTAAAGCTTCTTCACATTGTCTTACATTGCCCCTAACACAGAATTTGGAGACATTGGGTGGTTAAACCCACACAGAATGTTTCACCTTCGTACAGATCATCTGTTAAAATGCTACTAATCCTCCACCTTCCAGAGGTCTACCTATGTTCTACTGTCTGTTACAAAATAAATACCTTTATGAATACCTGCATTTAAAAAAAGGGAAGGTTAGGAGATAGAGCTGGGGTAGAGATTCAATCTACATGTAAATATACAAAATGTGTAGATCATTGGGAATTTTATTTTAAAAAGTTTCAGAGATAGTACAACTTACTTATTACCAAAGTTAGGCCTGACACTTCACAATCTTGCACAAACTACAGCCAGATTGGCTCCCTCTTTTTGGAGCTGCAAAAGTATCTGGAGTTTGTGGTCAACTGAGATTAAACTGCTTACAAAAAACTACAAATATATTCACTGCACCAACCCAAGCGTTGGCACTGCCTAATCTGGGCTGGGAGGGTTATCCTTCAGGGTAGTATTAGTAACTCACTTTCTCTGCACAACTGGAAAAGCATGTGATTTGTGTCAAACTGATGTCCCTAATTTCTCTGATGTTTAGACAGAGTGAACTATCCAAACAAAACCAATTTGAAATTATGCTTGTATATGAGTATAGGTTACATATGAAGTTTTACAACTTAATGGGTTGACTAGATGTCTCATCCCAAATGCATAATTAGGTTTTAAGAGCAATGGTGCTTTACAGATTGGTTTCTAATCTGAAAGACTGGACAGATTGTAATCCTTTTCTAGAAAGCCTTCTTTCTACTATAAAATGTTTAGATATTGAAGTGTTAAGGTTGTTATTCTTATATTGAAATCTGATCTGATACAATTTTTTGTTTGTTTCTATTTTTTATTTACTGTTTATGTAACATTTTGATGTGTGCTTTTTTTTCCTTTTTAAGTTTCTTGGCAGTTACTGTTTTACATTGCATTTATTTTTACCTAATCATGGGAGTGAACAGGAAAGATGGCTTGTTGTGCAAACTTAATATAAACTTGTTTTAATTTTAGTAATGTAAGTAAGTAATTTTTAGCAAAGTACAAAAACAAACATAATGGGCTTAAACAGACTATAGCCCAAGGTAAATAACAATGGTTACAAATCAGGATATCATACATTGTAAGAGTCAGTGTTGACTCGTTTACCCATACGTTTTGCTCAATGTTTTAATCAGGCACATAGAGACTTATACTAGGTAAATAGTAATATTAGGCAAAAGTATTAAAAGCCAAAAATAATAATAATAGTAATAATGAAAATAACAAAATTTACAGTACATAATCATGATATGTGTAGCCGTAAGATTCACTGTGATATAAGTAATAGCAAGATATAATGAATAGGTGTATTATTGTAATTAAGTTAAGTTAGCTATATTGCAAATACAGTAATTCTAGATGGGGATTTTTAGAGGATGATACATATATGACTGATAGAACTTACTTGATGGTAAAGTAACCAAAGAAAAGACAAAGCGAAATCAAATTTCTTAGAATTTGATGTTTAAAGGTAGCTGACTGTTATCTCCCAATGCAGTAAACTTTTGCTATAGTTAAAAGATAAAAAATCCTTTCAAAAGGTGGTAAAGGATATGGGGTAATGTAGCAATTATCTATAGAACTAACTTACTGGTTATATGGATGCTTGAGAGGCTAGAGGGGTACTCTGAACGTTTATCGCTAACCCCAAGGGATCATTGAGGTTAGAGGTTATGACCAGTTTAATTTGGTCACTTCAGTAAAAACTGTCTGGAAATATTATATATATTAAGGAAAAGCAATGTTTTTTCTTAATTTAGTAATTATTAAATGATATTGAGTAAGGTAAAATATTTACTGAAAGAGATTCACTTGTATTCGAGAATGTTTAGCCCTAAGTTTTAGGGTCTTTTTCCAGGTAGAAGATTCTAGTAGGAAGAGTTATGGAAAGAGTTATGGTGAATACTCAGAAATTGACTAATAATTAAGGTAGGATTTTAAAAATGATTACTTATTAGGATTACATTTAGATCTCCTGGATAGAAATGGACCTCAAGAAGTTGTAGGAGGAATAATGAAAGAATGTACCAAATTTTTTCATGGACCCTAAAAGTTGTGTAAAATGGGTCAGGCGTGAAAGTATTAAATAGACTAATGTGGTGAGTACTATTAAGAAAGAGAGAAAAAGTAGTTTAAGTTACTTTTAACGTTGGTAGATGGTGGGGTAGACGGGATGTCTGCAGCCAGTCAATAGAAGGCTGGTGCTGCAGGCATCTCGTTCTTATAAATAGGTAACTCGGTGTTCTAATAAGAGCACTGCGCATGCGCCTTGGTGTGCACATGTGCAGAAGGTAATGTTCAAGTCGGACTTGATGCTGGCTTTGGAATTTTTCTGGATATACTTGTAAGTAGTTTTTTGCTGTTAATTATTAGGTTATTAATAAGAGGTTTCGTAAAGGTAAGAGCATAGTAGCTTACTAGCAGCAATATGATGTATAAGATAATGATTAAACTAGCAATAATTCAAATAATCTTCACTTTTGGTTGTATCATGGTACAGAAGTGTTATGATATATATATATAACCATGAAGAAAAAATATTAGGTGTGAGATAGAGTGTTGGAAAAAAACATGAGTCAATAAGAGTATGTTTAGAGAAGATTGACTAACGATAAGAAGAGCTCTAGCTCATTCTATCCAATAAGGTAAGTATGAGGAGTTAACGGAACAGTTTGAATGACAACATTTCGTTGAAACCTGGTGGTGGGAGAGGGTTGAGAGTGAAAATCTTTTTAGTTCCCATCTTGAGTAGAGAATTATCAATGTTACCCCCTCTGGGTTTGGAGGGTATTCTTTCTAGAGCTGAAAAGGAAATCACTCTGTTGTCAAAATTGTGCTGGGTGCCAACATGATGGCTGATGGGTGTGGTCGTCTTTCCTGTATTGATAGAGTATATTCTTTTTCGGAACATTCTTTTGGTTTTTCCCACATAAAATCATCCACTTACACAAGAGAGGAGATATATTACTACATGCCGTTTAATTCTGTGTATTTGGTTTTTGGGGAGTTTCAATACTGTTTGTTCAGTAATCCATGGGCATTGTGTACAGTTGCCACATCTTAAAGTAAAAGTGGGATTTCAATAGGGGATTTTGAAAACCGATCATCAGAATAGTGGCTAGAAATTAGAAAGCCCTTAAGAGAAGATGGTTTTCTGTAGGTAATACTCGGATATTGTTGTAGAAATTTAGAAGTTGTTGGATCTGACGTCAAAATGTTCCAATGTTTGGATACGATGCTGGACATTTCTTTGTACTGATTAATAAATGTTCTGATTAATAAGTGTTGCCTCAGTGGATTTAGGTTTAGTTTGAGTGTGAGTGATGAGAGATCGGACAAGATCGATCAAGGGTTTTTGCTTTGTGGTAGGCCTTCTTTAGTAACTTTCTTGAAGGGCTTTAGCCTCTTGTTCAAAATTTTTCAGATTAGTACAGTTGTGTTTTAACCTTAGATACTGGCTAAAAGGAATACTTTTTTTCAGGGGGTTGGGATGTGCGCTACTGGCGTGTAGTATTTATTGCCAGCCAATAAATACTGTTGTTCTCATGAATGTATCTAGGAAAGGCACTTGTTTGTTATTGTAGTGTATTGTGAATGTGAGATTGTATGAATTGATTTGTAATTCACTGAAAAATTGCTTGAGTTGTGTTTCTGATCCTGTCCACACCAAGAAGATGTCATCGATATATCTTCTCCATGTAGTGATGTAAGGTTTGTAAATAAATAATTTGTGATTGGAGAAGAGTCCTCTCTCCCAGTCACCTAGATAGATATTTGTATGGGACGGTGCACACCTTGTGCCCATGGCAACACCTTGGATTTGAAGGTAATATTTGTCTTTAAATGTGAAGAGATTTCCAGAGATTTCTAGTGAGAATGTAATCTAGAAGAGAGTTTATGAAGTTGTTGAAGGGGGTATGTTGTGGGTAGAAGTTGTCTAGGCACTTATGGGTGATGTGCAGGCCTGGTATGCTGCAATACAAAGCCTCCACGTCAATTGTCAATAAAAGTGAGTTTGGAGGGATCCTTTAATCAGAGGTGAATTTGAGTAATTCGATGGTATCTTTAAGGTAAAAAAGAAGTGCTACCACTAATGGCCTCAGATAGGAGTCCACCAGCTCACTGATCTTGGGTAGTTCAGGATGTAGGTTGTCATCTGATCTTCATATATTAGGTCTAAGGTTTTTAATATCTTGGGTTACAAGGTGAACACAAGTTTGTAAGTGAGGAAATTGCATCATGGGGGGGAGAAAAGGTTGATGGGGGGTCTGTGTTGGTTTGAGGGTAGGGGTTCTGAGTGGTTTGTAGGAAGGGTTGTAGTTTGCTGCTCAGGTTGTTCATTTTCTGGCAGCAATTGATAAAGTATTTTCAAGTTCTTAAAATCTTGTGTATTGAAATCACTAAACTCCACCAGTATTGGGAATTGTTTTGTTGCTTGTGTTTTATCATACATCATCTTCATAGTGAGGTTTGTAGCAAAATTGTTAATGTTCCTAACCAATTCAAATTTGTCTTAATTGGAAAAGGGACACAAAGATAGTACATGTTTTAGGAGTTGGCTTTCAGCTGCAGTGAGTGTAAAGGTGGAGAGATTGATAATCTCTAGTTCATATCCTTTAGTAATAGCTTCATGAGGTAAGTGTCCATGGGGCCTTTGAGTGTCGTTGGTGATGGAAATGGAGGAGGGTGTAGTTCTAAAAAAGATTTTTGTTTTTTTTTGGGATTTTTTTAAATGGCTCCTGTGTTGGACGTGTGGATAGGGGAAGTGGGGAGAGGAAGGAAATCAGGGGATAGAAGGGGAGGGTCCTGGGGAGAGACCGGGGGTACTAGACTGTCCAGGGATGAGGGCGTGGATGTGAGGATGTGGGAAGTGTGGGGGATGGATTGGGGGGGGAGATGTTGATAGTGTCAATTGATTGTGGGTTGGGATCCACCATTAGGAGATTAGAAGTGGTAAGGGTAGGTGTAGTGAGTGATGGTCTACGTTTGGAGTGTTCATGTGGGTTAGGGCTGGGTTTGCTCTGTTGTCGTTTGATGCCTTGGTGAAGGTTGGGTATGGGTTCCATGAAACCTATGTTTGTCAGGACTGGGCTGGGTTTTGGGAGACATGGTGGGCTGATGCTGGTGTTAGTGTTGTGTGGGGGAAGGGATGAGGGAGGGTGTGGGGTGGGATGGGGGGAAGTAGATGTGGTGAATTTGGGAACGGGGTAGGAAGCAAGGGGTTGGAAAGTAGGGGGTTGGGGAGGGGGAATCTGAAAGTAAGGAGAGAGAAAAAGCAATTTTGCTTACTTTTGACGTTGGTAGGTTGGTAGATGTCTTTCAGTAAATATTTTTCCTTACTCGATATCATTTAATTATTACTAAATTAAGAAATAACCTTAAGATTTTCCTTAATATATTTAATTTCCAGACTATTTTTCCTAAAGTGACCAGTTTAAACCGGTTATAACCTCCTAACCTCAATGATCCCTAACTCAATGATGGTTAGCAATAAAATTTCAGAGTACCCCTCTAGCCTCTCAAGCATCCATAATACTGGTAAGTTAGCTCTATATATATTTGCTACATTACCCTGTTTTGTTTTAATTTTAGTAATGGCAAAGTACAAAAATAAACATAATGGGCTTAAATAGACACAATGTATAGACACAATGTTTTGCCCACAAAGGGCTTCATCATTTGCCTTCTTTTAATAGAATGTCTTAACTTATAAAGCACAAGTTTACTGCATTGGGAGATAACAGTCAGCTTCCTTTAAACATCAAATTCTAAGTGATTTGATTTCGCTTTGTCTTGGTTACTTCACCATCAAGTAAGTTCTATCAGTCATATATGTATCATCCTCTAAACGTCCCCATCTAGACTGACTGTATTTGCATCATGTTCTATACCACAATTAAATGCATAAAAAATTTTATGTTTATTAATTCACACATATGAGAAGAAAGGAAGAAAAGAGGAAAGAAGGCTCTTTTTAGGCACCAATGTAATACCTCAAGTAATTTCAGATAAAAATACATTTTATTAAATTTAAGTTATCAATTAAAAGAGTGATGAATGAGGAAGGCATGGTTCCATGGTCCTATTGATTTTGATGGGGCGAGCATACAATTGTTGCCTGATGTTTCTGCACAGACTCTGCGTATGGGTCACATACTGCAACCTCTGCTGGAACTGATTTGTTCCTCTGGTGCCTATTACAGATGGGGAGATCCGTTCTAAGTGCTTGTGTCCAAAGGTGGTGAGACTTTTGCTCTTCATCGCCATGCACAACTTCCTGCGCTGTTTACCATGTTGGGCGCAGACCCTATTAATATTCCGAATTGGCTTGACTTTCCCATGGATACAGCAGCCCCCCCGCAGATGAGGCGTCGGCTGAGTATGCCACAGAGGCCCCGCCGCAACACCATTCCCACTGCGCGGGCCACCCCGGCACTCCTGTCCAATGAAACTTGATTTTATGCCTCCTCCAGGAACCTGACCATATACCTCCAATATTGGTATATGTTGCTCTTTTTAATGACTCAAGGTTACACAGTCATATCACATTTACTGTTGTATTTATTTTGTTGATGTGTTTCTTTGAAGCTGATTGTATTGAATTGATATATGACAAATTAATCTATCCTGTCTGGGAGACATGCCCTTGAGTGTGATATTTGTTGTGAAGGGGTTAGTTCTGGCTCCTGTTAAGAAGGAAATATTGGTGGGCCTCTATATGTAATATATGC
Organism: Pyxicephalus adspersus; assembly: GCF_032062135.1. Classification (NCBI taxonomy): domain Eukaryota; kingdom Metazoa; phylum Chordata; class Amphibia; order Anura; family Pyxicephalidae; genus Pyxicephalus; species Pyxicephalus adspersus. Next base: position 69,278,191 of record NC_092860.1, read on the forward strand.
ATATTGTACGTTTACTTGCTCTCAGGTTTACAAATGATGATTGCACTGTGTTGTACTTTTCAGAGGAGACGATATCTGAGGAGCGGCGATGTATTCAGTAATAAATGGTTTTTATAATACAGCTGGTACGTTTGGACGGGCATACTGTTTTTTAGATTGCCCACCACTTCTCAGTATGTGGGCATGTCTTGCTCCTTGTATCCCTGGATTTTTTGATTTAAAATGTTTTATATGCATAGAGATGAACAGTTTTTTCCTATGTCTTTTAGCATAATATGTTCATATGTTCCCCAATCTATTTTAATGTTGTTTGTGGTTGCATTGGAGACCCAATACTTGTCTGTCTATTGTACTTTTATGTATATCCTATACTTATTGGTTACTAACCAGATGCAGAGGCGGTTAGCCGTTACATGCTCGCCTTGCGCATCACATTCCCCCACTAGTTTGCTTCTATTCCTGGCGAATAGGAGCTAGTAATTGTTTTGTAGTATTACTTGTTTGACCCTGGCAATAAGTGGGGGACATTTTTTGTGTGTTATTTTTCTTCTGTTTCTATTTCCTTCTCTGCCTTCTCTTTTTCATCGCTTTTCCCTTTACTACTTCTAATTGAGTCCCTCCCCCATCTTTCCTTTTCTCCCTGGGCAGCCCCTCCTTCCTAGGTTTATCGGCTCTATTGAAGTGGACCCGAACATAGTATCTGGGCCCTTGTTTACCGCCTCCATGCCACTAAAATTTTTGTCAATTAATGTTAAGGGTCTCAATTCGCCAACCAAGAGGTCGGTGGTGCTAAATGCCCTCAATCGCTTGAAATGCCAGATGGCATTCCTTCAGGAGATTCATTTTCGCCACGATAAAGTGCCAGCACTTAAAAAACGCCGTTTTCAAACGGCCTACCATGGCTCCTCCCCTGACTCAAAATCAAAAGGTGTTAGTATCTTGATCGATAAATCCCTTCCCTGGTCATTGGTTGCTGTGCAATCTGACCCTGAGGAGAGATATCTAATAGTCAAAGGGAAAGTGCAGTCCCAGATGTTCCCTGTTCAATCTATATCTCCCTAATACCAACCAGCTACCCTTTCTGGAAGAGTTCCTTGATATTGCGGAAACATTTACAGAAGGTGTGATGATAGTGGGCGGGGACTTTAATTTTGCATTACATCCTGTTCAGGATGTCTCTAGGGGGGCCTCCCACCTCCCCTAGTGGCGGGGTCACTTGTGCGATATAGAGGCCCAGCCGACGGTTTTGCGTGAGAAGATTAACATGCACTGTTGCTCCAAGGCAAAATATCAACTTGACAGGAGTAGGGAATTTTTCTATGAATACAGTAACAAATGTGGGAGGGCTCTGGCTAGGGCGGTGAGGGCAAAAAGGGCCTGGACCTTTATTCGCTGCATAAACTCTAAATCAGGTGACCCGTTACAAAGCTCACAGGACATACCGGACTCTTTCAGGGATTTCTATACAAAACTATATAACCTAAGGGGTAACACAGGTGCCCCCCCATCTGCTTTGTTGGCGGCAGCTATGGAGCAGTACCTCACCTCCTCGGGTATGTCTAAGATCCTAGAAGAAGCCCTATCCACTCTGGATGCCCCAATTAGCTCGGCTGAATTACAAGCAGCTCTGGCCAAAGTGCCCACGGGCAAAGTGTCCGGCCCCAATGTCTTTACACTTGCCTATTATAAGAGGTTCCTTCCCCAACTCACCCAGTCATTTTTAGATGCCTTTAATGCCCTTTCCTCAGATTACCCCCTTCCAGCAGACGCCGCCAGAGCCCATATCACTGTCATACTGAAGCCGGAGAAGGATCCCAAGTCTTGTGCGAGCTATAGACCAATATCACTTCTTAACTGTGATGTTAAATTATTCTCCAGTATATTAGAGCGCAGGCTAACGCCCCTTCTCCAAGGTCTCATTCATTCAGATCAAAGTGGATTCTTGCCCCTTCGTGAGGCAAGAGATAATACCACTCGCACACTAAACCTCATCCATCATGTCACTGTAAACAAAATCCCCTCTATGATTTTTTTGGCAGATGCCGAGAAGGCCTTTGATCGGGTAAATCGGGAATATATGAGACAGGTCCTTACCTATATCAGTATTCCAAGCTATATGACTGGATCTAAGCCCTATATCAATGCCTCACTGCCTCTATTTGAGTTAATGGACTCTTGTCGCGTCCCTTTTCGATTGCTAGTGGTACGAGACAGGGCTGCCCATTATTCCCTTTGTTATTTTTTTTTGCTCCTCTAACCTCTCTTGATGCATATCCGTAGTAACCCTGGTTTTAAGGGCATACGAGTGAACAAAACGGAACATAAAGTTTCTGCTTATGCGGACGATCTCCTCCTTTTCTATGCAACCTCGCCTTGTATTACTATTCCGAACCTTCTTAAGGAGTTGAACAGATAGACCCAATTTTCAGACCATAAAGTAAACCTACAAAAATCGGAGGTGTTAGATGTGAATCTACCCCCGGCGCTTAGAAAGACCCTGCCCCCCTCTTTTCTGTTTAAATGGTCCAGAGATTCTATCTGATATCTAGGTACTAATATCCCGGTGGATATTTCCAGGGTTGTAGAACTTAATTTTCTGCCCCTGCTTAACACTATTCGCAATGATCTCCAGCGCTGGCTGCAACAGGCTTTTTCATGGTTTGGCCATTGCAATATTCTTAAAATGAATATTATGCCTCGTCTTCTTTTTTACTGCAGACCTTACCTGTCCATATACCCCCTCATATACTACACAAATTTAGATCTGAATTTTTCACATTTGTTTGGTCCACCGACACTTGTTAAGTGGAACTTAACAAGTTTCTCCTGCGACTCCCGAAAGACAAAGGTGGGATGTCTTTCCCTAACCCGATTTTATATCACAGAGCAGTCCACTTGACCCGTTTGGTGGATTGGTGCAGACACGCTGCTGTTAAGGGATGGGTAAGATAGGAAAATTCTGTGTTTCCCATTTTACTAAGCACTGCAGCGTGGTCTCCCCCAGAAGCCTGCAGTGTCCTCCATCGCCACCCATTGATTGGAGCAACGCTGAAAGTAGTGTCTAAACATTTTCATAGCGAGGGAACTGGGATATTTCCTTCCCCGATGTCCCCTATATTCGGCCACCCTGGTTTTCCCACTAGTAGGACAGACCCGGTCTTTAAGCAGTGGATTGAACAGAATATTTTTAGAGCAATGCATTTTTTACAGCCCACTAATTAGACCCCGATTGGACAGCTTCAACGGGATTACTCCCTCCCCTAGACAACTGGAGAAAGATACAATTTCAGGATTTTCTCACCTCACTGCCCTCTGCCCAAGTTTTCCACAGACCCCTCACCGCCCTGCAGGTTTGCGTATGCCTGAAGAGCCCCTAAGAGGAGTCCTATCCTATGTATATAAACTGCTTCTGACGTCTGGTGCTGTGTCCCCGCCTATGTTTCTCTCCAGATGGGAGCGGGATCTGGGTATTACCTTTACTGACGAACAGATAGAACGTGTTTTCTACTATGGTCACAAGGCCTCTATCAGTAACCGCTATCAGGAAACGAATTATAAGCTGCTTACAAGATGGTACAGGACACCGGAGCTCCTGCACAGAATCTACCCACAGGTGAGCCCTATATGTTGGAGATGTGGGAAACATACAGGTACTCTGATGCATATTTTTTGGACCTATCCTTCATTGACACCCTTCTGGGAGGGGATTGCTAAAATTATTAAAGAATTGACGGGGATATCTTTTGAAACTAGGCCTGAATTAGCATTACTACATGTGTCCGCAATCTCAAAAAAACTATATAAGCGTTCTCTTCTGCGCCACTTGCTGAACGCTGCTAAAGCATGTATTCCGCCATTATGGAAACATACCGTCCCTCCTACAATTAAACAATGGATTGCTAGGGTGAACGATATAAAATATATATGGAAGAGCTGACAAAGCCAAGGGAGCAGGGATGATTTCAAGAGTACAGCCGCCTATAGATGGCTGCTTGGATCACCTGATTAGTACCCTTTGGTTTTGTGGGTGGCCCACTGCCCTTACTACCCACATCCCCCACCACCCACCCCCACTACACTACTCATTTTCTCCCCCCTCTCTATTTTCCTTTTCTCTTCTCTGTTCTTTTTCTCTCTCTCTCTTTTCTTTTTTTAAAAACAGGAACCAACATGGTTTTCTATTTTTTTTGACCAATGCACATTTGTGTCTCATACTGTGGTAGTAATGCCTGACACCTACTGGTCACTTCCTTTTGTACCAAACTCTTTGATATTGTTTGTGATGATATGTGGCGTCCGGTACTCGATATGTTAGTGCTTCTCCTATGCTCTGTAATATGCGATTTGCTGGTTTAGTGTGATATGTTAGCATTTATTTTTCTGTATTTTATTGTTGGTTGCTTTTAAAAAAAATTAAAAAAAAAAAAAAAGAAAATCTTCTTTCTGCCTTATGTCTGCTGAAGGTACCCAATTTCAAGTACAAAGACATACGCTTCCCTGTATGTCAAAACTGAGTTCAAGTATCGCCCCCTGTAAGAATAGGCCACAGTCACACTCTGTTGACAGCTAACGCAAAGTACTCGGTCGATCGGGCATCTCTTAAAGTGTATAGTATTCCTGCTGGCACGTGCATATCGAACCACGAAAACCTCTTTCTCGGAAACATTCTAAAAACTATTATACTAGCGTTAGTGGACAACGACTCATTTTCGGGTAATTACCAGAGAAATACATTGTGCTTCAACCACTAGAATGTAAATTATGCCACCTTATATTTGTATGGACAGCGGATACCTGCAAGACTGTTTCAACCTAATTTTCAAGGTTCTTTAGCTGTTCACGAATATATGGCCCTTGTACATATTTCGGGCAAGCAAAAGGCTGACAACGCTTTATCAGTGGATCGTTCAGAATTTTTGAACGGTTACACTTTATTCGCTTTTGATTTATCCCCTGATCAAGTACCTGGTGGACATTTCTCTCTAGTAAAAACCGGCAATCTCAAGGCTGAAATTAGATTTGCGTAATCTACGCAAAACACTTGTACCACGATTGTGTATTCAATGTCAATTCATGAGAATAATATTGAAATAAATAACAGAAGAGAAGTAGTGTACGATTTTCAATAAAATTATTAACTTTGAAATTACCAGCGTTATTAAATCAGACTTTCACGCCCAGCACATCTTTAAAGGCGTATTTCCGTGTGATTTATCACCGGGAAACAAAGTCATCGACAGACCGGTGGCCTATATTGTAAACATGAATTAATCACATCAGAGGGGAAAGCACTGGATTTCAATTATATTATGTATGAATGATTTGTCTATTTTTTTTTTGATAGTTATGGAATATCACCTAATAATGAAATATTTCCTGATGAATTCATGCAATTTTATCGCAAAATTCTAAGATTATAAGATATCAAAATAAGCAAATACAGGACGCCGCTAGTTCAGTCTGCCGCAATTACTGCATCTATATCTTACATTGTAGTGCTAAAGGGATGCCTTTTGAAAATGTATTAAAAACATTCACAAACGATTTTAGGAAAAATTACCGCATTGTACGTGACTATAGAACAAAGCAATTGAAACAATTATGTCTGCGTTGTTGTAATTACAATCAAACATGCATACCCTACTGTGATAATAAACAGAAGTGGCGTTGAGCGAAGTAAATAAAGATAATTTATTTTAAGCACATAAGAAGTCTTTTATTTTATTTACAGTTTTAAAATCCCCTGGACATGCCAGGACATGTCTTGAAAATAGGCGGTGCATGGGCGGAGATTTGTCAGGTTAGGTTGGGGGTGGACATGTCTGGGCAATAGACGATAAAAGGGTGGAGAGTGAGTGGAATATAGGAGGGCTAGGGGGAGAGTGGTAGGCTGGAGATGGGAGGGATTATGGGCGGGGGAAGAGCATGTCGACCTGTCACTTTTAGTTTGACGAAAAGTACATACGCTTTACTACTAGTCCCTATTCAACACTTATAGTCCCTGAAGGTTCCGCAATGACAAGAGCGCACAGCCGCTGGAATCATAATGTCACTGTGGGAAAACCTGTAAAAAAAAAAAAAAAAAAGTTAGTTAAAAAAAGTACAAACTCTAAATAAATTAGTTTAAAATTAATTTTTATTTTTTTTTTTAACACATTTTTTACATTATTTTTTCCCCAAATTTTTACTGTCAAATGGTGTTTTTCGGGTCGGGTCTACCTGAATTTGAACAGCTATATTCAGGTCGAATATAAGGACAACCCGAATTCGAACACCAATACTACCCCTATTAAGAAGGTGGATTTTCAATTTTTTAGCTTTTTTTTAATTCTACTTCATTGGAGCATATTATAGATAGTGTACCTTTATGCTCATAGTAGCATGCAAACTTTTTAAGTTTAAGAGAAAGTTTTGTACCAGTTCTTCATAATTTTGTGCTTTATGGTTACCCAAGAAGTTCTTGACAACCATGACATAGCTGTGCCAGGCACAGGCTTCAGTATCAGTCATGCAACTTGTGAAATTTGAATCATCTATCAGTTGCCAAATCTGGGGTCCATCAAAGATTCCTGCTTTGAATTTTTCAGTACTCAATCCAGGGAAGAATCTACATATGTATTTGATGCAATCGCAGTCCATGTTCAGAGCTTCAACAAATTGCCTAATGCACCTTTTTTTCATGTTTTCCCTTGGAGGCCATATCACTTGTTTCCAGTGATCCTGCTTTGCTCTACTTTCCCACAAGCAGATGAAGCATGGGTACTTTGTGTATCCACTTTGCTGTTCAAGTAGAAAGTTCACCATTTTTAAATCAACACATATGGGCTAATGGTGTTCATGATAGCAAAGCTTTTGTAAGACCATTTTGTTATTTTTATATTCTTAAGTCTTTTGTTGAATGACCAATTGGAATTGATGCATAGCAGTTGCCATTATGCAAAAAAACAGATTTCAAACTTCGAGTGGAACTGCCTATGAAAAGCCACCAGTCTTCTGCTCAGTATTCTGGTACTCCCATATGGGCTAGTAGTCCGGTACAACATTACCCATCTTCACTGAAATATGGTAGGAGTGTCCCCTCTCTTGTCCTATTAACCTGTTATTTTAACGTCCGGTCTCAGACAGTTCTTTTTTTTTAGCCTAGATGTTAAAAGATCAGATGCTTGTTTTGACAGACTTAGGTCACGTAATAAATCATTGAGCTCTTCTTGGGAGAACTGCTGGTTTGATGAAACACCTTCATATTCACTCCCACTGGTTCATTTTCACAGATCTTATTGTTAATATTGTGATTATTATTAATAATTATAAAGTATTTTTATAGCACCAACACAGCGGTGTACATTAACTAGGACTTGCAAACGACAGACAGTGACATGACAAGACTTTGTTTTAATAATTTACGTTTATGTTTTTTTTTTTATTCAGGATGAGTTTCAGAAACCTGTAAGCCGTCCATGACGAGAAGGCTGACAAGCAGCATAAAACCTTGCCCTGGGCTGAGGGAGACAAGTCAGATCTGGACAGATAGGTTTTAGTGTCATCAGCATACAGATGATACTGTAAAACAAATGCTATGAGACTACTGATCCCTGAGGAACACCAACAGGGATGAAATTAGAAGAGGAATTACCATTGAAAGAAACTTGAAAGGAGCAGTCAGACAGGTAGGAAGGAAACCAAAAGAGAGCAGTGTCATTGATACCAATAGAGTTCATGATTTGTATTAGAAGGCAGTGATCAACAGCGTCAAAAGCAGAAGAAAGATCTAGGACAAGGAGGAGTGAAAAGTCTTGTGACTCAGCTCTGATGAGGTAACTGGCCACTTTAGTAAGGACAGTTTTGGTGAAGAATCCCTTCTCTATGCAATAGTTCTATGCAAAAATCCTAAAGTGAATAATTTTGTAAAAGTAAGTTCTCTATGTGAACTGCTTACATACTTATATAGGGTGCTTATCTCCCAACTTAACCAACTCCTCTAAAGGGAGAATAGTTCCACTAATCTTCCATCATAGCTGTGCTCCTCCATCTGTGCAGTTTTCTCTGCATTCTCTGCATTTGCTCCAGACCTTTCAAACTATGAATCTTAAATTCCTTGAGGTGAGAGCTACAAAATGCTTGGTTGCAATATGAGCATCAAGGTGCATTTTCTGCATTGCCATCTTTGTAACTTCCCAGGAAACCTTTGTGCAGTCATTGTTGTTATTATTATTATTATTATTAAACAGGATTTATATTGTTGAGCAAAGTGAACGATTCCACAAAGATATGAAGGTCATGGAAGGAGGGTATCAGGGTAGATAGGATGTAAATATGATGGCTGACTATTGGAGCATCCCCCCGGATTGTCCTAACACTGAACAATCCAGGAAAAGCTATAAGCGCAAACTTTTACCTTAACCGCTTACCTGAATAATTTTCTACTGTAAAAAAAAAAAAAAAAAGAGTAACAAATCCTTTGTATGAACAAAAGAAATTTAAATAAACAGTACATTCAAGGTATTGTATTATTTTTTTTCATAAAAATAAGGTAAAATTTGCATGTTTTTTGACAAAACTGGAGGGTACCCTGTATTGTAAAAACTGGATGTGATAGCAAAAAACTGGGGTCGTTTCTGGATTCATCACCCAAAAATTTGTAAAAAAACAAGTGTAGGATCTAACACAACAAAAATGCATTCCCCAGTGTAATCTACATTTATAAAGTGGCAACAATACATAGCACTGTGCATTAAAAAGGGGTGCAGATACAATGACACAGGAGGAAAAAAAGGCACTACCCAAAAGAGCCTAAATCTAAGTGGTGGGGGAAGTAGCACACAGTAGGAAGAGGGATATAAAAAGATGAGTAAACTAGGAGGGCTTAAGAGACAGAAAAATATAGGTAGGCTAGTTTGAAAGTATGGGTTTTTAGGGCTCTTTGAAATGTTGAGAAACTAGGAGCAAGCCTAAAAGGATGAGGAGTGTTTCAGAAAATGGGGCAATCTTGAAATCTTGCATGTGATGAGGGTATGACTGAGGTAGTCATTAAAATAGTGAAGTGAGTGGCTAGGGGTGTATCTTTGTATCTGGTCAGAAAGGTAGGTGGGACAAGAACTGTGAGGGGAATTGACAGCAATGCACAGTAGCTTGAATTTGAAACAAGCTTAGAGAATTGCAAAGGGAGGCAGCAGATGAGAAGGGGGAAGGATGAATAACTCTAGCTCTTGCATTCATAATAGATTACACGCTGACACATAGCCCTCAACACATTTACGCAACCCCGGAGAGACTTGGGTTAGTGGATACCAGAGGCGAGAATGTTATAATAGTCCAGACTAGACATAAGAGCATATACAAGAATTTAGGTGGTCTCTAAGGACAGGTAGGAGCATATTTTGGATAGGCTGCCCAGATGAAAGTGGCAGGACCTGAAAATGTTTTGAAAGTTAATGTTCTGAATGAGTGAAGGAGAGTGCGGACTCAAAAGTGTACCTGAAAAGAGGGTCAATTAACTGTTTTATTAACTTTAAGAAACAAGTCAGATGAGGTCATTTGCCACCTGAGGGAGCTGTTTCAATCGAATAGGCAGGTCGACAGACAGATTTAAGTAGGTAAAGTTGGTGTCCAAATAGTCAGTGAGTCTTTTATGCCACTGTAGGGTGATTCTGATAACCCTCCTCCCATTTCTGCTCTGTTCCATGTGTACAAGTCTTCTGCATGGCAATATTACATTTTTGGCAATATGTACACCTTCCAAATACAAATCTGGGTGGGTGGTATGTTCTGCCTCCTGTGACAGAATTCATAGAAAGAACCCTTCATTATGCCACCAGTATCTCTAGATCTAAGGGGCCTCCTAGGGTGCCAAATCCTGGAACTTGAGACTGAATCCATCTTTATTGCAAGGCAATTCAATCCTAACCTTCAAAATGCTGAACTGAACCACTTCTTTCATTGTAATCTAGTCCCACAAAGTGATCCTCTTACAAGACATAAAAACTCTATACCCATCGAGAAACTTAGTCTGACAAGGTCCTAATAGCCTCTTCCTGCCCTAATATTTTCCTGGATAGCCTAGGTTTAAATCTCGGCCAGGACACTATCTGCATGGAGTTTGCAATGGTTTACCTCCAAGTACTCCAGTTCTTCTCACATTCCAAAAAAAAAAAAAAAACATGCAGCTAGGGTAATTGGCCCCCCACCCCCCAAAAAAAAAAATTGACAAAAGATTGTGAGCCCCTTTGAGGGACAGCTAGTGACATGACTTTGGACGTTGTAGAATGTTGGCGCTCTAAATATATATATATAAATATATATATACATACATATACATACACACACAAACACACACAGAGTTAAGTTCATAAATATTTGGACAGAGACAACTTTTTTCTACTTGGTTCTGTACATTACCACAATTAATTTTAAATGAAACAACAAAAATGCAGTTAGACTGCAGACTTTCAGCTTACTATCTGGGTTATAAGCATCCCGTTACCATGAGCAACCCCCAGTATTATACCACAGTGGGAAAGGTTAAGAACAGAAAGAGGAAGTGGGGGAGGGGCTGAAAATAGAAGCAGTTTGATATCAGACTGGGTCCAGGTGGCATCCATTCAAAATCATGTCCTATGGAACTTGCCCTCGTATGATGGTTCAGTAGGAGGGTATAGTTTCTTCCAAAATCGGGAAACAAAGGATCTGCCAGCATTGACCAGGTGCCTTAAATGGTAAAGTTTTAAAGTATTTTGAAAAAACGTTTCCAATGCAATGCAAAAATCCAGGGAGCGTTTTTTTCTATTTTTCCAGCTTAAGGATGGCTTGTTTTACGTGTATGGAGAGCTCCTTTGGCCATGTTATCTGTTCACTCCAAAATCTTCCACACAAACCCCCCCGCCTCAAATTAACTCCAGGCCCTTTATCTGCTTAATTGATAATGACATAACAAAGAAATTGCCCACACCATCCTATGAAATAGCCTTTAAGTCATATGTCCAATTAGTTTTGAGCCCCTGAAATGAAGAGATTGTGTTAAAAAAAAGCTTTAGTTTCTCACATTTTTATGCAATCTTTTTGTTTAACCCACTGAAATAAAGCTGAAAGTCTGCAGTTCAACTGCATCTACATTGTTTCATTTAAAATTAATTGTGGTAATGTACAGGTTAAAAATTAGAAAAAAAAGTTGTTGGCCAAATATTTATTGACCTAACTGTAAATACTGTGTAATAATAACCTATACCACACTGATCTTAACGGGACAGTGCTTTCTCACGAGGGGAAGGACTGCTTAGCAATTGTGCCAGTTATAAGCCAAGACTTCAAACTGTTCACTAAAGTCTTGGCCATCATATTGTAGTGGATGCATCTATATAGAAATAAGACCAAATCAATTAGAGTTCATGAGGTCTACTACAAAAGTGTCTAACTGGATCCAATTGCTTTGGTTGCTATGCCAATGATGCTGTTGTCTACAAATGCGGAAGAGGCTTTTGATTAAGTGGACTGAATGTTCACGTAACGGACATTGACACGAAGACCTTATAGGAACACTGTTCAAGCAAGCATCCACAAATTTTCTAAAAATTGTATTCCGAATGAACCTGCATTTTTGCATTGCATTAGAAATTGTTTTTCAAAATACTTTAAAACTTTACCACTTAAGACACCTGGTCAATGCTGGTAGACCCTTTGTTTCTCGGTTTTGGAGGAAACTATACCTTACTACTAAACCATCATTAATAACAAGGCAAATTCCATAGGGCATTATTTTTGGAATACAGATGCCACCTGGCCAAGTCTGAGATCAAATTGCTTCTATTTTCAGCCCCTCCCCCACTTCCTTTTTCTGTTCTAAACCTTTCCCACTCTAGTTTAATACTGGGGGTTGTTCATGGTAACGGGATGCTTACAGGGCAGATAATAGGAAGCAGACTCCAAAAGTCCAAAGTAACAACAGTTTTATTTCAGCCCAGTGTTAAAGCACACTCTCCAGCACTTTAAAGTAAAAATAAATAGTGTGGCCCGACTGGGCATCTAGCTACGTCAATGGGTGCCCTGTCGCTCCAACACTCAAAATCAACACTGTTTCACTAACAGTTTTCAAGTCTTGTTTGCCAGCTGGCTTTCCTGGAGCTCTGTCCCCTCTTATGCAGTCTGGAACCCACTCTGGCTCCCTTCTCCTGCCTGGAACCCTCCGGCTGTCCTTCTCAGCCTCGAACTAATCACATCTCTCCCTTGCACCTGAGTGCAGGTGCATATAACCCAAACTCTGATTTGGGTTGGGCCAAGGAACCCACCCTTTCACTCCCTTAGCCGGCTCAAGGGCCCTATTTTTCCCTGGTTTCTTCCTGAAAACCTATACAAACATAATCATGCTCTCTTTCCCTGGAGCCTCTACAACATTATCTCTGCATTTCTTGACATTTTAGGAACACTCTGTCACACCAGATTCTCCACTGGTTCAATCACTTTCTCTCTTTCATTGTAACTTGATCTAGTCTCTTCTAGCTTACTTTTAAATCCTCAATTTCTCTATAAAATTGAAAACCTGTATGTTAAAAAAAGATAATTTTTAGTCTATTTAACAGCAATGATTAGACCAAGACCAAACTTATTGTTTCTTTTGAAGGTTGTTTTATCATAGGATACCTTTCTGTTTACTGTAAATTAATATTATTAATATGACACGTGTTTACTGTATTTGGATTATTTTGCTTATCTGTTGCTGTATGTACTAATACCATTGTGCAAGTCAAAACCTTTTCTTTTAAATAAAGGATGTTTAATATATATATTTAAAAAAAAAAAAAAAACACAAATCAAAATAAAAATACTTTTAATTCTGTGAGCTAAAATGAACACTGGAAACATCTTAGAAAAGAATCATCTGTCTTTTTTTGTATAAAATTGATTAAACCAAATATATTTCCAAATCACAACACAGTTATCTTCTGTACCGATATCTCTTAAAGTGAAACCACAACTGAAAAATACCATTTGAGAACTGGCAGCGAAAACCATGTCGATGGGAATACTCCCACTCACGATTTACTATTTTGAATGCAATGTCTTCATAGGGAGGCCCTGCATGAAACCTTAGAATTGCAAAATCCTTATTGTCATGGCAAGCTTCAAGGAAATATTCAGGAGTGGACCTTTTATCAATCAGATCTGGATAAAAAATATTAAATTTGTAGCCCTGAACAATCTTTGGAGGAGGATTGTCAAAATCATAGTGGGTCTGATTATATTTATTCCACTCAAATCCAGTGTGTACACGATTAAAGAACCGAGGTTTACGAGGTCTGTATTTGTCCGCCCATAGGTAGGCTTTGCTTGTAACTGGAATTTCCACACTAAATTGAGCTTCATCACCATCCATTCCTTCTTTTGCTTTTCGAATAAAGATGTCTTCAGCACTCTCACTGGCATCACCTGAAACAAAGATTTCTAATTACTAAAAAATATTATTGGAAGATGTAACACAGCTATAAGTACAGTATACTCACAATATACTTTCAAACTTAGAATATACTTTGTTGCAGTACATACTACGCTTTTTTCTCAAATGTAAGCATTTATGCTGGATTGGACAGAGAACCAACCATGTAAGCATATAACCATGTTTTAATACCCAAAACAATCTCAAAGGTAGAATTTAAATTTACTGTAGATAGAGTATATCTGGACAAACTAATAGATCAATAAAACTTGTCATTTAAACTGTAGCTAATAAATTTAAAGCCAGTGTGGAAAGGCTGACTTTTTAGTGGGGTACAATCTTTTTGCTAAATATTTTTCACCAAAAACGTAATGGTTGGAGAAGTATTTAAAATAAAAATAAGAGGAAAGTGGAAGTTAAAATATAACTGGGCAGACAAAATTAGGCCCTACCTAATATATATATATATATATATATATATATATATATATATATATATATATATATATATATATATATATATCCCAGTTTGTAATAAATGGACATCTAGTGTAATGTCCTAGGAAAAAAAATTGACCTTGGTTTGACATCAGGGTTTTTAAAGACAAGCTATAATACACTTTACACACAGTGCCGTCTACTGGTGGCAAACAATAATGCACACACACAATTAACTAGCCTAAAAGTGACTGGGTAATAACGTGGATGGAAAAGCAAAATGGCAACATGACAAGAATATTTTAAAAAGGTGTTTATAGATGGCCCGCCCGCACTCCCAACTAGAAATGATAACCTGTTGGACTTAGTCCTAAATAATGCAGAGAATATAAAGGTTCAAGTCAAATCTGGGTAGTATTTAGGGTTTCTTATTTTTTTTAAGGTTGTAAACAAAAAGAACATACTAGAGAGTAGAGAGAGCAGAGCCACATTTCAAAGAACAAAGAACAGAAATAGAGGTGTTTTAAATCAACAGAATACTGCAAAACATATTTCCTTGGTTAAATATATATCTCAAGTCTCATGTTAAAAGAATATGATTAAGTAAAAGACATTTAACCCCCCTAGCAATGTAATTACGGTATGTGCAAATTTCCATGCAAAAAGTGTTCCATGTTTTTGCATGGAAATTTATTTTACATTGTAGGCTATTATTCCTAGGCATAACTCACCTATGTTTAATACATTTATTAATTTAACAATAAACTTTAAATAAAAAACTGTAAAAAAAAAAAAAAAATAATTAATCATATAATGTAACTTTACAGTAGCATATATGTATTATAAAATAATATATATATATATTATAAAATAATATATATATATATATATATATATATTATATGAATATTTCTTTGTACTGGACTCAATACAGCAATTTTGTACTGAATCCAATACAAAAGTACTTAAATTTCCCAGCGATCTGCTCGCTCGCTCCGCCCGCACCAATGTCACCGGGAAACCCTCGGAGATAGTCGTTGCATTATGCGGCTGGAGATCGAGGAGGATGGACGTGTCCCCAGGACCCGCGGGGACCAGCAGGACGCCAGGGGACACCGACAGAACATGGTAAGTGGGGGTTTTTTTTTAGTTTAAAGCAATGCCGAGTGTTACTCAGGGTTACTGCTTTTGGTACACTAAATCCACCCAGAGTCACACTCGGGATTACCGCTAGGGGGGGTTAAAAAATACAGCTTCCAGTTCTGGGGCCCGATGTGTAAAGCAGCAGCTTCAGCTCCCCTGTGATCCTGCGTCCTCCTGACTCTCCTTTACAGTACAGTACCCCGGCAGATACAGCACACTACCGTTCCGCTTGCATGGACCGCTTCGTTTCCACTCCTCCATCTCCCCGGCCGATCCAGCAGAAGACAACAGCTTGGAAGTGCACAGCTTCCAGGATAGCAGACGAGTCTCCGGAGCACATGGAGACAGGATCCAGCCCAGGTAGGGCAAATCCCCCTGCACATGAATGCGTCCCACTAAATTACAAAAAATTGGCACTTGGTGTCTCAACAACTCCAACCCTGCTTGATGCTGATTAAGGAAACGCTGACCCCCACACCTGCAACCAATTACAGATATAGTGGCAAAACATGGGGAAGAACTGCATGAAATGCAGGACGTGTAAGTGATCTGGAGGATAATTTATTAACAGCTCACACCCAACAGCAACAGATGGGAAGCAGTACAATTTATTATCTGAAAAAGTAATTGATATGGAAAATCGCTGACACCAAAATAATATCAGAATCATTGGGCTACCGGAATCATATAAAGCCACTAATTTGCATAAATTCAGCATACATATGCTACCGAAAACTTTGGAACACCTATGAATGTGAAGAGGGCTCACAGAATGGGACCACTCCAACGTAACAAATTATCACAATTGACTATAATCGCCCAGTACTTGGATTTCACTGACAAAATGCAGCGTCTCAAGGCCTATCGGTCTCAAGCCCACTTTTGAGGGTGATAGTAAAGCGCTGCTATTCTCAGATTATTTGACTGAAACCACCAAACAGCGCCGAGTGTTTTCACCAATCTGTAAACAGCTCGTTTCCAAAGGCGTTAAATTTCGCACTTATGTATCCAGCAGCACTGAAAAACAGAGATTTGGGAGGGTCTTCCCTCTGGCCGGTCAGCTTAAACATCTCCCTTTTCACCTAAATCATAATAGGTTGACGCTTCTTCACATTCATGTGTATTACTATGCCACGTGCCTGCAAGTAACTGCTGGGTTCATATTCATAGTGATTAAGGACACTAAGTTAATTTTGTACAGCTAATTTTGAAAGAAGACAAAATTTTCAAAAAAGGTACGCTGATAGTGTGGTGTGAAAATAAAAATTTGCATAAATGTCAGGTACACTCTACTTCAGCTACTCCCATATGTACAACTTTTACGCAGGTGCCCCAATACAAAAAATGTTCCTTCTGGTGAAAAACCTGGTGTAACTTCATTAGCCCATGTACTGGATGACCAAAGAAAATTGATGTCATTCCCTATATTCAAAGTCAAATATGCTCTTCCCTCTCATGATTTTCTATACTATCTACAAATGAAGCACACATCGGTCTGTCTGAAGCTACTCCTAGTGTAACGTTACCACCATCATTAGTAAATTTATTGGGCACTCAATTTCAGATTTATATCCTTTATTGAAGTGTAATGCTGCTGAGGGAGATTCACAGCTAGCTTTTGTATGTCGTTGGGTTACCTTTCTGAACTTACCGTACCCAAACAACTTAGATTTACTGGAGACTAGCTGGGGCCTTGTTAGGAAGCTAACAGGCAGCGAAATATAGAGAGAACTGCAATATAGAATCATACACAGGGCTTGCTATACCTTTGATATGAAGACTAAATCCCTCTTCTATCCCCGGCATTTGACAGCTTGACTAAACATTTTTCCCTTCATATGGCCACATTAGAACATGTGTTGTGGGAATGCCCCAAAATATATGCATTTTGGAGGTCTATTTTTATGTTTACTGAAAGTATGACAAGTCATACTTAGCCCATGTCTCCACTTACTGCTCTTTTTCATCGCCAGCTTCCACTTTCATTGTCTAAACTGGAGCAGCTTTGTATTAGAGCAGCAAAGGATGTATTTTGAAAAATTGGCTAGAACCACGTCCTCCCACACTTTCTCAGATTTTAAACTATTTTCAAACATTTATGGTTAAAGATAAGACAGATGCCATCCAACATCTTGATACTCAACACCTGGATGCCATACTTACGATATACTTTGTCTCTGGAACAATTGAATGGAATAATTGAACTTTTCAGTCATACTGTATGGTATGACACTGGAGCCCAAGGTGCATCCAATAACTAGGTGAGTGTATTAGGGTTTTACTACCATTCTTATCAGGTCATATTGTCATCCATCTAATATTAATAAAAGAATTGTTGAGCTGCATTAAGTTCCCCTACTTAATTTATGTTTCCTATTCCCCCCTTCATTCCCTGATTTTGATAGGTAATAAGAATAAGATAGGAAAGGAATAATAAGAAAGATAAGAAAGGAATTCTTCAATGTAAGGTCTGTGAAAATGTGGAATCAGCTCCCTCAGGAAGTAGTTTCAGCAACTACTATAGATTGCTTTAAGAAAAAGCTGGATGCTTTTGTGGAAGCACAGAATATAACTAGGTATTAATGCTTTAAAGTAAAGATAACAGAGACAGTTGATACAGGGAACATCCGATTGGTTCATGGAATCAGGAAGGATTTTTTTCTTTCCCTGTTGAAGCCAAATTGTAGCAGGGTTTCTTTGCCTTCCTCTGGACCAACTATGTCCATAGGGTTTTATATCTGGGATAAGTTCATTTCCCTGGTGGTTAAACTTGATGGACTATTTTTTCAACCTAACCTACTATGTATACACTTCCTCATGCCCGGAACCCACTGCTGCTTGAAATACTGCTAGGTCTGAAAAAGCCTAGCAGCTACTGCCTGTTACCAATATCAGGTTCCTAGCAGTTGCCAGTAGTCACTCGGGAACAGTAAATGCCAGTGTATTACTGCTAATGTAAACTAAGCCGAACTTGTTACACTACATTCATTACATTATAACACTACGGCATGGGATTACACTCTTAACAAAATATAAAACACTAGGAGGTTGAGACACGGCAATGAACAGTTGGGGCATAATACAAAAGATGGAAAAATTGGTTATACTAACAGGGCAGGCATTGAAAATTTGGAACAAAGTATAGTGGGTAGGTAGTACACTGACACAATAATAGGGGTTACTGCATACCTATGGAATAAACTACTAGGAACACTAAATTTGCTGTGTCTTGCCCTGCCAACTTTGGACCACCCGGCTGAAAAAAATAATTTCTAGGGAGAACACTGTGTTGGCAGGTCTATCATTTGTAAGACAAACGTGCTTTTGACAACCTGTTTGAGCACATCCTATTAAGGTTTTATATGGGTAGACTGGAAATCTATTTCGTGAGACTTGTTGCATGCAGGTGCATGTTGGAACAGTATAGATTTATGCAACCTGGCATATTATGGTATTTTCTTTTATAGCCTTCTACAAAACAGAGGAGTTACTGTAGAAGTATGTTTTGCATACAGTGGTATATTTGTAGGTAAAGGAAATGGCTAATATTGGCCATTTCTAATCTGACATAAAGCAAATGTGGTACCTATCTTTAAAAAGGGAACAAAGTCATTACCAAGTAGATACAGACCTGAAAGTTTCACTATGGTTGGAAACAAACATACTAGGGAATTTGATATAGAAGCACATTAACCTCCTGGGCGGTAACCCCGAGTGTGACTCGGGTAGAAAAAAAAACATGCTAAAAGCGGTAACCGAGTCACACTCAGGGTAGGTAAACCTATGGGATAAAATAGTAAATCGAGTCTTACCTGATCCGCATCCCGCGTCGTCTTTCGCATCTTCTATCTTCCTATGCGTCTTCTTACTTGCTCCTCCGGCATCTTCTGCATCCGATGAGTCACCTGGAAGTTCCCGGTGACGTCGGTGCATACGTTGCTGGCGGGGTGGGAACTTCAAAATCAATTTGTATTGCATTCAATACAGCCGAAAAGGTCATTGCCGTAAATTGACATGAATGTCAAAAACTGCTCATTGCTCAAGGAACCTCTAGTAAACAACAGGTTGGTAATGAAATACAGTGGGGTTCAGTGTTGGGAGCCTTACATTTTAACATTTTTATAAATTATAAAGAGTTTGGGAATAACTCCCCTGGCGGTATTCCCGAGTGTGGCTCGGGGTTAATTTTATGTACCAAAAGCGGAAACCCCGAGCCACACTCAGGGTAGCATTGTAAAGATCCTACCTGCTCCCCATGATCCAGCGGCGTCCTCCAGCGATGCCGGCCAGGTTCTGTGTCCCCTGGCATCGCATCCCCGGTGTGATCGATGGGATGCGTGAAGCGTCGGTACGCTGGGGAGGCGTGGCCTGGCAGGAAATTTAAAAGCAGATTACATTGTAATCTGCTTTTAACACATTGATCACAGTAATAAAGTGATAAAAAACAAATCCAAATAATAAATAATTATTACTAATTTAACAACAATATTGCACCCTTGTTTGGACAGATTCCAGTGTTTTAAATTTGATTAATGTAACAAATCTATTGTTATATTAATTTAACATTTTTTATAATTATTCAAAGTTCTCCCCAGAGGTTTTTAGCCGGTTGCTCCGCCCGGCTGATTTGAATACCCCGCCCAGCTCTCGGCAGCTCTCATCCTCAGATGCACGGATCTCAGTGAGAGTGCTCTGTGTCATCCGTTCAGAGAATTGCTGCCGATGAGAGGTGAGCACACAGCTCAGCCTTCATGTGAAGGAGACACAGGCAGCCCCGCCCCCATCTCATAGCACGAGCTCTGCCTGTGAAATGTATCCACCTCTAGCTCTGCGTGTCATTCTGCATCCTCATAGCTCTCTGTGTACAAACCTCCGTATCTCCTAATATGTATGTCACAATGACTTGTAATTTTCAGGGTATACAGGGGACCCTCATAGATACTAGTTACTACAATTTCAGGCCCCCAGATTTAAAGAATTTCAAGATATGGGGGTCACAAATGTAAAACGTTATGAAAATTAAACTTTGGGGTTGCTGTTTCAGAGAAAAGTACAACTAGGAGTCCTAAATTGAAAGTGCAAATTGGGGACCCCGGGGGCCACTAACATAGCAAGGAGCATTGGGGTGGGGCCCCTAAATATATACCTACCTGTCACAAATCTATACATATGAGACTACTGTCTGCTTCTCTTCTTTGTACACCAATTTCTCTGAGGTGGGAGGTACAAAACTGAAAATATAGGTGCAAGTGGCGGGCACATTCTCACCTTACAATCTCATTACTACGGCATCATTAGAACATAAAACACTCTGCCCATTAAAATGGGCTTCCCTGCCCTGTTATACATTCCTGTCCACTTATCTAACATTCTGAACTTCAATCGGGGAATGGGGAGGTGTAAGAAACCAAAAATATAGGTACAAGTGGGGAACATCTGTGAATAACATCCCCTAAAACTTCATCACTATGGCATTATTAGAAAATGAACTCTGCCCACTAAATTTTATTGAGGTTGAGGTACAGGAAGGGTACAGTCATGTGTAACAAGGAAGTGCATTTTGATGGACATTTTTTTTTTAAATTATGTAATGATGCCATGGTGATGAAAGGTGATCGTCACACGTGTCTCCCACTTCCACCTATATTTTTGTTTCCCTGCACCTCTTAATTCTGGAGAAATTGGAGTCTGACGTACGATGCAGACAGATATGTTTAACAGAGAAGGCAGCACATTTTGCTGGGTAGAGATTTATGTTCTCATAATGCCATACTAATTACATTTTATAAGGGTTTAGCCACAAGTGTCCCCCACTTGCACCTACAGTTTCAGTTTCCTATCCCTCAAGTTAATACAACCAATGGTTTAGGAGATCTGAAGGTTTGAACACAGCGAGTTGTTAGGCTGCAGAATATGACAAGCAGCTTTTACACTCACATAGCGATCACACTGCGCTGCCGATGACATTACACACTGCGGATAAATGTCACAGACAGTGTTTTTATATAGAATATGGGCAGTGATGAGGGGGGTCACTGTCTGTCTTGTCTCCATCTGATATCACATGCATGATGCTATTAAAGCATCACAACAATTCTAACATTATATTAAAGAGTGACTTTCTCTGGTATGTATGGAAAAATGTGCGTTTTTTGTTTTTACACGTTTGTGGAGAGGACCTCTCCCCCTTCATTCTTTACTGCCATTTCGGTAAAGACCGAAGGAGAAATCCGCAGCCTCCTGGAATATTTGTGTCACATATCCCAAGAGGTTCTGCACTGCTCCTTGTGTGCATGCACCTTCAGAGGCTTTCGTATAATGTAAAAAAAAGTGTTCAATCTAATGCGCAGTGCAAGGCCGCACTTGGATGTACAAGTGAGCATCACAGAGAAGGTGGAAGCTGAGCCAGCATGGGCCTGCTGAGCTAATTTTGTAAAAGAATCAAGTAAAAAAAAAATGTTTTCACAAAAGTTCACTTTAACTAATTATAGACACAGGAGAACATCTGAAGTTAGGCTGAATTCACACCGGCAGTAAGGTTACAAAAACACAAACGTCCCAGCATTGCAAAATGGAGATTACAGGATAAACTTGAGAGGAGTCCCCTGGTAACTAAGCAGACAGTTATTGGGATAGATATGGAAAGATGGATTAAAGTAGTTAGAGGAAGTGGTAGGAGCTACAAAAAAGGAAAGCCAACCCTGTGTTCGAGTACCCTAATAAATTTGCAAAGTTATGTGAAGATGTGCATGTGGAAAACTCAGGAGGTGGCAGCCTTAGATGTTACAGCTTTCCCAAACAGTGATGAGAGCAGCCCATCTAGTAGGGGTGGGAAAGGCAATGCAGAAAGGCTTAGACAATTGTTTGTAATATGGCATTATATATTCAGGTGGACTGATAGTTTTTTGGCTTCAACCAAATGGTTTGCTGTCTCCCTGGTGCCAGAGTCCGGAATTTGGTGGACCAAGTGTACAAATTCCTGGAAGGGTCTGGCCATGACCCAGCTGTCTCGCTTCATGTTAGATCCAATGACAGGATAACATGGAGGATGGATGATCCTTAGATATCAGTTTAAAGAACTAGGTTTCAAGTTAAAAAGAAGGACATCTAAGATTATTTTTTGTGGAAAATTGCCTGTGCCATGCACAACACAGGAAAGGCAGTGGGAGTTTAGAAAGCTAAAAGCATGGCTTAAGTCCTGGTGTAAAAGGGAAGGATTTGGATTCCTAGAGCAATGGGATAACTTTTCATTGGGGTACAACCTATGGGCCTGGGATGATTTGCACCTAAATGGAAGCAGGGTCTGCTGTGCTAGGGGAAAAATGTACGGAATGGTGGAGGAATACTTAAACTAGGACAGAGGGGGTGTGGGACAGTCAAGGTGGCAAAAGGTTAGATAGGGGTAGAGTCACCAGTGGAGGGTGGAATGGGGATAGCTGGGGGAAGAATTATGGATAAATATAAGGATTTTCCCATATTACACACAAACATTGAAGTGTGCAGTACTTTATGTACTGAAATACAAAAGGATTTGGCAAACTGCTGGTAAATGCAGCAACGGTTTATAGACTCACCAATGCTAGAAGTCTGGCAATTAAACAAGGAAGTTGGAAGCCTTAATGAATGAAGCGCATTATGACTTAAGTTGGTATTGTTGGTTTTGTCCTTCACATGACTGGGCTTTAGCATTATCAAGACAGTAAATCTAAAGCTACGTACACACTTCCAATTATTATCGTTGGAAAACGAACGACGAACGATCCTGCACGATATCTACGAACGATCGTATAGCACCGATCCTGCACATAGAGATAACGACACGATCGTTCGTAGATATTGTACACACAATAGATACGATCATTTGAGCGATAGAGGAACTATGTGCACGACAGGAAAGTGAACGAACGTTCGTTCATAACGCATGCTCAGGGCATGGCGATCAACGAACGACGTACACACGAACGATGTCAACGATCGTCGTCCAATCCGATCCGCCGGTCCGGTCGTTCGTTTCCAACGTCTTTCCTCGTTCGTCGGCGTCGTTGGTTACTTTTTTACAAACGATTTTTTGCCCAATCGATCGTTCTTCGTTCGTTTTGAACGATAAAAATTGGAAGTGTGTACGCACCTTAAAAGGTGGTGGTGTCTGTCTGGGAGATGATCTGAAAGTGAAATTGCTGATGGAGCATGTGATTATGTTGAGACAAAAAAAATGGGGGAAAAAAACCCAAATTTTTTCATCATATAAAAGGGGCAAAGTCACCACTTATATAATGTTAAAATGTGATAATGCTTTAAGAGCCCCATGCATGTGACATCCAGCTGGGGCAGGACAAAAAAAAAAATCATTGACATTTATTCACCCAAGTGTGCATGTACGATGACATCATCAGCAGCCAAGTGTGATAGCTGTGTGTGTTAAAGCTGCTTGTCATATTCTTCAGCCTAACGGCTCACTGTGATCAAACCTCCATATCTCCTAAACTGTTGGTTGTAACAACTTGAAAGTTTCAGGGTACACAGGGGACCCTCATAGCTACTGGTAACCAAAACCTTTGAAGAATTTCAAGATATGAGGGTAACAAGTTTAAAAACTTGTGAACATTGAACATTGTGGTTGCTGTTTCAAAGCCAAGTGCATCTAGGAGCCCAAAATTGAAAATGCTAATTTAGGGACCTTTGGGGCCACTAACATAGCAAAAAGATTTGGGTTGGGGCCCCTAAATTTTGTATCTACCTTCACAAAACTATAACTGTTATATTATGCTACCCTTTCTGCTTCTGTTCTTTGAACCCCAATACATCTGGAATGGGGTGTAGGAAACTGAAAATGTAAATGCAAGTGGGGGACACATGTATACCCCCCTAAAATTTAATTAGCATGGCAACATTAGAACATAAAACACATCTCCCCACCATAACACCCTGCCTGTCCTGTTACACTTAACTGTCAACTTCCCTACCTTGAATCCTAATTTCTCTAGAAAGCAGCAGTGAAATAAAAATATAGGTGCAAGTTGGGGACACTTGTGGGTAAAACCCCCAAACTTTCAACCCCATGGCATTACTACAACATAAATTCTACCCATTAAAACGCACCTCCCTGTTACACATGACTGTACCCTACCAGTAACTAAACACCAATTTAATTTTGATGGGCAGACTTTTTTGTTCCAATGATGCCAAAGTGATGAAATTTTGTGGGGTGTAATCCACAGACATTCCCTACACATTTTCAGTTGCACATTCCAGCGAAATTTGGGTTTAGATGTTAGAATCGGGTAGTAATTTGGAACTGTGTTTTTTGATGGTGGAGTTTTTCTCACGTTCAGATGATGCCATAGTAATGAAATTTTAGTGGGGTGGGGGGGGGGGGGGGGTGGTGTGTGTGTTCAAAACCACATTTTTGGTTTTGAACACACCACCAACTTCAGGGGAATTGTGTGGGGGACTTAAATTACGGCTACTACTAACTTTGAGAGACCTTTGTGCACCCTGACAATTTTAGGTCAGGACCAATGGTTTAGGAGAAGGTTTCCACACAGTAAGTTGTAAGGCTTGAGAATATGACATACAGCATTCACACACACTGCTATTATACTGTGCTACCGTTGATGTCATTACACAAGCCCATTTGGGGCAAATACATTTTACACACAGCTCAAACTAGAAAATGGGAGTGGGACTGCTTGTTTCCCGATCTCATTCTAGCTGTGCTGTTTTCCCCCTTCCACCTCTTAGCAGCAATTGGATTAGAGCTGGGCAGGGAAGGCACTGCAGCTGGCACTCCACCCACTAGAAAGGGGCTGGGGCTATGCATGATATACATTTAAATATTGGAGTCTGATATAGGGCCCCCCAGTGCAAAACAAGTGATAAATAATCAACTACTAAAACCTATATGGCTAATGTTTAAAGAAACCATACAGAATAAGAAAAGGGAATTCCATAAATACAACAATGAAAGATCACTTTATCATCTGAAAATTATACAATATATAACAAAAAATTTAAAAAGGAAATCAATGTGCAAAAAAGTGGACCCAATATCATCCATACCATTCTTTGTTTTTTTCACTTGAATAATTACCCACTTTCTAGACATTAGGTTTCATGACATCTACTCATACCATACTCATACAGTGTAGATACAATATTTGTTTTAAAACTGTGTAAGACATTCATATCTTACCTGTTACTTGCAGCTGTTGTCTACACAATACCAGTCTCTGTTGATCTTCCTCAAAGTCTACTATATGTGCATCAAAGGGCAGCTCCTGGTTGGTTAATAGCTTAGGACTGTACCTGCCAGCATCATAATCACTGAGGCTTTGCTGTATAAGATCTTCTTCTAAAAGCACAGACTCCCCACATTCATCTTTGCCTTCCCCTTCTGGCACAGTTCCAGATTCCTCAGGTACTGAAACAGTAGAAGATGGACCAGGCTGCTCCAAGACAGGCTCATCTTTAACTAACCTAGAAAAAAAAAAGCAAACAAAACAAAAAAAAATAATCATACAAATATTAGTCTTTAATGGCCTATAGAAACCCATGAACAAGAATAATGAATCTATGAACATAAATATTTATAGCCCATCTTCTAGCATAATCTATCTTCTGCCAAACCCTTCCACCAACCACACTGCAACATCCTTTACCTGGTTTAAAAAGATAAATTCAAATATTTTCCTATTTTTTTGGAATCATGGATCCTATGCTGACCAGTTAACAATGGTCCTTCCTCTTTATTGTTAGAGGAATAAACTATTGGACAGCACATAGGAATTGTGCACAGGGCAAGTAGGCAGTGAGATGAGCATTTAAAGAAAGAACCAGCCTAAAGTTAAAGGTAAAGAGAAGACCCAGTGGAAACTGGAATGTCACAAAACAGATGCTTAAAGTAAAAAGGCTAATTAGAATTTGTAAGAGGAGAGGTTAACAACAGCAGTAGTATTTCAGCTATCAAAGGATTTTTTTGTTTTTAATGCGGTCTAAGTAGTAATAGTAGGTCCCACATACTACTAAAAACTTTGAAGATACCATAATTTACTAAAAGGGGACCAAAACTAAGATGTAAAAAAGAGCAACTAAGGGTTCTCACTACGCAATCCAACTGTACACATCAACAGCCAATTTAAATCAAAAAAACAAATTACTTCACAAAAGTACTCTATATACAAGTATGATACAAAGTATAGGAAGTCAAAGAACTACCGAGGAATGACAGGGTTAACAGAATAGAGATCCCAGCTACAGGAAAAAATGGGGACAGCCAATCAAAAACAACAAATAAATTTGACAGATTTATGCAGGAAACTTTTACCCCAATAGACTAGCATCTGTCACAACTAAGCCACTATATTATTATCATTTTACCTTATAAAAGCCAAACTTACATAGGAAGTCAGATTTTTTTTTTTCCCCCTATTTTTGCCCTGCAAAGTCCAGGAATAATGACATTACATTTTTTTGGTAATATGGACTCCAACAACATATCCATGACACTACATCACAGACTTCACACATTCTCAAAAGTGGAATATTCCCATGGCCAAAAGCCATTCCCATACTGGAAACATTCACTGAGGGCTTCAAACACGGTAAAGAGAAATTCTGGGAAAGCTAGAAAAGAGATTCAAAACTTACTTCAGAAGGGGCAAAAGACCATCAAGTCACAGATATACCAATAAAGCAATTGCTGTTGTCATTACGAACACAACTAATTATTTTAGGCTGCACACAGACAGCTATCTAATATATGCTATTACTGCACACAAAAAAAATATCTGTGGATTACTATTAAAACGGTTGAGGTGAAGAATTAAGGATTTCTCATCCAATTTCCAGAATCAGATAAACTTGCATAGTAAAGACAATCCCAGGGTGGTGTGCTTCAACAAGCCCCTAAGATCCAGGAAAATGGTGGACACATCAATAAACCTAGCCAATGAGGTGCTAACCCCCAGCAATGGGAAAAAAAAAAATCACTAATGTACCGTACCATGGGCCCATTCACACATGACTTTTTATGCAGCGGTGCCAATTGCAGATTAATGCGTCATTTGCTTAGTCAAAATAAATAGGTAGCAACCCAGCAGATAATGGATAAAAAAAAGGTTCTGTTTTTTTTTTACTTGATAGTTTTTTATTAATGGGGAAACAAATGTATGATACCACATTGGATGCTGGAATTGCCATCAAGATGACTACAGTTGTTTTATTGAACATGTATTGTGCCTCCGAGGGAATGATCTAAATTAAACTGATGAAAATATTCCAGCAGTTTGATTTATTGCATGACTGGAAAGTCCACTTCCATAAACCTATGCCAGGCACAACTAGTGTCAAGGCTGTCTAGAAATAGGTAGAGGGGGTGTGGCTTAATCGCCCTTCCAGATGACAGCTGAATAACTGAGTTCCTGAACCAACCCATGTACCGGAGGAACTTAACAGAAGATGGGCAACAGACGCCAGCAAAAAGAACCCAGAGGTACTGGGGCATGTGCCACACTGACCACTGTCGGAATTTCTGGAGCTCCATCCCAGGCTTTTTTGTGTCAGGCACAGCAGCACTGGGCTCTGGATCCAAGATTGAGCCCCACAACCGGGACACAAGTGGAGAGGAACAGGAAGCATCTCCCTCTCCCATACGGACATTCCCACTATCCCCAAGGGATAGGTTCTCCAGGATTGCATTTCTGAGGTCAGCAAGGCATTGCAGACTGCGCAAGAGCACAATGTCAAGGACCCCCTGGATATGTCCTCCATGGAGGGTGCCCAGCCTCCACCTCTTCTTACACAACCCTTAAGGGTGAAGCCGCACACAAAAGAGGACATCACCAGCCTGCCACAGTGAGTCCCCCTCAGGGGCCTAAACAACCTGCCACCCCTCAATCGCCCAGTCATCAAGATGCCCTGCCATTAGTCCCATGATATGGGAGCCGCTATCTCTTGCTCCTCTTTGTCACTGGGGAAAGGGAGATTCACGGCCTTGGCCCTACAGGGGGAGGACAGAGGGCCGACTCAGGAATACCCACAGGTGCACCTATAGACTCAGCGTTATGGAGGGACTAAAGAGGACTTCCACAGGCTAGTTCTGGAAGTTAAAGAGGCATGCAGGAAGGATATTATTATTCTCCACACAGATTTACGTGCCTTGGCACATATGGTGGAATCTGTGGATACTGAGCCTCAGGCAGCTAAGGGTATGATTACATAAATTCAAGAACATGTCTCCTCCCAAGCAGTTACTGTGTGTGTTCGTTCCTGTTTTTTCTCTTTTCCAAACTGGACTTAGAGCTGCCCACTCTCCCTCAGATTCAATAAAAGCAAAGCAAAACAACGTTTTTATATTTAAGATATCAATGAAAAGTTGACAAACGTTACTGGCCTATGTGACTTACTCACTTCTTTAGATTCAACAGCAGATTTATTTTATTGCTCTTGTTCAACCCTTGTTCAAAGAAAAATTATGTCTTTTTTAAGCGCAGCACCACTCCTTAAATTCTTCATTGCCTAGGCGATCAAGAATAAATAGCCATGAGGAGGCCCTTGGCTGCTCCTTCTGCCCATGGCCGAGCATCCCGGATACCGGGATGATGCGGGACCCGATGGAATAAACCCCCCAACCAGTGAACTGAACTGTGGGATTGAAGTGTGATTTTTTTGGGGTTTACTTCCACTTTAACCTTATTTCAATGAAATCTAGAAATAATCTGATTCATTGGAGGTGAATGGTTATTCTCTGGCTTCATGAGACTTTGGAACCCAGGGTGCTTTTATCTTTTGCTGTGTATGACATGTTGCCCTGCCTTGGAAGGCCCTGATTCAAGTACTATTTTTCTATATTTTTTTTCCATGTGTAGGGCAAGAGGGAGTCATTGCACTATAAACAATTAAGCTGTGCATTACTGAAGATTGGTGAGCTACATAAAACAACAGACATTGAATTTGGAGAAGTGAAGTTTAAGGACAAGAAGGCAGAGTGTACAACAGTACTACAGAGGGAAGGTAGAGAAAACTCAGGAGAAGAGGATAAAGACCAGCAAAGACATCTTGCAAAGAAAGGCAACATGCAAAACTTATGGCACTGACCCAAAAGCAAAAAAGCCACACCTACACCAGCTGCCTGACAAGAAATGGATAAAAGACACAGCCCACATACTGGAAACTGACCCTAAAAATGTTGGAGGCTACAGCAGCAGCGGCAATCACTAAAAGCAAATGCTTAGCTTAGGGTTAAAACTCTTCATCTGCCAAATCTGTGGTGATTGTGAGCCTCGAATCACAAAGATTAGGCTAGGACAACAGTTGTGCAAAATCCCTGCCCAAAACCCCCATGATGACAATACTGCTCTAGCTTTGCATTTGAGGATGTTACAGACCCTTGGGATTTGACATCCTCTACAAAAGTTGACTTTGATCACATAGAACCATTGGTCAGGTTAAATAATACTTGGAATCCTTTGTGCAGGATAGTACAAAATATCACTGATAAAATCAAGAATTAACTAACTTACTAGACCAGAACTATTTCAGGTTGCTTGGATCTCTAGACATTGGGTGATATCTCAACACAAACATACCACACCTGTGTGCACATAAAGTGTAAATGTATTAATGTCAGCTAGAATTACCTCTAGAAAGTTGGAGGAGAAACACTGGCTTGTCTGTTACCCAGACTTGTGTGACCAACCATTGGCACTATCATCTCATCCAACAGATTATCAGAGGAAGATTGAGGACCAAGTAGACCAAAGAAAATTTAGTATAGTTATTGTTAATGCAGTACACAGTTCTAGTAAAAACAGGGGAAAATAAAAAGAATAAGGAAAAAGTAGTGCACTGCCATGAAGTAGAGGATACATATTGCTTTTTAAAATGTGCAGCTTGGCATTATCTTGAAACATTGGTTATGCCAATGCAGCAAACATGTTTTTACTTACCACTGCATAGTGTAAATAGACAAGCCAAACAAGCATCTAGGCTTCTAAAAGTATGAAAAGTTATCATGTTCTGGGTGTAAAATTTCATAATATATAAATGTAATGCAGTAGAAAAAAAAATTTAACTGCACCTTTCACTTGGACTGCACGGCTCTTGTTTTACAATAGGGAACAAAGGCTCACTTTCAACACCTTGCTCTTGTTTGAGCTTGAACAGTTTCTGGCGCAGAATATCCTGGTGCCTTTCTCTAAGCCTGGAAAGAACAGAGAGCAAAATTAGAATTCCCCCTTTTTTTTTTTGCAAAGGACTCTCTTTTATCGCTATTACATTTTTCAAGAAGCAGGTAGAAGCAGGCATTTCTGACTTGCATACTTTATTTGTCTAATAGTAGGACTTGATGGACTTTTTTTTTTTTTTTACTTGACTATGCATCCCCATTTACTTATTCTGACACACAAGACATGCTACAGAGTATTCCCTGGAAGACTTAGTACAGTTAAACAAGAACCTTCAGGGGGTAAAAACAAGAGAGGTCCCATAAAATGATTCCATCAGTTCGGACACTTGCTTCCAGAAACTCTGAATGTGGGCCAATGTATCCTGGTTGCTACAGCCTCTCCAGCACAATATAATATAATATAATCCAGCCTCTCCAGCAGGATATTATATAGTTGGGACACTACATATGAAGATCTGTGCTCTGGTTCCAAAAGATTTTCAATAGGATTTAAAGTGGAGAGGTCTCCGATCGGGATAGGCAAGGAGGAAATAAAGTGGTCAAATTGGACATATTGCCAATTGTATATCAGGAGAAAGGAGTCAGAAGGTATTATCTCCTGTAAAGGAAATTGGGTTTAATTGCTTCTGCCTTCCTTCTGGTGATGTCAACATTCAGGATTGTGGTTTAACTGTGATCTCAGTTTTTGTCAAACTGCATATCAGATCAAAAACACAGAAACCGTGTTTAATGGAGGGAGACATAGACCTGTTAATTTTTATCCATAAACATTAAGACAGCCCTTTACTGAAATGTCAGGTGTAAAAGTTACATGGTGGAAGCCCAACAGTGAATGGAAAAACATCAAAAATATAGTGCACCACATGTTTTTACACACACATTTGAAATACACAGGTTTGATTTACCTGGCTCTTGCCATGTAAGCACGGAGCTGCTGTAAGAGACTTTCCCAATATCCAATGTCTAGGTTTGGTCCTCCTGCCCTAATTCTGCTCTCAATTCCTTGAGAAATGACCTGAAGCTGACTGTAGGTCTTCCCTTTAAACACAGCTTGTACATCTGTGCAGACGGAGATATTTACACCTTCCCTCCTTTCTCCTGAAACAGACAAAACAAAATTTTTACTGCTTAGTTAAATATGCAAATTGATTTTTTAGAGAGATGATGTAATGTTCATTCTTATGCAGATACAGGGCAGCTATATTCTCCAAGTATACCAATGCATTCTGAAATTAGGCAATCACTTTTCGTACAGTTTATAGTAGGTTTCGGTTAAGACTGTAGGTCTCCACAAAAGCTTTCCTACCTAAAGCCTGAATTCCACCTTAAGAATATAGGGGGGGATCTGAATGAAAAGCAATCCTTGGGAGTTAAAATGTTTATACAGGCTTATTAATGAACAGTGTACCGTTTATTATTCAACCAAGACTGTTGATTATTAAAAAAACAAAACAAAACACAAAAGGTGATAAAAGAATACTGCTAATTTATAATATATGTAGTTGTGCTCATAAGATTACATACCCCGGCAGCATTTGTAAAATACCGACCATTGTTTAAAAAGTATGATTGATCACGAGGAAACATTCCTTTTGATTAGGAAACGTTCTTACTTCTCAAAGCAATTTAGTATCCCATATGTAAAATAACAGCCATTGTTTAAAAAGTATGATTGATCACGAGGAAACATTCCTTTTGATTAGGAAATGTTCTTACTTCTCAAAGCAATTTAGTATTGCATATTTGTGTTCATCCTTTTTAAATCAATATTATAAGTGGAATTTTTACACTTGTGTGTGTGCAACTTAATCCCTAACATTTACTAATTGACACACATAGGTTCCAATTAAGGCAAAGTGTCAGTGTAAAAACAGTGAATTTAAAGTCTTCAAAAGAGCACTGACTGCTGGATACCGAGCCGCATAAGGGAAAACAAAAAACGTAATAGACCTGAAAGAAAATGACGTTTGAATTATACAGGCAAATAACATTATATATCTAGAGCTTTGAAAATGCCTGTCAGTTTCCAAACCCTTTAAAAGTGGGAAAAGAATTAGGTAGACCACCCATGTTTTCAGCCTCAACTGCCAGGACAATTTGTTCAGAGGCAAAAGAAAATTCCACCATCCACTAGCTAAAATAAAGCACCTGATTTATGAAAGCTCTCCAACAATGGAGAAGATAGACCATCATGAGAGATTCTAGGTAATACGGCAAACCTGGAATGGATCTGGTCCAGGATTAAAAAATTTTGCCAACTAATAGCAAGTGATCTATTCCAGGTTTGATGGATCACCCAGGTTCTCCCATGCTGGTTAAAAAAGCCATAAAAAAAAAAAAAAAAACAACAAGAAAAAAAAGGAAAGGGGCATTCCAAAAAAAATAAAAATGAAGGTTCGCTTTCATCATTTGAAAACTACAACGAATATAACAAGATATGCACAAAGAAAATTAGGTGCGCATTTAAAATAAACAAGTTACAAAAGAAGGAACGATAAATCAATTTTTTTTTAAAAAAAGCATAGTTCTCTGAAGCTCTTGGTGGGCAGAGCACCTGGCTGTGGTGCCTCCCCCACCTGCCTTTTACCAGAAACTCAAACCCTCTGAACGGAGGACTTTCTTTGCTTTTTTTTTTTTTAAAGAATGGAAAAAAATTGATTTTGTTTTTACACTTTTTTTTGGGAGGACCTCTCCCCTTAAGGTCTTTACTTCCATAGTTGTAAGGACTAAAGCGAAAACTCCACAGCATCCTGGGATATTTGTGTCACATATCCCAAGAGGCTGTGGGCTGCTCCTTCTGCACATGCATCTTCAGAGACTTTCTTATAACGCAACAACAAAAAAGTGCTCAATCTCATGCATGTGCATGCGGCGCTGGATGTAACAGTGAGCATTAGAAAAAAGGGGGAAGCTGAGCCAGCATGGGACTAGCTGGGCTCGTTTTCTGAATGCATCAAGTGAAAAAAAAAGTTTTCACTAATATAGCCTCAGGGGCACATCTGAAGAGTTAGGCTGAATTCAGTAAGGTTACATTTGCCCCTTCCTCATGCCCGAAGTACTGCTGCTTAAAAAACTGCTAGATTGGGAAAAATCCAGCAGGTACTGTCTGTTACCAATCCCAGATGCCGCTGGCAACATATGCAGCTGGTGTAGACACAGGCAGCTTAGCAGGAAGCAGGCAGTGTGAAGGAGATGAGGGCTTCAATATTTTTTCATAAATAGTAAATTCTGGGGGTGGTGCCGGCGGGAATTTATTATTGCTGCTCGCATCACCCGGAAGATGTGATGCACAATGCAGAAGTCCTGCATTGTGCTTCGCATCTCCCTGGAGATGTGAGCAGCAGCGTTGGTGGATACAGGGGGTGAGCCAGGGCAGGACATCGCCATTCGCATCACCCGGAAGATGTGACATCTTCCTGGTGATACAAGTTGTGATGTAATCGGGGGGTGAGGCCGGGCAGCAATGTAATCTGCTTTTAAATGTTTTTTACTGTAAAAAAAAAAACACTACACAACATATAATAAACAAAAAAGTACATATTTTAGTGCACCAAACATCTTTGCCCAGTGCCTTGATTTACATTTGCCCACTGTTATCCCTGACCTTTTGACATTTTTTGATAAGTTACATTGTTGTGGTAATTTCATTGTTTTTTACAATTATTATATTATAATTAATGATTAGAATATATTAAATGCAATTGTCATACCCGGGAGTTAATCCTTTGAAATTACAGGCCCACAATACCGTGTTTCCCCGAAAGTAAGACCTACCCCGAAAATAAGACCTAGCACTTTTCCCCCAACCTGCCCTAATATAAGACCTACCCTGAAAATAAGACCTAGTAGAAAAATAAAAAAAAAAAATAAAAAAATAAAAGCAAACATAAATTAAAACAGTACTCACCGAGCGGGAGACAGCGGGCGTACACACAGCGGGCTAACACACAGCCACACAAGCCGATGCTTTCCTTGTAGTTCCGGCTCCTGTCACAGGCGGAGTGATATTACATGCACTTCGCCTGTCAGAAGCTGAAGTGCATGTAACCAGGCTAGTTCTAATGAGCCCTTAAAAATGTGTTAAAAAAAAAAATTAAAATAATATACTCACCTGATACGCGATCCTGCGTGTGTTTCTGGCTGCAGCAGCGTCTCTCTTCTCTCCTCTGCCAGCATCGTGTTTTCTCCTGTCTGTAAAGCAAAGCGAAAGAAGCCGGCACAGCGCCACCTGCTGTTCCCTGCCTTAACTGCCGAACAGTGGAAAAAAAGCACAGAGTGATCAGAAGGGGAATTTGTAAGGGGAATTTGGGAATATGGTAAGTGTTTTTTTTTCATTAAAAAAAGTATATAAGACCTACCCTGAAAATAAGACCTAGTGTGTTTTTGGAAGCCCAAAAAAATATAAGACGGTGTCTTATTTTCGGGGAAACACGGTATAAACAAAATTTTCTATGCAAAAAAAAAAGGATCACTTTTTGCATTAAAACTGACAGAATTGGAATGCTGGGGGGGGTTTTAATATTTTATTTTTGTTTGTTAAATATAAAATATAGATTTAAAACTCACCAGGGCCTTTCCCAAATGACTCCAACTTTCGAAGTTTAGATATTTCATCCTCTGTTATAATCGTCATATCTCTCCAAAAATCCACATTCTTTCCCTGTTCCAGCTCCATGTAGATCTGAAAAGCAACAGTAGGATAAAATAGCTGTAAAGCAGATGTTGAATGTGTGTATATATATTAAACAGAGCTCAGCAAAAAAACATTTGTGCAATATATTTAGTGTATTTCAGGCCTGGCTGAATCCAGAAATGACATCAGTTTCATTGAATTGGCTCTAGTTCTTTTGATATAGGAATTGGAAAGGACGATTTTACTAACAACAATAGTTAACAAAGCATATCATTATCAAGCTTTATAATTCTGCCAAGAAAAGTACCTACTTGAATATCTTCCAGTAAATCCTCAAGATCAGACACAGTGAGTCCAGTAAGGAAAGTGTATGGCTCATGCATTTCAACTGCTAAGTCATCATCTTCAGCACTTATGTACTTTGCCAGAAGATCAATAGGCTTAGCACGACCATCTCTTATGCGTATTTTGGATCTATTGGGGAAGGAGGAAAGATAAATACTTTTATCTAAAGCAGATATATCATATTTGTGTACATAAAAAACTGTAATTAACTTTTATAAATTAAGAAAAATTACATTTTTTTTTTTTTATTTTCCTTTTACCAATTTTTTTATTTTAAGGGAAGACCGCTCCTCTGTCTAACAATACCAATGACAATGACAGCAATACTGACTGAATGGGAAGCTCACATTCTCCTGGGATGCCTAGGCTGCTCCTGACGATCTCACACATGCAGTTTCTAGAAGCCCGTCACCCAATCTCAAGATCAGGTGACACAGGAAAAAGACAAAAGAAGATGGCGGCACCCAGTGTGTCTTCTCCCCAGCCCCTTTTTAGTTGGGTGCACCACCTGGAACTTTTCAGTAACCACCTGTTTTTGGATGGTTACTGACAATTTGGGTCACAATACAGCTGATGCCACCCACTGACCCCTTTTTCTCCACCCAGCTTGAAAAAAAAAAAAAAAAACATTCTAGGGAGTACACTGCTAGTAATTCTTTATTAAATAATGGATTAAAACCACTCAAGTGGGAGGCCACCTAATCCAGGCACTTCATGGCCAAGAAAAAATGAAACCTCTTTATTTGAGGTTCATTTGCAGAAAAGAGGTACAGAAAGGCCCATTCAAAAGTTTTTTTTTCTTTTCTTTCAAACTAGGTATGGAGACTGTTGAAGACTCAACCCTTGATAAATGTGCTAGCGATATGCCAGATTTCTTGTTCTTGAATTATGTATATAGTTTTTAAAACGTATTTCCTATTTTAGAGTTGTGGAAGAAATAACCCCACCCCTCCTTTCTGTATAAATATACAAATTATTATAGTTGGAGTTTCCACCCTTTCAGAGAGACTCAGACTTTTGTTTTATTAATTATATTTTTCCAGGTACTTAAATGAAAGAGAAAGGGTTCTACTCTGCTTAGAATGCCTTTAAATCTCAAATAACTTGATAGAAATGTATACTATTGATCACACAGATGACTTATGTTAGAGGCAATGTAGGACCTCATACTTTTTGTATGGATTTGCCATCCAGCCATCAGCATCAAAACATTCCTGCCGCTTCTATAACAAGAAGTTTCATAACCGGTAGATTCTATATTAAGAATCTTTCTCTAAACTATATACCATCCACTGTTATCTATTGGTCTCATCCTCCCCTGATGAAGCCTATTTAGCGAAACGCGTCGGACATGAGAAACTTTCTGCACCATTTGTCAATTTAATTTTCCCCGTCACGTACAAAATTGCAATTCTTGCAGCCAAAACTCTGCAATGTCTAGTGTAGAAGTCCCTCAGTGATAACCTTTATATGAAGGTTGTACTTCTAGATACTCTAATCAGCGAGGAATCGTTTTGTATAGTATGAGATTCTACATCCCTGAATGTAAATAAATGATAGGCCACTAACATCCGTGTGATCATCATTGTACATTTCTATTGCGTTATTGAAGTTTCTAATACATGTTTTAAATGGATACTCTGGGAGAATTGTTTACATTTCACCACACCTGAATATTCACAAATGTCAAAGGGTTTTCTTTTCTCAACAGCGAAAATGTGCATGGGGTTTTAATGGTGCCAAATAACAACACAATTTATGTTAAAAAAAAACAATTTGTAGCAATTTATTATACAATATTAGAAAAAGGTATCACAAAACGATAAATAATAACCTGAGAACAATACTACTAAAGGTGATATTTTATCTTTTTGATTTACACTGTGTTGCACTAAAAGACTACCCACAACACTATGCGGTCATACCACTCTTAACTGCACAAGAAAGTCTGTGTTATGGATTTTAAACAAATAATCTTGCTTTCCAACATCAATGCTTGAATGACATGGTATCAACCATCTGAACAAATACATAGATGTGGTACTAATAACATTCTTTCCTTCTGATGAAGCCTATTGGTGAAACGCGTAGGACTGTAAAGTTATTGTGTATCATTACAAATGATGTGATTATTTGCATTTTGCAAGTATTTATCGTTTTGGGATACTTTTTTTTATATTATTGTACAATAAATTGCAACAAATTGTTTTTTAACATAAAATGTGTTGTTAGTGTTGATATTTGGCACCATTAAAACCCGTGCAAATTTTCCCTGTTGGGAAAAGAAAACCCTTCGCCATTTCCAATACATGCTTGCTAATCAAAATCCCTTGCTGCATTTCTTATAATTTCCTTGAATAATATGCATCAAACTTATTAATATGGCACCTCTTGTTTATGTATACCTTTAGCAGCATATCTATGGGTATTTTTATATTCCTTTCTTAGAATCAGATAATACCTTTTCGATCTGCTTAATCTGAGCTGTTTTAAGCTTGATATAAAACAACAATATTGCATCATTGCTTTAAACCCCACCATCACTACTCTAAAGGTATTCTTACTAGTACTACTTTAAAGGTACTCTTATTAGGGAATGTCATCCCTGTGACTAATTCTTTGCCCAAAAGAGCTGTATGTCTTGACATCCTTTTTCCTAAACCCCAAAAAATGGCAAATCATAGAAAACTAGGCACACTGTGTGTATTCACAAGAGAATTTCATCTAATGAAAGAATGGTGTTAGGTGAATGATCTTTGCTATACATGGTAGCATGTCAGTGCTGGAAACAACAAGATATATTCTAGATACAGCTTTAATCGTTCTTGATTAACAGGAGAGTAGTCTATTATTATCCAGTATATATATAGCTCCGACATATAATGCAGAGCTTTACAAAGTCCATAGTCATATAATTAACTTTCCCTCAAAGGGGCTCACAATCTAATGTCCCTATCATAGTCACATGTCATGAACTCAGTCTGAGGACATTTTGGTGGGAAGCCAGTTAACCTAATTGCATGTTTTTGGAACGTGGGAGCAAACCATAGTACCCGAAGGAACGTCACCTAAACATGGAAAGAGCCGGCAAACCTCTATGCAAATAATGTCCTAGCCGAGATTCGAACCTAAGGCCAGAGTGCTAACCATTGAGCTAACCATAATTTTTGCTTGTTCTTTGGCTTTGTTTTTAAAAAGGGATTTCCCTCAACAGAAGCCTTCTGTGCATCTGCCACGTTCTCTACAGCAGTGTCTACAGTTTGTCCAACAAGAATTCCATTTGCAATGCTATTATCTTTCTTTACATCCTGCATCTCCTCAACAAGACCTACATAACTTTTCAATTGCTTTACTAAGCATTGGAAGATAGTTTAGCATGTATTGTTTTGGGCTGTCATTACATATGTCAGACTCCTGCAGCGATTCTAGATGTGGGAACCTGGATATCTGTAGGGATCCTATTGTCCATCTCAAAGGATAACGTTTGAGAGAATATCTCAATGAATAGGATATTTAAGGCCGACAATAACCATATCTTTATTTAATAACATTAGGAACATAGACATAAAAATTAAATACAATTGTGCGCTAAAACACGTCAAATATTCCTGTCTGGGTTACCCAGGAGAGAGCAGGCAAGGACAGCACTATTTTAAACTATGCAATATATTGATTATCTATTGACATAGAATAGGACAATCAATTTAAATTGAATTTACCATAAATCATGTGCCCATATATAAGTGCAAAGGGTAATCAAATTAAGCTAATGCCATATAACAGAGCTGCTTCATCTAAAAAATAGTGAGTGCTCGTTAATACCCAAGTCCCATAAAGACCAATAAAACCGCGTCAATCCATGTGTATTACTTGCCATGATGTAAAAAACATCCTAATTGTCCTCTTTATAGTTTCACTCCTTGGTATTGGTACTCTCTTTTATATCGTCATTATTCATAATGTTTCCTAGTTTCTGAAATGTTAATATTCTCTTTAAACAGGTTTCCAGTTACAAAAATTACAACTCAAAACACTTAGCAAAAGTTTCTAACTTACTTTACAGCAAGTTGTGGCCAGCCATAGAAGACTAAATGGTTTTCCTTTACATCTAATTTATATCTTAGTTAGGTCGAACGGCTGCTTCAATGAGCCTACATGTGGCGTCCCCACATGGGAAGCTAACTATCTCCATGTATTTCCTTTATTTAAGCATCGCAGTCAGATATGAAGCGGCGCTTGTATGAGGTTAGAATCTGCAACCAGGTCCACCTCCCCACATTTTCCCTTGTCACAACCCGGACCACAGTCAGAGCAGGGAGGACCATAGATCATAGATAGTGCTCCTCCTCTAGAGAATTTGCATTAAAGTAAAGTAAGTGAGTGAGTGAGTAAATCATAGTCCAAAATACTACTGTCCTTGCCTGTTCTCACCTGTTAGGTGGGGCTTTATGTGCTACAGGAATTGGGTTCATCCATATTTGAAGAAAGAAAAAAAAAGACAATGGTTTGACATTGGATTGTTTTGAGATGATTGTTGTTAAAAGATCTATTATTTTAATTTTAGATATTTCTGTCTTCAACTTTTTCCTGAAGAAGCGGATTTAATATGTGAAACGCATCGAGTTCCAACAGGGTATGCCCCTACGATTGGGTAACCCAAACAGGAATATTTGACTGTGTTTTGTCGCACATTTTTAATGAATTTTAATGTCTATGTTCTTAATGTTATTAAATAAAGATATGATTTTTGATATATAGTTACAATTGATTGTCGGCCTTAAAAGTCCTATTCATTGAGAATCTCTCAAACTTTTACCTACAGTGGAACAATAAGGATGTGGCCAATTTTTAATTAGGAGGTTAGTCAAACTTGATTTGCCATCTCAAAGGTTCTCTTAAAGAATGTTTCTTCACCCATAGGATCCTTGTGGGTCTCCATGTTTTTAAATGGTTGACTCAATTTGCATCTTTGTTTGCCTGGAGATCAATTTTAACATGTGCCTAATGGGAGTCCCAAAAAAAAAAAAAAAAAAAAAAAAAAAAAAAAAAAACTTGCTATAAACATGCTACAAACCTCATTTTTCGTGTGGGGATGTTAAACATGAATCTTAACCATTTTAAACCTGATTAAACCTTTGACTAGAGCAAATGCACATTTAGGCTATAGGTGTGTTGATTTAGCTATAGCATTGCAATTTTTTACAATTACCATACTTTTTTTTTTTTTTTTTTTTTTTTTTTTTAGGACAAACCAGATTATTATGCACAATATAGAAGCTTTCACTCCAGAAATCACTAAATCTTAGATATAAACTTTAATAAATAAATTCAAGTTTAAATTATAAATTCAGAAATAACTATTGCAGAACAGACCTGAGTTTTGCCTGCTGAAGGTGAAAATTGTCTTCTTGCTCCTCCCAGGTCTTAAAGTGCTCTGCTTCTTTTTCTCTCTGCAACATCTCAAGCTCCTGTTCTCTCATAGCTTTTTCTCGTTCACGTTCTAAGCGCAACTGCTTTACCTTTGAAAAGAAAACATTTAAATACACCTGGTTTAGGAAAAACATGTAAGCTGCTACCACTCACCTATTGTAAATGCCTAGCTGTGTGTACAGAAACATAGTGAAAAAGGCTTAAAAGTAAATAAGTTTTAAAGCCCATTTTTAGGCATAATGTAAACCCCATTCCACTTCTGCCCCTCTAAACTCTTCTGTACCTTTTTTTAATAGCTACTGGAGGGTTTTGTAAGTCACCCAAATCAGTTGGGCAGGTCCCTCAACAATTCTGGGTGTGGAGGTCTGTCTATTCAACGATAGTGATGCTCTTGAGCCAACCACTGCCCGGCCTGCAAAATTTCTCTCGAATTCCTAAGAGTAATCTAGAACTGAAGAATCAATGTGTTTATATGACACACATGATGTGAAGTGGACAACATAAAACATTTAACAACTTTCCCTCCATGAATTCTGTAGATGTAAAACACTGAAAAGCAAAATTTTCCTCAATGTTTACAAGAGCTCGAGTGAAAATTTTCAAATCTTTTGGCTATGTTTGGGTGTTCTCCCTTCTTTCTCTGCACCATTTATTTACATTATAGATAAGGCTGCCAACTAACTACTGGCAGAGAGGCACTGAATATAGTACAGTGGTGTCCAACCTAAAAGAACCCAGTGATCACACCAGTTTTCAATTAAAACAGTATAAAGGGTAACAATCTCTAAGTAGGAAGAAAAAGAAATTAAAGCTGGCATTTTAGCAGCAATTAAAATGTAAACAATGTAAACAAAATGATTCTTACATAGTCTTAGGATATTAGTTAAAAAGAGAAACCTGGAGGAATTTGCAAATATAGGTGATATAGATTTCATATATATTATATATATTCGATTGTAGTAGTAGAAGTAAACTTGAAAGCCACAGGGAATCAAGCGTTATCCATTGTGAGGGGTTACGCTCAGAATCGCCTTTGCTGGGGTCAAAGGACACTTGTCTGGTTCATCCAACTCAGATCACACACTGAGGTATCAGCCTTAAGCTGACTTGCAGCCAGGTTTATTGAAGGTTGCAGATAAAATAACAAAAACAGCAAAAGAAAACTATGCCTGTCTGGCACTTACTATACATCAGATGTCCCTGTCTATCAGCTGGAGGGCTTCTCCCTGTCAGCTCAAAACCAAACTTTCAGCAACCTACTACTCACTTTTGAGCTCCCTCACACAGACCGACTGTCTGTGTCTCCAAACAGAGCTGAACCCCTGAGTGAGCTCCTGGCTATGTTATATCCCCTCCCTCAGTGCTTCTTCATTAATTACCCCACAAGTAACCTTCCACCTGCTACTTCACACAGGAGAGGAATCTTGGGGAAATTACTTCACATAAAAGAGGAATCCTGGGCAAATATATCTCCCTTCCACCTCCAATCCTGCCTTGGTGTCACACCATCCTTACAAAGTATGTACTTTACGTATTTAGCATAAATGCAAATAAAAAGTTTACAGTTTTTTTTTTTGTTTGTTTTTTTTTACATGCAACACCCTTAAAAAAAAGGGGGGGTGCAGCACCACCCCCTTAATGCTAAAACTCATTGGAGCGCAGAATCAGGAAAAAATTGCCGATGTCACAGATGCGCAGTGAAATTGCCAAGTTTTTCCCCAATCTACGTCACTCGATCTCGGACCTGGGGAGCGCAAGATTAAGTGACGTAGGAAGAAGAACACTGAAGAATAGAGGCAAAGATGGCAATGCCTGGCGCTCCCTCTGCGCCGGGCTGAAGACGGATACCAGGACATTGAGGGAGCCGATGGAAGAAACCTCACGGTGGATAGACTGATCCGCGGGATTGAAGGTAAGTGTGAATTTATTGTTTTGGGTTTACTTCCCTTTAAAGATCCACAGGTCAAGTCAGTTTTGCAGGATGAGAGTGTTTCACAATGTCATTCAGGAGGCCCTGCAAAAACTTTTTGGGTAGCCATAGGTCTTCAACATACAAGGAGTTCAGAATCTGCTTGATTCACATCCAAAACTGGGCTGTCCAAGGTAATTGAAAATACACTTTCCTATTTAGTATGTTTTGTTTGTCTATGGGGGTTCACTATTCAACGGCACTTAGTTAAACAGAAACTATTTGACTCCAAGCATTTGATACCAAAATATTATGGTTATACGTATTCATTATTTTTAAAGGTAAAGGACTAAACAGCCCCTATAAACCAAACATGTTATAGGATGGAGGCACGTAAACAACGGTGCGATATACTGTGTATACAGAAAACCCATTTCAGTCCAACCAACATGCCGAAATGTTGTAATAAAAACTTCCCCTATGTATTCCATGCCAGATTCCCCAAGAATAAAAGAGATGTCTTCATTGCCTTGAACTCTGTCTCCTCTTCACATTGATCAGGATCAACAAGGAGGTTATCTTATACTGGTGACATCAATCAACAATGTCACATACACATTAATGAACATTTACGCTGCTAACATACTAAAGCCTTTGTGAGGAAATTTTTGATGAAAGCACAGAAAGTGCAACAAGGCTTCGAAATATTGTGTGGAGACTAATTGTATTCAGGAAGCAACCTTGGACCTCTCCAATAAGAAAAGCAAATCCAGAACTACCCTCCTTCAACTACTACACCAAAAAGATCTCTATGATGTATGAAGAAGTTTACACTCATCCGATCAATGAGATTCCACTTTTTATTCTATACCCCAGAATAGATTTATCTGTAGTGGATAAATGGACTCTCCAGTTAGTCACTTTTGCCGAAATCCACAATATAGCGTGGTCACACTTTGCACCTATAACAATTTGGTCAAGAGGAACTAAGTGAAAATTCTACAGAATGACTCTTCTTTATTTACTCCTACATTCAATAAACAAATTCTCTCTTTTTTTAAATTTAACAGTATTTCTGAGGTGGGCCCTGTGGTTCTACGGTGTTCCCATAAAGCTTATATGGGGTATACTTAT
Organism: Pyxicephalus adspersus; assembly: GCF_032062135.1. Classification (NCBI taxonomy): domain Eukaryota; kingdom Metazoa; phylum Chordata; class Amphibia; order Anura; family Pyxicephalidae; genus Pyxicephalus; species Pyxicephalus adspersus. The sequence goes on from NC_092860.1 coordinate 69,321,830, forward strand.
CTAATTAGCATCTAAGGAGGTGAAAAAGATCGAATCAGATGGGTGGGTTAGTTAATAGAATTAGAGTCTTAAAATTGACACATAGATCTTATCTTACTGCCTCTCTCTCTCCTGAACTTTATAAATGTAGGTCTGAATTGAGACTTTTGAATGTTAAAAAAATCCCTCCTTTTTAACAATCAGAAGTAAAAAACTATAGTCAAGGGAATAAAGCAGTCAAACTTTGAAAACCAATTAAAAACATCCATTATCCATGCACCAAAAATACTATTTTAATCCAACAAGATATAGCCAATGCTTTCAGTGAATATTACCAAACTTTACAGAATCTAAAGGATCATACCAATACCCCTCAACCTAATCTGATTACCAGATATTGGAGTTCCGCTAATCTACCTAAGTTAACACAAAAAATGTAGAAGAAATAAACCTTCTCCAAAAGAGATAAAGGCAGTAATTAAATCTCTTCCTCTAAATAAATCACCTGGAATAGATGGTTTACCTTCAGAATACTACAAATCCTTTGGACAGACTGTATCTCCTTATTTATGTAAAGTTTTTGATTCAGATGTAAATTCTGGAACTTTTTCCAAGTGAAATGTTGAAAGCAGTTATTTTAACTACCCCCAAGCCAGGGAAGGAGCCAGCTAATCCACAAAATTTTAGACCTTTTTTACTAATAAACACAGATTTGAAAATTTAAGCAAAAGTTATAGCATTACAGTTACTTATCTTGACACCCGAGTTAATACAATCTGATCAGGCAGGCTTTGTAAAAGGAAGACAAGCTCCTGGATGAACTTGTGGTATGCTAAACATACTCCAATACTCTGAAATTTAACAAATTCCATCAGTATTTTTAACTCTCAACGCCGAAAAGGCATTTGACCCAATTCATTGGGGATATCCAAGAGAGATACTGATGGTGTTTGGTTTCCAAGGTGCAATCCTGTTGGCCATTATGGAATTATATACAATTCTCTCAGCTCAAGTATATACATCTAATACGCTGTCCCTTCCATTTAAAATAGAACAGGACAATGCTGTCCTTTATCTTCAATTCTGTTCTCTTTAGCAATGGAACCACTACAACCAAATTAAAGGTATTAAAGTTGGCCAGGATAACCATGTAATTGAATTATTTGCTGATGTTATCCTTTTTATGACAAAGCCAGCATCTTCACTGGAGGCATTAATACAAATTATAGATGCATTTAAAAGATCAGGTATTACACAATCAACTTCTCAAAATGCAATATTTTGAATGTAGAGATCTCCCCAATTTTTCAACCTTAATAGAAAAAATCCATTTTACTTGGGTACTGGTAAGTGGTCAGAAATAACCGTCAGCTTAATTTCCACTGCCAACACCTGAGAAATCAGGGATCCAAGTACCAAAGACATATCTAGCCCTGACAGTGAGTCACGTCAGAAAAGTGGAAAAAAATCCATAAAATCCCCAGGCATCCAATTTGTTGATAGATTTAAGGAAACATTTCAAATCCAGGTCATTTGATGTCAGTAATGTCAGATGCCTCCAAGAACACAACCCATCTTTGGACAATGACTCGATGGCATCCTATACAAATAACCAAAAGGGGCAGCCGTCCTTCATAGTGATAATAATGGCTAGTTGGCTAATCAGAAGGAATAATCACAGAGCATCCCTGAAAGATAATACAATGGATGGACTTGGTGGGCATACCAAAAACAATAAAGGAACAAAAAAAAAAAAAAAAAACCCTTTATATATAAGGGTTGTCTAAAAAATCTTTTAAAGGAGATGAAAGACTTAAACCAAGTAAATACAGACCTGCAAGTTTAACTTCTGTAGTTAGAAAGTTACTAGAGAGTTTGATATAGGACTATGTAGAAGATTTATTGCTAGAAAATCATATATATAATCTAGAAGTAGTCACTTGATGACTGAGTTTTGTTGCCTATTTAAAGACATTTCACAGCTCCAAGATGCAAAACATACTAACCACCTTGGCAGTATTCCCGAGTGTGGCTCGGGGTGAATTTTACATACCAAAAGCGGTACCCGAGCCACACTTGGGGTAGGAAAAAATAAATCCTACCTGCTCCCCTCGATCCCCGGCCGGCTTCTGCATCACATCCTCGGTTTGATCAATGTGATGCGTGAAGCGTCAGTACGCCGGAGAGGCGTGGCTTCGCGGGAAATTTAAAAGCAGACTACATTTTAATCTGCTTTGAAAAAACATTGATCACAGTGATAGTTATAAAAAATAAATCCAAATAATAAAATAAATAAGTCCAAAAGTTTGTTCCATTATTGTACCCTTGTTTAGAGAATTTCTTAAGTTTATTTCATTTATAAAATGGTTTATAATTATTTATTTATTGTATTACAATTTATGATTTATGTTTCAAACTATCATACCCAGGAGTTATTCCTAAGAATTACAGGCCTAAAATATTAAACAACAATTTTCCACGCAAAACAATATACCGCTTTTGACATAAAATACGAACATAATTAGACCACCAGGGGGGTTAAACATCAGGAAAGTTCAAATAATTATGTTTACATTATAATTTTATTTTTCCTCAAATATGATAACAATTGGCATAAAATAACAGAAAAGTTTAACAGAAACACACTAAACCCGATTTTTTTCCCACAACTAAAACCAGACCACACAAAATAAAAAAAAAAAAAACCAAAACACAACATTCTAACAACTTTGAATTGTCACTCACTTTCTGCAACTCCAACCGATTATCTTCTTGGATCCGCTTATTCCTTTCCTTCAAATCTCTCTCTGCAAGATGACCAATTCCCTTCTTTTCCAGAGCCTGTAAAATATATGTTAAAGAATTAAAAATCTTTATTTTTAACATCTTTTTTTGGGGGGAACATTCAAAATCTGATGTTGCAAACTCTACAGATACAAGAACAGTATCTGGATTTGTAAAAGTAATTAATACTGGTTCCAACAACTTTTTTTGGCATATTGGTAACTAATACACACACACATTTACCCAGTTATTTATGCCACATGTATCCAGAAACCCCTAAATATTGTGTCAAGTGTTCTATTGTCCTCCTATACTTTATTCCAACTTTCTAATGCCTGGCTTGTTAGAATGTACAATTTTTCAATCTTTTTTATATTATGCCTGAACAGTCCAGTGCTGTGTATTTTAATCCAACTCTCCAGTGTTCCATGTTTTAATTGTGTAATTCCTTGTAGTAGTGTAATATTGTCATAAAGGTGGTGTAACAAGTTAGGCTTAGTTCATATTAGCAGTAAAAAACTGGACTATTTAAACCTCCTGGGTGATTACTTGGCAACTGCTGGGCACCTGTTATTAGTAATAGGCGGTAAGTGCTGGGCTATTTCAGGCCTAGCAGTTTTTCAAGCAGCAGTAGTTCCTGGCAAGAGGAAAGTGAGGGGTAAACACTGCAAATACAACCTTACAGCCATGTGAATTCAGCCTAAGGTCAAATGTTGCCCCTGGCACTTTATCTGAATAATGCAAAACTTTTGTGAAAAAAATTCTCACCTAATCTGTCTACAAAATTAACCCATCGAGTCCCAGTCTTGCTCACCATTCCATGAAGTTCTGATCTCATTAGGCAGGCGTGAGATTGGGCACTTTTTTTTTTAAATTATAGGAAAACCGATTCTCAAAGTCGGGCATGCGCAAAAGGAGCAGCCCACAGCCACCTGGGATATGTGACACAAATATGCCATGAGGCTGCAGATTTACCCTGCAGTCTTTACCACCACAAGACAAAATGTAGGGGTCCTTCCCCCCAAAAAAAAATAAAACAAACCCTTTATATAATGTTAAAATGTGGTGATGCTTTAGGTATCATGCATGTGATAGCAGATAGGAGCAGGACAGCAGGACATCCCAATGCTCCCTTCTATGCAAGTGGTCCCGGGGGCTCCCAATTTGCATTTTCAATTAAGGAGTTCTAGGCGAACTTGCTTTTGAAACAGGAACCCCTATATCGTATTTTCACAAATTTAACAACGTTAAATTTTTAAACAACTGAAAAATTTAGGGGCCCCACCCCAATGCTCCTTGCTATGTAAGTGGCCCCGGGGGTCCTTTTGCACATGCAAATTTATCAATATTAAATATCATATGCCACATGGGTGACCAATAAAACAGTGCAGGTCTACTTGTAAATTGTAAACATCCTGCATGGACTTTAGTTTATCTTTTTCACAAAAATGATATTTATAAATTATACTGTTTGGTATTAAAAGTTACGTTATGTTAAAGAGTAAGGGTGCCCAACCTACGTCCAGATCCAGTCCTCTGTTCATTTTCTCTTTGCTCATTGTCTTATAGGGAGAGGGAGAGAGTTGACGTACTATAGACCCGACAATCAGCTGTGGCTGCTCACCGCCCACCTTGTACTGTGAGATAATACCAGCAGCAGCATGACAGCTGTGTCTGTGTCCATGCAGCTGTCATTAATAATGTAAACCTTCATATCTCCTACAGTGTCATAGAAATGTGATATTTTCAGGGTACACAGGGGACCCAGAGAGTGGGTACTAAACCTAATTTCAGCCCCCTAAACAGAACAAGTTGCCAGATACAGAGTCACAAGCATAATATCTTCATAACAAAGCAGGTATATTTTCACATTATTAGGGGCTTTTTCAAGACCTTGGTCCCCAAATTGGCCAGGGGGCCACTTGTATGGCAATGAGTATTAGGGTACTGTCAATATTCGCTCTGTGCTGTGTAAGACTTGCTCGTACTTGCTGGTTCATAAAACTTCAAGACTATGTTCAGACTGGCAGTAAGGTTGCGGTACAGTAACCCCTTTCTCATGCCATGGAACCCTGCATAGGGGCAAACTCTTAGTAGCGCTCTCTGCCGCCTGCAGTCAAATCTGCTGACGCTGCAATGTGAAGGACTGAGTGGCTGGTGGGGTGCCTGTTACACATAATTTTGTTACCCTCAGTTTCTATAAAACACAGGGATGTTTGCAACTGGAAATGTAGGAGCCAGTAGAAAAAGCCCTTTGCCCCCCAAATAAAATGTTATACCCTGTCACACATAGCTGGCTGATTCCCTTCTCTGAACCCCAATTTCTCAGGGTGGAGGTGTAAGGACTTGAAGATGTAGTGGTAAAAACATGTACCTCTTGGCTGTCACATAAATTCCACTTCTTTAGAAGTATCCATTGCAGAGATTTTGGGGTACAAATTTAGTGGTCCTCTATAACTGACATGACACATTGCATGGTGTAGTTTCTGCTCTTTGGTACAGGAATGGTCAATGCTGTATGCTGGCTTTAGTTTTGTATCCTTCACTAATAAAATGAGCATCAAATGGTGAGTGCAGAAATGCTTGATTTGTAATTTCCTCCATGTATGTTACAGTAACTAAAAACATTTCAAATGTTGAATTAAAACTATTCTTGTTTTAAACATACATCTTTTATTGTTTGTTTGCATTGTGGCCCGCAAGATTTATCTCAATGTCAACAGCAGCCCCCAGATAAAAAAAAAAAAAAAATAATGCTAATGCCTTCATTATTAAGAGTATAAATTATTTTTTTACTAATCTCATTTAAACCAATTCTCCATTAATTAATATATTAGGTTTTCTAAGCCTTCAACTTACACATTATTCGTCTGTCAGTTACTGAGTGAAATGCTTTTGCAAAGTGGCCACCATTGATTGGCTTATCTCTGAAGACACCGATTGGTTTATAATTCAGTTTATAATGGAATATATACACATATTTACATATTTCTTTTTCACACAACCTAACTAATAGATGTGCTCATATACTGAACTGCACTATTGAAGTGCACCTGAAAGGCTCAGAGACAGTCAACTGTGTTATGCCTATCATACCAATGAACTATGGTGAAGTATTCTCTCTTAAACCACCCATCCTCTTCTGCCAGTACATGCCATCAATAGGGCAAAAGCTTACTTTTAAGACAGCCAATGAGAACACCATCTCATCATTAACAGCCTGAATTAAACAGTGATCCCCGCCCCCCCCTGCAAGCACACATTTATTGACTGTGGAATCAGCCTCCAACTAGCTAGATAGTTGGGGAAGGAGATCTACTGCCAAACTGTGGCTTTCCCCCAGGGAGACACACCCATAAATGACTACGGTATGCACCCGAATATACATTACCATTTGATACCCATCATACTGGAGAGACACTAGCAGTCTCTAGTGTCTAGCCATAACTATTGGAACAGGGAAGGAAATGGAGATTATGAGGGGCACATGAGGGCTTGTGTCCTCACAGCTTGCCCCAATTTTCACTGTAAGAAAAAGTATTAACCACTGGTATGTGGTTTTACTAGTGTCTTTCTTGCTGGTGGCGAAATAAAGCATCATTTTTTTTTATTTTTACAGCAGATAAAACACCCTTCAGTAAAAGGGAAGATAAATGCATATAACAGAGGAATCAAAAAACTGGTAAAGTGTGCTAACAAAATATCATGCTAATGTATACTTGTTGAAAGTAATTGCCTTAATTTGTCAGGTTCAGCTTGATTAAGGTGTACATAGGTAAAATACAACATACAAAAAAAAAGAAAAACACACACACATACACACAAATACTTATTAATGCACAAAAGTGTCAACCCTGTGGGATGTATATTTCTCCTTGCAGATGTGAAGTTACAGCAGCAGTGATCCTTAGCACAATAAATTGTAAGTAAAGTTCCATTTTCAAAATCTGTTATCAGGCAGAGCTTTACTGCAAGAAGACATCACCAGATATCACACCTGGGCAGTGCAAGATTGGGTGACATGAGGAGGAACCTGAACGAAAAAAGGTGGCAGCATTGGATGGAACAAAAAGTGCTGGAAAGAAGAGGGAAACCGAGCCAGCATCTTGCTGGGTTTGGTTTGTGGATGGTTCAAGGGCTTTTCATCAGCAAATGTAAGTGAATTTTTTCCACCCCCACACACAATAGTTACGCTTTAACTAGAGAACATCTGAAGTTAGGGTGAATTCACACCGGTAGTAAAGTTGTGTTTAACACTTAACTTCTTCCTCACGTGAGCAACAACTGCCCCTTGAAAAACTGCATGGCCTGAAAAAGGCTAGTTCAGGGGTCAGCTACCCGCGGGTCTTCAGCCTCCTTGTTGTGGCTCCCTTCAGCCTTAACAAAAGAAAGAAAGAAAAAAAAAAAAAAAGAAGAACGGTTATTTACGGCAGCCGGCGCTGACACTTACGCCGGCGCGGGTATGGGGAAACTTCCTCTTCTTCGTATGCATTGTGGAGGAGAGGGATTTCCCTTCCAGGGCACCCCTGGTGCGGGGGCAGAGCCATCAGCACAGGACTCGAGAGAGTCCCTCGCTGATAGGAGTCCTGTGTCCCACGTTTTCCTGGGTGCTTACCCAGAAACAAACATCAAGACTCATCCTAGCCACATGGGACTAGATGCATTTAAGGGCAGCTGCTCATTGAGTGAAGATGCACGGCTCTTAAACTAACAAAGAAAGGAGCTCATGCTGGGAACAAACATTTTAAAAGTAAGTTTTTAACTATCATAATGCATTATTGATTTTTTGAACGTCTTTAGGTATAGAGGTATTTAATCATACACTCCAATTTAATTACTTAATATCTGAATTTGATTATATATCCTCATAAATTTAATTTTTTTTTTTAAATTTGCCAGCTGCTAAACATGGGGCTTTACATATGGATTCCTTTCCATCTAATATTGCCACCATAGAACGAACAACTTAAAAATCATTGATAACATTGAATGCAGATGAGATGCCTTAATAAGGAGGGGAAATCAACATTCAGGTTTCGAAATCTACTTCAATAAGTATTCGCCCTATGGATTACACAGCTGCCTATCTAATACTTAACTATGTGATAAAATAGTTACATATCCATGTTAGGAATTAAAGAAACTTTAATTACTACTAAAGCATGTCCTTCTGAGGAAGCCCTTGTGGGGAAACGCGTCAAGGACAGTTCAATGGCATCAAAAGATAAACTATATGTAAAAGATATTGTACTCTAAAAAGAGAAAAATGGTTTTTGAAGTGTATGTATGTTTTTATAAAAAGTATATTGTGGTGATATTTATGTGAACCAAAAAATGTCCAATCTTATCTTGTTTATTTTTTCTACTTAACTTTTCACCTCCCTATTCCATAGAATATTGCTCAATAGAAACTTAGGTCCACCCCCCAGTTGATATCCCAAGTTATCAATCCTGGATGCTAACCTTTTTAAAGTATTTCTTATAACAGTGGTGCCCAAACTTTTTCATTAGGGGGCCGCAGTTGACATTGGGATAAAACTCGCAGGCCACAATGCAAACAAAGATATATGTGTAAAACTAGAATAGTTTTAATTTAAAATTAAACTGAAATATTTCTAGTTTCCGTAACTTACATGCACTAAATAAAAGATGACAAATCAAGTAACTCCGCAATGGACACTTCCAATGAAATGCAATTCATGCGTGAGATAGCCAAGGGGTACATGTTCTTGCTACTACATCTTCAGGGCCCTACATCTCCCCATTCCTGAGAAATTAGGGTTCACAGAAGGTAAGTGGCCAGATATGTGTGACAGGATGGCAGGTAGTTTTCATATCTTGTGATGGCGCTGCAGTCCCCCACGTATCCTACATTCTAATATACCTACAGCTCCCCTTTCAGGAGAAATTGGGTTTCAAAGAACTTAAGTGGACATATATATGTGACAGGGCTGGTAGGTAGGAGTGATAAAATTGTATTGGGGGGGGGTAGCCACAAGAGTCCCCCACTTATTCTACATTTTCCTTTCTCTAGTGTTAAAGAAAAATTGAGGATTTTCATATCTTGTGATGGCGCTGTAGTGATTAAAAGCAGTAACATTTCCCTTTTCTTAGAGAAATTTGGGTTCATAGAGTAAGGGATAGCATGGTATGATGGGTATAACATTTTAATAGGGAAGGGGGGATAAAAGACATTTCCTACTGGCTCCCACATTTTCAGTTGGCAACATCCCTCTGTTCCGGAGAAATTGGGGTTCACAGAATGTGTGTGGCCAGCTATGTGTAACAGGCATCTTGCCAGTCACTCAGTCCCTTGCACCGCAGCGTCTGCAGATTTGACTGCAGGCAGCAGTGAGCGTCTCCCTGAGCCAGGGTTCTATGGCATGAGGAAGGGGTAACCGCAGCGCAATCTTACCGCCAACCTAAACACAGCCAGTTTTGAGAACTTTAAGAGGCACCACAGCGCACAGACAACTGGCAGCCACCTGATGTTCATTGCCACGAGATTGGCCCGCAGGGGGTCCCCAACATGCAAACCTATTTTGGGGACCCCTTTTTTTTTTACTGGGGGGAGGGGAGGTTAAAACCTAATTAAAAAAAAAAAAAAAAAAAAAAAAAAAAGGTAAATCCCCACCCCTTCTGTATTTATCGTCCAATCTTGGATTGGAGCTCCCCTCCACCCCATCCACTGCAGGCTACTTCACCGGATCTTGAGCCTGTGAAGTGTTTCCACCACGACAGACAAAGGAGGATTCCAGGACGACCAGACTACAAGGTAGGTTCCAAGCAAAGAAGTGACCTCTTTATCTTATTTCATATTCTCTGGAACTTACACCCCCCCTCCCATCCCAATCTAGTAGACCTCCTCCACACAGAGTATAGTCTTGCTTTGTAACAACTCTAACCTTGCCATCAACCTGAAGCTTGATAAAATCTCCAACAACCCCCTCACTTTAAAACACTTGCAGGGAGTGTACATGCGTGGGGGACACGTGTGGATGTTTCCCTAGTCAGCTCCGTGCCTCTCCAGTCTTCCTCACCTTCTACTCAGCTGATCATGGCTCCACAGGTCGGATCCTCTACTAACAGCACACATCTTTTGGTTGCACATCATGAAGGGAAAGCAGCCACAGAAATCCAAGGAGCGGTTGAACAGAGCAACACCTTTGTCATCTAAGATGGCGGGGGACAAGCAGCCCCCTCTTCAGCACGCTCTCCAGCAGCACACTGCACAGCCAGCATCTAAGAGGCAATCCAAGCCATCCTAATCCCCAGCAGTTATAGAGCATTCTGACAGTGATGATCCTGTGGAGAGAGGTAAGATTATAACCTCCTCTCCTGAAATATTGCATGCTGCCATGTGCTCCCCTGTCCATTAAGTCCACACTGAGGATTCAGCCTCCCCCATCCCCCCACCCCTTCTCCTCTCAAGATACAGACTTATTGCTTAGAGTCCTTCCTAAAGCAAAAGTTCAGGACCCCTCCAGTCCTGATAGTATTCCTGCAGCCCAAACTCACGCCACTGTGTATTTTGGTGCTAACCCTAATAGCCAGATTTGCAGCATTGTTGGAGAGGGAATTGGCCATTATTAAGATCACTACTGACCTGAAACAGGACTTCATTCCCTGGGTCAACGCCTAGATTTAATGGAAATCGTTCCAGGTGTGATAATTTTAGAATCTGGGGCTTACCTGAAAATAATAATCTTGATTCTACAGTAAAAGCAATTCTTAAATCTATGCTGCCATCCTGTAATGATCTACATCGGCCTTGTCCCCAGCTACTATACAGAGAAGGACATTAAAACTCCTTTTTCAGGCTTTACTTTCACACATTAGATAATCGCTGGGCCTTTCCTTTTCGGCAATGTTTAAACTATCAGAACATAATATATGCAGTTTCCACTTTCCTGGAAGGTGAAAATCTGCTCAAGGACTTAGGAATTATTTCCATGGATCCTTCTTCTAAATCACCAGCAGAGGGAGCTGTGTCACCACTTTTTCCTACTGGGACTCAAGTGCAACCATCTTCAAAACTAGAAGAAAGAGCTCTTGAACTTCTGGGTATTCTTCAATCAACATGTAAGAAGAGTTATCCTTTTCAGAGGATTTGAGATACCTGCTTCTTTTCTCTACCAAGCCGTAGACTTTAATGATATCCTTTTTTCATTGCGTTTAAAGTTAGCTGTATGAATATTGAGTTTAAGAGCAGTTTATTGTTTTTTTTTATTTTTTCCTAATCTTTTCTTACCTATACGGATAGAAGATCAGAGGGGGTAAACATGGCCTCCTGTGGAGCGGTGGCATGCTTTTTTTCCATAGGACCCACCGCTGCCCTTTCCAGGAATAAATTCGGTGACAGGAGTCACAAAACAGGAAAGTTGTTTTAGAGGCATTTCATGACTTAACAAACTATATATGAAGCGCCCTATTCCATATCAGAAGCTAAAATGGAGTCTTTTCTTTCCAAACCATGGGGTTTGGCCCGGCGTTCCTTAGAGTGATTACTTCCTTATACTCAACACCTTCAGCAAGAATAGCAATGAAGGTGTAATACCCTCATTTAATCAAAATTAGCAGAGGTACTAGGCAGGGTTGCCCTTTATCTCCCCTACTGTTCGCCTTAGCAATTGAAACCCTAGCGAGAAGTAAAAGACTTAACCCAGATATTAAGGGGGTCAAATGTGGACCTACAAAACATAAATGAGGCTTTGTTTGCGGATGACGCCTTAATGTATGTTTCGGCGCCACTAATTTCCTTACCTAACCTGTTTAAAGAGTTGGATATGTTTTCAGAAGTTTCAGAACTAAAAATTATTAGGGATAAATCAGTGGCCCTCAACATCTCATTCTCGGAATCTGTAGTAACACAACCTAAAGGGAACTTTGATTTTAAGTGGAATACTAAAGCCAACTATCCTCCCCCTTTGTTCCGCACAATAGCAAGAGACTTAAACAGATGACATTCTTCCCCTTCTTCATGGTTTGGAAGAATAGCAATGATTAAAATGAGTATTTTACCTAGACTATCCAGTGCTCAACCCAGAATTTTTTTTAAGCCGGGTGGGAAGAAATTGTAGGTGGGTGGGAGCCCCTGTATTGTGACCAAACTCTTTAGTAACCACCCAAAAACAGCCGGGTGGGTGCTGAAAAGTGCCGGGTGGTACACCCAGCTAAAAGGGCCTAGGGAGAACCCTGCTATCATATCTATTTAGGACGCTCCCTATAGTGATCCCTAAAATGATTCTTCGAAACATACAGAACAAGCTACTCAAATTTGTATGGGGCAACAAACAACACCGTATAAATGCGTCAACGTTGTACACCCCAAACAAATTGGGAGTTCCCAATATAGCACTAGAGAGCGGCGCAAAAAGCAGCTCTAGGACAGATCACTATACCACATCCTAGAAGCCCTAGCTTGCCCTTCCATACCGATAGAGGTACTTATGAACAAAAGAACAATTACAAACTTCACTCCCAACATGCTCCTCTTACACCTCTTTGGAAAAACCCTAAATGTCTTCCTGGATGCGATCAGGGTCGATTTCGGAGGTGGTGCAACAAGGGGTTTTTCCGCGTTGGAGATTTGTTAGATGGGAAAGCCATCCTTAGTTGTTCACCTACAATTCGCCCTCCTGCCAGCGGAAGTTTTTAGGTACAATCACATCAGATCCTTTATCTAAAATAAGCTTAAAGGGCTGTCTCCTCATTACCAGAGCACTGCTTTTGAAAAATCTTGTAGCATGATCATTGAAGCTAATGAGATGAGATCAGCAGTCTATAGCACACTATTTCCTCAAGACAAAAAACTTTTTTACATGAAACAATGGGAAGCGGATTATTGTTTGTAATTTATAATTGGAAATTTAATAATATTTTTTGAAAAATAATAAAAATAATAAATAATAAATAAAAAAAAAAAAAAACATTTGCAGATATTCGAACACTGTTGATCTCTAGGGAGAACTCGTATCCTGCAACTATACTACCCTGCAATTTTCACCACGGGAAACGATTGTTCATTATAGTTTCTAGCCAAAGCAAGTGAGGGATGAACAAACAGGGTTAAGAACACAGCAGCTGTTCTATGTTGAAGGGGAAGGCAACCACCGAAAACACATCAGATTCTCGGACATTAATCAGATGTGTGTGTATATAACTTTACAATATTTGGATTTAGAACTATTCCAACGCTTATACAGCCACTCTTCATGCTAAAGATACGGAAGAATAAGTTTAAAAAGCTGGTAAATTCCTCATAACAGGAAACTGCTCTGGCCCAGAAGGCCATTACACATTATCCCACAAGAAACTGATAATACCTTGTCCAGTTAAAATCAATCCATTAAACAAGCTCCTTCTCTACCACCAAATTCCCCCAAAGCCATATTTGCCATTATACCTAAACCCTCTTCTAATGTACATTTCTGGTTTAATTGCTAAGCAACCTTCCGGCTTAGCAGACACATACATTTCAGAAAAAAATTTAGCTGGCATAATTTATTTCCCATTCTGTATGGTACTCCTCAGGAATGCCCTTTTAAGTTCATTTTAATTTTTGAACCTTGTGGTAGCCATACATGCCAACCCTAACCAAAAATCATAAAACCATGTTCTTTTGCAGATTATGTCCTGATGAAAATGTCAACTACTCATATTTCTCTACCTATTTGATATCCCACTAACTACTATGAATCTTTTACATTTCTCCCTGTCAAATTTGACTTTCTTTGTTCAAACTTTCCCTTGTCAAAATAATTTATCTCATCTACTAAAAATAATAAATTTGGTAATAGGTAATATGGTTTAAATAAATAATTATCATCTGGATGGTATTTTGCTATAACAATGCATTTGTTGTATTTTGGTCTGCTACAAAAAAAAATTATGGGGAACATAAAAATGGAACCCAAACTGAAATGAAAAAAAAAAATTGTGATCTAACCTTGCTCCAGGTAAAAGTGCCCAGTAAGTTGTTATCTCCAAATGGGTTATCTGTATTGGTGTAACCCATGTACTCTTTTCCCCAGCCCATGTTCTCCCGCTTCTTTCTCTCTTTAGCTTCCTTTTTGGCTAAACGTCTGGCTCTTTTTTCCTCTGGTGTTTCCATAGCTTTCATAATCTCCTTTTTTTTTCTGTTTTCCTCTTTTAGATTAAAGAACTCCTGCAAAGTAGGACCTTCAAAAGAAAACTTTGGATTTTGTGACCTAGTTGGTGATGAAGAGGAAACTGAAGACACCGAACACTTAGATGTGGATCTTCTTTCTCTGTTTTTCATTGCACTTCTATCACTTTGATCCGATTCAGATGAAGATTGATGTTTCTTCTGTCTCTTTTCTCTGCTTCTTTTTCTATCTTTGTTCCTTTCATTGGATCTTGATCTTAAATGAAAAAAAAAAAACAAAACAGAAATCAAGAGAAGACAAACACAGTATATGCTTAAAACAGGTTGTTAAGTGCAGGAAAAACCTGGGAAGACTGGGGTTATAGGTAAAAAAATAGTGTGTGCCATATAAAGTACCTAAAAATACCCTTTAGGCCAACATGAGCATGTACAATTTTAACACAACAAGGGCAACAATTCAAGGCTGAACATGCACTACACAATCGGTCCAGTTATATACAGCAGATTACTACGTTGTGTACAACTTGTTTTACAATACATAGTCTAAATTCTGTATTCTGCACTGCATATTACACTATGAGAAGAGTGCCCATTTCCAACAGGAGATGTCAGGCATATAAGATACAAAGCTACTGAAACATTTTGGAAAAATAGTGTGCATATAAGTAGCAGGAAGAAAAATTGTACAGAACTCTCAGAGCTCAGAAGGAATAACTGTGGGAAAGATGTGTAAGATAGGAGAGCAATGAGTATGTCTGCAGGCAGAATTTGAATGGAGAAGAATGCAGACATTATGCAGGGACCAGAATGTGCAGGATAAAAGTATAAAGAATATAACAGTGAGCAATATGTGAGGGAGAGTAAACGGTAGGATAAGAGGCTATGTGCAGAAGAAGACTATGGAGAGTTTTACAGGGAAAGCTTGAGCAGGACAGGAGAGTATAAGATACTGGGCAGTATGTACAGAAAAGAAGTGCTAAGGAGATATATATATATATAAGCAATATTTGTGGACAAAGATGCAAAGGGGGAGAAAGGGAGCAGTACATGTAGGAGAAGAATGTAAACATGCAAACAAGTAAAGACTAGTGATACAGAGAACACTTCCACGTATTTTATGTAAAATTCTTTAGTATAAATCCCCAGCACACAATAATGGGACTGATGCTAAATCTTTCATATCCTGCAGAGAAAAAAAAATTATCCTGTGGTGGGGTGGTAAGGGGCAGAGAAAGTCCGGATTATGTGACAAGAAAGAAAAGGGCAGCACTGGACAGAACAGTGAGCACCGTAAAGAAGAGGGAAGCCAAGCCAGCAGGAGACTTGTTGGGCTTGTCTGTGGATGGTTCAATTCCAGATGCCTAGCAGTTGCCAGATGTCACTCAGGAGCATCAAAGTGTACCAAACTCAGAATTTTCACTTCACATAAAAGGGTAGACAACCCTTTTATTAAAAGTAAAAATTCTGTTTTTTTTTTTTTTTTTTTTTAATTGCAACACCATTTTTTTAAAAAAAGGAAAAGATTACGGCACCTGGCGCTTTGGTGCCAGCCAGCGGACAGATACTGGGAAGACGTGGGACGGATCGACTGCTCTGTGGAAATAAAGGCAAGTGTGATTTTTTTTTTGTTTTTTGAGGAGTTTTGGGTTTACTTCCGCTTTAAATGTCACAGTTTTCACTGTGAACTAAGCCTAAATTGCGATGACACACAAAACTTGGAATACTAGGAAGTTGGATCAAGGGGCACTGGACAGTTGGGACAAAATTCAAAAGGATGGTAAAACTGGATATACTAAGGGGTGGGAATTCAGCGAGTAACACTGATCTAACCAGCCCGGGCTATTCATTTTGCACTGTGTCCATCATCATAGTCCCACAGGTGGTGGTATAACCAATAATCCAGATTTACAATCTTTGCTGTGTCCTTCTTTCCAAATTAAAGAGAAAAGCTGCGTTAGTGGCCCACAAGCCACATGTTACCGAGTACAAAATACACAAGATTTATAGACTACAGGTAGTAGGACGCTTCCTTTCCAGTTTTACAGAACCTAAAATTTGTAAAAGCAGAGATCCAAAGAAACAAGAGAGGGCTACTTAGCTGTTCAAATAATGTGATCTTTGGCAGATTACTGAATATTTGTAGCATGAAAAATAAAATGTAATTGGTTTATATTTTTCTTTTCCTGCAACAGAAATTGGACATGTAACCTACAATATATTCCAGTCACTGAATGAGAAAACCTGGGCCAGAGGCAGATAGGCTGGAAAGGTCTGCATTCCATGTGTTGTGTGCCATGACATACCTAATACACCGTGCAATGAAACCAGAGGAAGCAATACAGCTGTGCAAGCCTGGGCTTCCATGTCTTGTAGGAAAGATGTCAGTGCTGCTAAATAAGATTTCTGCTTCCCACTTACCTGGATTTCTGTGCCCTCTTCATCCTCTTGCCATGGCTGCGGGACCTGCGCCTTCTCTGTTTTGCGTTCTCCCAACTACCGGAACGGCACCGATCTCGTTCCCTGCTATCGGATGAAGTCCTTTCCTTTTTCTGCTTCTTCTTGGACTCAAAGTCAGAACTATCAGAGCTACAAGATGGGCCTCGGCTCCGGCTTTTCACACTCCAATGTTTTCGTGCTGGTGAGCGCGAACCTGACGGCATGGCTACTTTGTCACAGCGCTCTTCTTTTTAAATCTAATCTGCCCAAAGGAAAGACAAACCATGGAATAACATAGCCGCGTACAAACACAACGTATGAAAACTTCCGCTGTACGGACGGTGGACGTTCGAATAGAATTGTTTGAAGGGGGCGGTGTTTGCGTAAGGGGCGGTGCTTGTGATGTGACGCAATACGTACAGAGAATTGTGGGGGATTGCAGCTGCGTGTTTGTGACTGCAGTGAAGGATTTCCTGGCTGATCTCTCCAACCCAGGCCGCCTGTCAGTGAGCAGAGTATTGCAGGCTTTTTTTGTCTTTTTTTACTTTTCTTACTACTTCTACTACTACTACTACTACTTCGCACTACTTTTGCACATTTTGTTTTGGGTAAAGATCTATTTTCACTCCTAAACGATTGTTTAATTGTCAGAGCGCAACAAGGTGAGGGGGTGTGATTTAGGGGTACAGGGGCACACCTGGTGGAATTTGCAATCTAGGGATATAAGGCGGAGAGTGCGATCTAGAGGTACAGGTGAGCAACTTGTAGGGGTACCTAAAGGGGGTGCGATCTAGAGATATAGGCGACCACCTAGTAGGGAGTTGTAATCTAGGGGCACAGGATGGCACCTGGCTGGGGGGGGGGGGTATTTAATTTGGCTGATGATTAGACAACTGGCAGCCACCTGATGTTCATTGCCACGAGATTGGCCCGCAGGGGGTCCCCAACATGCAAACCTATTTTGGGGACCCCTTTTTTTTTTACTGGGGGGAGGGGAGGTTAAAACCTAATTAAAAAAAAAAAAAAAAAAAAAAAAAAAAGGTAAATCCCCACCCCTTCTGTATTTATCGTCCAATCTTGGATTGGAGCTCCCCTCCACCCCATCCACTGCAGGCTACTTCACCGGATCTTGAGCCTGTGAAGTGTTTCCACCACGACAGACAAAGGAGGATTCCAGGACGACCAGACTACAAGGTAGGTTCCAAGCAAAGAAGTGACCTCTTTATCTTATTTCATATTCTCTGGAACTTACACCCCCCCTCCCATCCCAATCTAGTAGACCTCCTCCACACAGAGTATAGTCTTGCTTTGTAACAACTCTAACCTTGCCATCAACCTGAAGCTTGATAAAATCTCCAACAACCCCCTCACTTTAAAACACTTGCAGGGAGTGTACATGCGTGGGGGACACGTGTGGATGTTTCCCTAGTCAGCTCCGTGCCTCTCCAGTCTTCCTCACCTTCTACTCAGCTGATCATGGCTCCACAGGTCGGATCCTCTACTAACAGCACACATCTTTTGGTTGCACATCATGAAGGGAAAGCAGCCACAGAAATCCAAGGAGCGGTTGAACAGAGCAACACCTTTGTCATCTAAGATGGCGGGGGACAAGCAGCCCCCTCTTCAGCACGCTCTCCAGCAGCACACTGCACAGCCAGCATCTAAGAGGCAATCCAAGCCATCCTAATCCCCAGCAGTTATAGAGCATTCTGACAGTGATGATCCTGTGGAGAGAGGTAAGATTATAACCTCCTCTCCTGAAATATTGCATGCTGCCATGTGCTCCCCTGTCCATTAAGTCCACACTGAGGATTCAGCCTCCCCCATCCCCCCACCCCTTCTCCTCTCAAGATACAGACTTATTGCTTAGAGTCCTTCCTAAAGCAAAAGTTCAGGACCCCTCCAGTCCTGATAGTATTCCTGCAGCCCAAACTCACGCCACTGTGTATTTTGGTGCTAACCCTAATAGCCAGATTTGCAGCATTGTTGGAGAGGGAATTGGCCATTATTAAGATCACTACTGACCTGAAACAGGACTTCATTCCCTGGGTCAACGCCTAGATTTAATGGAAATCGTTCCAGGTGTGATAATTTTAGAATCTGGGGCTTACCTGAAAATAATAATCTTGATTCTACAGTAAAAGCAATTCTTAAATCTATGCTGCCATCCTGTAATGATCTACATCGGCCTTGTCCCCAGCTACTATACAGAGAAGGACATTAAAACTCCTTTTTCAGGCTTTACTTTCACACATTAGATAATCGCTGGGCCTTTCCTTTTCGGCAATGTTTAAACTATCAGAACATAATATATGCAGTTTCCACTTTCCTGGAAGGTGAAAATCTGCTCAAGGACTTAGGAATTATTTCCATGGATCCTTCTTCTAAATCACCAGCAGAGGGAGCTGTGTCACCACTTTTTCCTACTGGGACTCAAGTGCAACCATCTTCAAAACTAGAAGAAAGAGCTCTTGAACTTCTGGGTATTCTTCAATCAACATGTAAGAAGAGTTATCCTTTTCAGAGGATTTGAGATACCTGCTTCTTTTCTCTACCAAGCCGTAGACTTTAATGATATCCTTTTTTCATTGCGTTTAAAGTTAGCTGTATGAATATTGAGTTTAAGAGCAGTTTATTGTTTTTTTTTATTTTTTCCTAATCTTTTCTTACCTATACGGATAGAAGATCAGAGGGGGTAAACATGGCCTCCTGTGGAGCGGTGGCATGCTTTTTTTCCATAGGACCCACCGCTGCCCTTTCCAGGAATAAATTCGGTGACAGGAGTCACAAAACAGGAAAGTTGTTTTAGAGGCATTTCATGACTTAACAAACTATATATGAAGCGCCCTATTCCATATCAGAAGCTAAAATGGAGTCTTTTCTTTCCAAACCATGGGGTTTGGCCCGGCGTTCCTTAGAGTGATTACTTCCTTATACTCAACACCTTCAGCAAGAATAGCAATGAAGGTGTAATACCCTCATTTAATCAAAATTAGCAGAGGTACTAGGCAGGGTTGCCCTTTATCTCCCCTACTGTTCGCCTTAGCAATTGAAACCCTAGCGAGAAGTAAAAGACTTAACCCAGATATTAAGGGGGTCAAATGTGGACCTACAAAACATAAATGAGGCTTTGTTTGCGGATGACGCCTTAATGTATGTTTCGGCGCCACTAATTTCCTTACCTAACCTGTTTAAAGAGTTGGATATGTTTTCAGAAGTTTCAGAACTAAAAATTATTAGGGATAAATCAGTGGCCCTCAACATCTCATTCTCGGAATCTGTAGTAACACAACCTAAAGGGAACTTTGATTTTAAGTGGAATACTAAAGCCAACTATCCTCCCCCTTTGTTCCGCACAATAGCAAGAGACTTAAACAGATGACATTCTTCCCCTTCTTCATGGTTTGGAAGAATAGCAATGATTAAAATGAGTATTTTACCTAGACTATCCAGTGCTCAACCCAGAATTTTTTTTAAGCCGGGTGGGAAGAAATTGTAGGTGGGTGGGAGCCCCTGTATTGTGACCAAACTCTTTAGTAACCACCCAAAAACAGCCGGGTGGGTGCTGAAAAGTGCCGGGTGGTACACCCAGCTAAAAGGGCCTAGGGAGAACCCTGCTATCATATCTATTTAGGACGCTCCCTATAGTGATCCCTAAAATGATTCTTCGAAACATACAGAACAAGCTACTCAAATTTGTATGGGGCAACAAACAACACCGTATAAATGCGTCAACGTTGTACACCCCAAACAAATTGGGAGTTCCCAATATAGCACTAGAGAGCGGCGCAAAAAGCAGCTCTAGGACAGATCACTATACCACATCCTAGAAGCCCTAGCTTGCCCTTCCATACCGATAGAGGTACTTATGAACAAAAGAACAATTACAAACTTCACTCCCAACATGCTCCTCTTACACCTCTTTGGAAAAACCCTAAATGTCTTCCTGGATGCGATCAGGGTCGATTTCGGAGGTGGTGCAACAAGGGGTTTTTCCGCGTTGGAGATTTGTTAGATGGGAAAGCCATCCTTAGTTGTTCACCTACAATTCGCCCTCCTGCCAGCGGAAGTTTTTAGGTACAATCACATCAGATCCTTTATCTAAAATAAGCTTAAAGGGCTGTCTCCTCATTACCAGAGCACTGCTTTTGAAAAATCTTGTAGCATGATCATTGAAGCTAATGAGATGAGATCAGCAGTCTATAGCACACTATTTCCTCAAGACAAAAAACTTTTTTACATGAAACAATGGGAAGCGGATTATTGTTTGTAATTTATAATTGGAAATTTAATAATATTTTTTGAAAAATAATAAAAATAATAAATAATAAATAAAAAAAAAAAAAAACATTTGCAGATATTCGAACACTGTTGATCTCTAGGGAGAACTCGTATCCTGCAACTATACTACCCTGCAATTTTCACCACGGGAAACGATTGTTCATTATAGTTTCTAGCCAAAGCAAGTGAGGGATGAACAAACAGGGTTAAGAACACAGCAGCTGTTCTATGTTGAAGGGGAAGGCAACCACCGAAAACACATCAGATTCTCGGACATTAATCAGATGTGTGTGTATATAACTTTACAATATTTGGATTTAGAACTATTCCAACGCTTATACAGCCACTCTTCATGCTAAAGATACGGAAGAATAAGTTTAAAAAGCTGGTAAATTCCTCATAACAGGAAACTGCTCTGGCCCAGAAGGCCATTACACATTATCCCACAAGAAACTGATAATACCTTGTCCAGTTAAAATCAATCCATTAAACAAGCTCCTTCTCTACCACCAAATTCCCCCAAAGCCATATTTGCCATTATACCTAAACCCTCTTCTAATGTACATTTCTGGTTTAATTGCTAAGCAACCTTCCGGCTTAGCAGACACATACATTTCAGAAAAAAATTTAGCTGGCATAATTTATTTCCCATTCTGTATGGTACTCCTCAGGAATGCCCTTTTAAGTTCATTTTAATTTTTGAACCTTGTGGTAGCCATACATGCCAACCCTAACCAAAAATCATAAAACCATGTTCTTTTGCAGATTATGTCCTGATGAAAATGTCAACTACTCATATTTCTCTACCTATTTGATATCCCACTAACTACTATGAATCTTTTACATTTCTCCCTGTCAAATTTGACTTTCTTTGTTCAAACTTTCCCTTGTCAAAATAATTTATCTCATCTACTAAAAATAATAAATTTGGTAATAGGTAATATGGTTTAAATAAATAATTATCATCTGGATGGTATTTTGCTATAACAATGCATTTGTTGTATTTTGGTCTGCTACAAAAAAAAATTATGGGGAACATAAAAATGGAACCCAAACTGAAATGAAAAAAAAAAATTGTGATCTAACCTTGCTCCAGGTAAAAGTGCCCAGTAAGTTGTTATCTCCAAATGGGTTATCTGTATTGGTGTAACCCATGTACTCTTTTCCCCAGCCCATGTTCTCCCGCTTCTTTCTCTCTTTAGCTTCCTTTTTGGCTAAACGTCTGGCTCTTTTTTCCTCTGGTGTTTCCATAGCTTTCATAATCTCCTTTTTTTTTCTGTTTTCCTCTTTTAGATTAAAGAACTCCTGCAAAGTAGGACCTTCAAAAGAAAACTTTGGATTTTGTGACCTAGTTGGTGATGAAGAGGAAACTGAAGACACCGAACACTTAGATGTGGATCTTCTTTCTCTGTTTTTCATTGCACTTCTATCACTTTGATCCGATTCAGATGAAGATTGATGTTTCTTCTGTCTCTTTTCTCTGCTTCTTTTTCTATCTTTGTTCCTTTCATTGGATCTTGATCTTAAATGAAAAAAAAAAAACAAAACAGAAATCAAGAGAAGACAAACACAGTATATGCTTAAAACAGGTTGTTAAGTGCAGGAAAAACCTGGGAAGACTGGGGTTATAGGTAAAAAAATAGTGTGTGCCATATAAAGTACCTAAAAATACCCTTTAGGCCAACATGAGCATGTACAATTTTAACACAACAAGGGCAACAATTCAAGGCTGAACATGCACTACACAATCGGTCCAGTTATATACAGCAGATTACTACGTTGTGTACAACTTGTTTTACAATACATAGTCTAAATTCTGTATTCTGCACTGCATATTACACTATGAGAAGAGTGCCCATTTCCAACAGGAGATGTCAGGCATATAAGATACAAAGCTACTGAAACATTTTGGAAAAATAGTGTGCATATAAGTAGCAGGAAGAAAAATTGTACAGAACTCTCAGAGCTCAGAAGGAATAACTGTGGGAAAGATGTGTAAGATAGGAGAGCAATGAGTATGTCTGCAGGCAGAATTTGAATGGAGAAGAATGCAGACATTATGCAGGGACCAGAATGTGCAGGATAAAAGTATAAAGAATATAACAGTGAGCAATATGTGAGGGAGAGTAAACGGTAGGATAAGAGGCTATGTGCAGAAGAAGACTATGGAGAGTTTTACAGGGAAAGCTTGAGCAGGACAGGAGAGTATAAGATACTGGGCAGTATGTACAGAAAAGAAGTGCTAAGGAGATATATATATATATAAGCAATATTTGTGGACAAAGATGCAAAGGGGGAGAAAGGGAGCAGTACATGTAGGAGAAGAATGTAAACATGCAAACAAGTAAAGACTAGTGATACAGAGAACACTTCCACGTATTTTATGTAAAATTCTTTAGTATAAATCCCCAGCACACAATAATGGGACTGATGCTAAATCTTTCATATCCTGCAGAGAAAAAAAAATTATCCTGTGGTGGGGTGGTAAGGGGCAGAGAAAGTCCGGATTATGTGACAAGAAAGAAAAGGGCAGCACTGGACAGAACAGTGAGCACCGTAAAGAAGAGGGAAGCCAAGCCAGCAGGAGACTTGTTGGGCTTGTCTGTGGATGGTTCAATTCCAGATGCCTAGCAGTTGCCAGATGTCACTCAGGAGCATCAAAGTGTACCAAACTCAGAATTTTCACTTCACATAAAAGGGTAGACAACCCTTTTATTAAAAGTAAAAATTCTGTTTTTTTTTTTTTTTTTTTTTAATTGCAACACCATTTTTTTAAAAAAAGGAAAAGATTACGGCACCTGGCGCTTTGGTGCCAGCCAGCGGACAGATACTGGGAAGACGTGGGACGGATCGACTGCTCTGTGGAAATAAAGGCAAGTGTGATTTTTTTTTTGTTTTTTGAGGAGTTTTGGGTTTACTTCCGCTTTAAATGTCACAGTTTTCACTGTGAACTAAGCCTAAATTGCGATGACACACAAAACTTGGAATACTAGGAAGTTGGATCAAGGGGCACTGGACAGTTGGGACAAAATTCAAAAGGATGGTAAAACTGGATATACTAAGGGGTGGGAATTCAGCGAGTAACACTGATCTAACCAGCCCGGGCTATTCATTTTGCACTGTGTCCATCATCATAGTCCCACAGGTGGTGGTATAACCAATAATCCAGATTTACAATCTTTGCTGTGTCCTTCTTTCCAAATTAAAGAGAAAAGCTGCGTTAGTGGCCCACAAGCCACATGTTACCGAGTACAAAATACACAAGATTTATAGACTACAGGTAGTAGGACGCTTCCTTTCCAGTTTTACAGAACCTAAAATTTGTAAAAGCAGAGATCCAAAGAAACAAGAGAGGGCTACTTAGCTGTTCAAATAATGTGATCTTTGGCAGATTACTGAATATTTGTAGCATGAAAAATAAAATGTAATTGGTTTATATTTTTCTTTTCCTGCAACAGAAATTGGACATGTAACCTACAATATATTCCAGTCACTGAATGAGAAAACCTGGGCCAGAGGCAGATAGGCTGGAAAGGTCTGCATTCCATGTGTTGTGTGCCATGACATACCTAATACACCGTGCAATGAAACCAGAGGAAGCAATACAGCTGTGCAAGCCTGGGCTTCCATGTCTTGTAGGAAAGATGTCAGTGCTGCTAAATAAGATTTCTGCTTCCCACTTACCTGGATTTCTGTGCCCTCTTCATCCTCTTGCCATGGCTGCGGGACCTGCGCCTTCTCTGTTTTGCGTTCTCCCAACTACCGGAACGGCACCGATCTCGTTCCCTGCTATCGGATGAAGTCCTTTCCTTTTTCTGCTTCTTCTTGGACTCAAAGTCAGAACTATCAGAGCTACAAGATGGGCCTCGGCTCCGGCTTTTCACACTCCAATGTTTTCGTGCTGGTGAGCGCGAACCTGACGGCATGGCTACTTTGTCACAGCGCTCTTCTTTTTAAATCTAATCTGCCCAAAGGAAAGACAAACCATGGAATAACATAGCCGCGTACAAACACAACGTATGAAAACTTCCGCTGTACGGACGGTGGACGTTCGAATAGAATTGTTTGAAGGGGGCGGTGTTTGCGTAAGGGGCGGTGCTTGTGATGTGACGCAATACGTACAGAGAATTGTGGGGGATTGCAGCTGCGTGTTTGTGACTGCAGTGAAGGATTTCCTGGCTGATCTCTCCAACCCAGGCCGCCTGTCAGTGAGCAGAGTATTGCAGGCTTTTTTTGTCTTTTTTTACTTTTCTTACTACTTCTACTACTACTACTACTACTTCGCACTACTTTTGCACATTTTGTTTTGGGTAAAGATCTATTTTCACTCCTAAACGATTGTTTAATTGTCAGAGCGCAACAAGGTGAGGGGGTGTGATTTAGGGGTACAGGGGCACACCTGGTGGAATTTGCAATCTAGGGATATAAGGCGGAGAGTGCGATCTAGAGGTACAGGTGAGCAACTTGTAGGGGTACCTAAAGGGGGTGCGATCTAGAGATATAGGCGACCACCTAGTAGGGAGTTGTAATCTAGGGGCACAGGATGGCACCTGGCTGGGGGGGGGGGGGGGTATTTAATCTGAGGGGTACAGGGTAGCACATGGGAGGTTAGATCTGGGGGCACAGGAGGTCAGCTGGTGAGGGTACAGTAGGCCAATTGGTGGGGGAGAGTGCGATCTAGAGGTACAGGAGAGCAACTTGTAGGGATGCGATCTAGGGGTACAGGAGGGCACTTGGTGGGGTGATGCTAACTTGGCGTACAGGAGGGATGCAATATTGGGGTACAGAAGAGCACCTGGTGGGGGGTGCAATATAGGGGTACAAGGGAGTACTTGGTTGAGTGATGCAATCTAGAGGTACAGGGGGTACCCCTGGTAGCGTGATGCAATCTAGGGGTATTGGGGCACCTGGTGTAGGGAATGCGATCTACAGGGTACAGGAGAGCACATTGGGGGATGGGATCTGGAGGCACAGGAGAGCACCTAGTGGGGGGTGCGATCTAGGGGTACAGGAGAGCACCTGATGGGGAGGGGGATATAATCTAAGGGGTGGAGGGGTAGGATCTGGGGGCACAGGATAACACCTGGTGGGGGGATGCAATCTAGGGATACAGGGTAGTGCCTGGGGAGGTACGATCTAGCAGTACAGGATAGAACCTGGTGGGTATGATCTAGGGCTAGAGGAGAGCACCTAGTGGGGGGGTGTGATCCAGGAGTAATGAAGAGCACCTGGTGGGGAGGGGGTGTGATCTAGGGCAGCGGTCGCCAACTGGTGGTCCGCAGCTCTGTCGGTTGCGTCCCCTAGCGGGGTCAGAAGAAGGACCCCATGTCTCCTGTACAGAATGCAGGCTCAGGGAAGTGGGCGGGTTGTGTCTCTGGAAGTGACATCATGACGTCACTAAAGGGGAAGTTTCTTCCCCTTCGAGTGACACGTGGCCCCCCCGCACATGCGCAGTGCGGAGCCGGTAAATTTGGTTGTCCGCTGGTCCTAAAATATTGTCGACCACTGATCTAGGGCAGTGGTCGCCACCGTTCCGTACCGGGAATGAGCGGGGAGCTTGGTCTCACTTAAAGGGAAAGAAACGTTCCCTTTAGTGACATCACAATGCCAGAACCAGCCCACTCTACTATCACAGGTCTGAGCCTACTTCCGTGAGCCTGGGATCTGTACGGGGGCATGGTCCGCGGCTCTAGCCAGAGCCGCGGAGTTTGTCCCCTGTACAGACCACCGGTTGGCGACAGCTGATCTTTGGGGTACAGGAGATACCTGGTAGGGGGTGCAACCTAGGGGTAGAAGGGAGCACCTGATTGGGGGGGGAGTGCAATCTAGGGGTAGAGAAAAGCACCTGTGGGGCAGGAGTTGATTTTTTTTAGTACAGGAGGGCACCTGGTGGGGGGTTTGCAATCTGTGGGTACAAGAAGACACTTGGTGGGGGTTATTCAATCCTAAGGTACAGGAGGGCACCTGGTAGGGGGGTGGGATGTCGTCTTGAGGTTCAAGAAATATTTGGCTGTGCAAGAGAGCCCATGAGGGATCAGGAGAGCACGATGGGGGTTGGGATCTGGGCAGGTTGCAGGGGAGCACATAAGGGGTGGCATCTGGGGCAGTGCAGGAGAATTCTTTTAGGGGTGGGATGTGGGGCAATGTAGGAAAGTGCAAAAGGAGTGGCATCTGGGTTTTAAGAAAGTACATAGGGGTAGCATATGGAGAGATGCATTTTGAAGCAGAAGAATGCAACATGTAGGATCTGGGGGGGGGTTGCAGGACAGTGCATGGGGGGTGAAATCTGGGGTGCAAGGGAGGTGTGTGATATAGGGGTGCAGGAGAATTCATGGTGGGGTAGGATCTGGGGGCACAAAGAGACATCTGGAGGAGCAGAAGAGTACATGGAGTGCAGGTGAGAACATGGAGATGGAATCTGAGAGTGAAAGAGCGAGTGCGATCTGTCAGTGCAGAAGAGTGCTTGGGAGTGCAAAAGAAAACATGGGGGTGGGACTGGGGGGGAGGGCAAGGAGTGTAAGGAGGGTGTGGGAAATAGTGTACAAGAGGGCATACAGGGTGGGACCTGTGGTTGTTTATTTGGCTGAAATTACTTTTTTTTTTTTTTTTTTTGCAGTATAGACATGTCATAGGAGAGACATCATCAACTTCAATATTAACCAATGAGGGGTGCTTAAAAAGGAAAATGGATAAGTGTGAAGCTAAAATCTTGAGAGATGAAGATCAGCACCATGTGATTAAAGTGACCGAGGGCAGTGACATAATTGTGTAATGTGGCTAATCAAAGTGCTGTAGATTGAGGATTTAGGGATTAGATCTGTACAGTATATTCTTCTGTTGCTTTAATGCATCACCTTCACCTTTCATGTTGATGAGCACATAATATAATGGGTGATTACTTCAAAAAATCCAAATTCCACTTTCAGCAGTAATCAACCCTTGCAGTGGGTCTTTCTTTCCGGTGTATATGTTGTAATGTAGTTTATCTGGATGGATGTACTAATGATGCGATGAAGGAAAATTCCTGGTAGAGGGAGAAGAGTTTATGTCATGTTAGACACGGACATTAAAGAGGAACTCTAAACTCTATTGTATCTGTATGGGGGATCTCTGACATCCAGGTCAGGCAGCATAGTGGAGTGCTTAGAATGTAAGGGCTGGTTTCATGTTTCTAACATAAAAAGAATGACAAGTGTAGGATACTTCTTTCCAAATACCGTATTTTTCGGACCATAAGACGCACTTTTTTTCCCCCTAAAGTGGGGGGAAAATCAGGGTGCGTCTTATGGTCCGAATGCATATTTTTTTACGCTGGATCTCAGGGGAAATCAAATGAATTTTTTTTTTCTTGTTTTCCCGTGCGGAAAACCTGGTGCGTCTTATAGTCCGGAGCGTCTAATGGTCCGAAAAATACGGTAGTGTATGTGTATAAACATGCTAATTTTATGGAAGGTGAATATATTGTTTTTTGGTGACAGTCCTGTATACATCAGTCATTTACTTTTGTTATGTTTTGATGTATTATTATTATACAGTATTTATATGGTGTCATCATATTACACAGTGCTTTACAATGTCCATAGTCATGTCATTAGCTGTCCCTCAGTCGTGCTCACAATCTAATGTCCTTACCATAGTCATATGTTAATGTCTTTATGTATGCAGTTTTTTTTTTACAGTCTAGACAGTCTAAGGTCAGTTTTGGGAGGAATGCCAAATAACCTAACTGCATGTTTCTGGAATGTGGGTGGAAACCGGAGGAAACCCACCCAAACACGGGGAGAACCTGCAAACTAGGACCGAGCGCTGCAAAGGCTAGATTGCTAACCTCTGAGCCACTGTGCTTCCCATGTAGGTAGCTATTTCATAATGCATTAGATATTTCAGTAAAAAATGTTTTCCATAGGATCTTAATAAAACATTTTAACACAATTGTGTTTATTTTTCGTGACTATGACTAAAGGTTTTTAGCGTATATGACTCTGATTTTAATATATAATAAACATTTCCTTGCATAAGGGTTCAAACACAAGTTTTTATGTTAAAAGGAAGGTGAATTAACACCTTCTTACCTGCAATCTATAGAAATGGTTGCACAGTACCATACCGAGACAGTGTGATGTAGCAGAAATCACTTATTACTGCTGCTGGTTCTGGGACAACACTAGAACATGCAAATGTCCCGCCATGTACATGTTATAATACTAGTTCCTGATATAATGATAACATGGCATTATGTGGAAGAAAAAAATGTCAATTATTGACCCCTATTTACAAACATGTCTAAAACTAGAGAACATTGATCAAGAGAGAGCCTGGGTGATTTAGTAAAGCTAGACTGCATTTCCAAAAAATCCTACTGAATTATAGCAGGCAATGGAATAAAAAAGCTAATTAAACATCCAGTTCTATACATAGAGAACTGTTTTATTACAAAAAGAAAAATTGTGCTGTGCACACTGCTATGTTTTGCTGATTTTTCACTGGACTTACAATAATTCTTAGTGTAAGATTGCAAACTATTGCCACATACAATAGATCACTTTTATTAATTCCAATCCAGGTATGTTGAATTACCAAGGTTCTGCCATGATGATCTATCTCCAGTCTTAGTGTTAAGTCTAGGTCATTGTGTCTTGGGCAACTAAAGACCCATTAAACCCATGCGTGGTTCTGCATTTCTCAATGATGGCTCCAGCCAAGAACAAATTAAAATCCATTATTTTCAATAGGCCAAGTTTGTGAAAACAAAATGACCCATTTTACCACAATACAACACACAACAACTCATAAAAGAAAGCATTAACTTCCCCAGTGGTCTAATTCTATCCAAATTTCCATGCAAAAAGTAGTACAACTTTTTGCATGGAAATTTATTTTTCATTGTAGGCTATACTTAGGTATAACTCACTGATATTTAAAAAATTTAACAAATTGATTAATAAACTTTAAATAACTAAAATCTGTTAAAAAAAATAAAAATATTTAAATGTAAAATAACTGTACAGTAGCATATATAATATATATTATATGAATATTTCTTTGTATTGGACTCAATATAGCTATTTTGTATTAAATCCAATACAAAATTATTTGAGTTTCCCGCCGATCCTCCTGCCCATAGTGACGCATGCACCAACGTCACCGGGAAACCCCGGAGATGGCCGGCTGGAGATTGGAGGGGGGGGAACGTGTCTCAAGGACCTGCGGGGACCAGTAGGACGCCAACGGAAAAAGGCAAGTGAATTTTTTTTTAGCTAAAAGCAACCCCGAGTGTGACTCGGAAATAGGCATTTTTTGCCTGGAAAATCCACACCAAGTCACCCTTGGGAATACCACTAGGGGGGTTAAGTAAAGAAATATTTTAGCTCCTGCATTAAAAAATAAATACAAAAAAATTGATGTATATACACAAAGCACTTTGTTTACATACATCTCATGTACAACTCATCAATTAATAACCCCTGGTCATGGGAGTTATATTTTAGATCATTTTAGACACACTATACTCTACTATAGATATAGTGCTATGAGTTAAACTAATTATTTTCATCTTTGCACTCCATTCTATTATGAAATAGAAAAACAGAGAGTAGACACTAGTTTCTCTTGTGTCAAGTTACTTCAACACCTCACGTGGAAAAGTGAGTTCTAATGTAGGGAAGAAATGACAC
Source organism: Pyxicephalus adspersus (assembly GCF_032062135.1). Classification (NCBI taxonomy): domain Eukaryota; kingdom Metazoa; phylum Chordata; class Amphibia; order Anura; family Pyxicephalidae; genus Pyxicephalus; species Pyxicephalus adspersus. Next base: position 69,352,112 of record NC_092860.1, read on the forward strand.
TAGGTTGTCAAAAAAGCATATAAAGGGAGTGTTTTTGTTGGCAAATTCAAGTTTGTATTCACATATGTATCATAGGACAAATAGTGTAACAGTGAGCAAAGTAGCAAAACATAATAAAGAGATAGTACAGAACATAATAATTTAGTCAATTCCTGATTACATCATCAGGATAGATTGTGACCAATATATGCTATACAGATGTAATTTCTAAATAGTGTGGCTGGTTATCATCACTAATGCTAATGTTGAGTAGGGGGTGAAATACCCGTGTAATGCCTCTTACCCCGATGGGTTTTGCCTTTCTGCTTCCTCAGGGGTAATGACAAGGGCAGTTACATTTCTATGCAAGCAGGTAACTACGTAGTATACAGAAATAAAAATGGTAACACTTGTTCCACTAAGGTCAAACATTTGTATAGTATCAATAGAAACATATCTGTAACATTTAGGTTGGGTAAGTATATGATATAGAAAATCCAACGGATTGAAAAAATAAAATCATAAGTATAAGTAGCAGGATGTGTGGTGCATGGATATTTTCTATAATGTATTGCAGTTTGTATTGTAGAATGTGGATAAGTTTAAATGAATGCAATATATCAATAAGAACACTTGCATTAGCATTGTGGGTTTATTGTATATGGATAATCCAATGAACGGGGGTCACTGTTTGGCTCGTGAAACAAGTGGACTTTTAATGAAGTGGAGTTAAAAAAGCAGGAGTTTGAAAACAAAAGGAGTTAAATCCTTATAGTAACCACAAACTGTAAGTAAACATTTATAAATCCTTGTAAACAAGTTTGGTTCAGTGCACAGTCTGTCACATTTATGCACAAATGGAGCAACGGCTCCTAGATGAATACTGCTGTGACAGATGTGAGCAAGTCGCCTTTCTGGTATCTTGCAATTGAAGAGCTGGAGAAGCGCATTGCAACACTGAAATCACCGGATCACCTAGAGAGGGGTCTCCTGCTCACTAAGCAGGCAGTTATTTGCTTAGATGTGGAGGGTGGAGAGGTTAGTCAGGATGAACATGTAGTGAGTTAGGTTAATGTAACTAGAGGGAGTTGTAGGGGCACCCAGAAAAGGAAGGCCAGCCCTGGGTTTGAGCACCCCAACATGTTTGCAAAGTTATGTGAAGATGTGCAGGTGGCAGACTCGGTGGTGGCAACTCTAGATGTTACTGCTACCCCTAACAGCCGGGAGAGCAGCACATCTAGTAGTGGTGGGGAGGGAAACCCAGGAAGGAAAAGACAATTGGTAGTCATAGGGGATTCTATCATCAGGAGGACTGATAGAATAGTTTGTTGCCCGGATCCCTTCAACCGAATGGTTTACTGTCTCCCTGGTGCCTGGGTTCGGCATGTGGTTGACCGAGTGGACAAAGTACTGGGAGGGGCTGGACAGGACCCAGCTGTCTTGATCCATGTTGGAACCAATGACAATATAGATGGAAGAGGGAGGATCCTTAAAAATCAGTTTAGGGAACCAGGTTTCAAGCTTATGAAAAGGACCTGCAAGGCTAAATTCTCTGGAATATTGCTTGTGCCATGCGCAACACAGGAAAGGCAGAGGGAGCTTATGCAGCTAAATGCATGGCTTAAGTCCTGGTGTAGAAGGGAAGGGTTTGGGTTCATAGAGCACTGGGCTGACTTTTCATTGGGGTACAACCTGTATGCCAGAGATGGGTTGCACCTAAATGAAAGGGGGTCTGCTGTGCTAGGGGAAAGATTTAGGGGGATGGTGGAGGAATATTTAAACTAGGACAGAGGGGGGCTAGGACAGTCAATAAAGGTGGCAGAAAGGTTAGTCAGGGGTCAGACACTAGTGGAGGGTGGATTGGGGATAGTTGGGGGGAGGATTATGGATAATTGTAGGGAGCTTCTCATGTTACAAACAAACATTAGATTGTGCAGTACTAGTTGTACTGCAAAACAAAATGACTTGGCAAACAATGATTGTAAAAGCAGCAATGGTTTAACCACCTGGGCGTTAAACCCGGCATAGTTCGGGGTAAAAACACTTGCAAAAAGTGTTAAACCTGAACTTTTCCCAGGTGGTTAAAAATATAAACAAACGTTGTATTGCAATCCGATTGACATACATTGTATGACAATCCGATTACAACTGTAAGAAAATACTTACCCGGTCCCCGCAGTTCCTCTGGACACGTCCTCTCTCTTCCTTCTTCTCCTGGCGAGTGCAGTGACGATCACTGGGGTTTCCCAGTGACGTCGCTGCATGTGTCGGTGCGAGAAATTCAAATCACTTTTTGTATTGAACTCAATACAAAAAAAGCTGTATTGAGTCCAATACAAAGAAATCTTTATATATTATATATAATTGTATTATATACCGTATTTTTCGGCGTATAAGACGCTCCGGCCTATAAGACGCACCCAATTTTAAACGAGAAAAACCTAGAAAAAAAAGATACTGTACAGTTACATTACATTATACACTATTTTTTTTAAAGATTTTTTTTTAAAGATTTATTTTTTTTATGTTTTATAAAAAAAAAAATTTATTATTAAATTTATAAAATTTTCGACATATTTGGGTGAGTTATGCGGTAATTTATAAGTAATTATTGAGTAATTCGGTGATTTATAGCCTACAATCTAAAATAAATTTCCATGCAAAATATTTAACACTTTTTGCATGGAAGTACAGAAGTTCGGAAAGAATTAGAAACACCCGGCGTTTGCGTACGCGTCCCTCGGCGATTCCTGATTATGTCCGTGCATGCACCCATCGATTGGGGTTGTAGCAAGAAATTCAAATATTTTGTATTGGATTCAATACAAAGTCCTATATCCAATCCAATCCAAAATAATACAAAATATATTTATGTGGTTTTATCTATAGTTATGTGACGTTGGACTGTTTTAAAATTTACCACACTAGGGAGGTGTTTTAGAAAAATATATTACTACATAGTATACCGAAATATTGCATTTACAGTATTTTTGATTTATTTATTGATTCTTGTTTAAGCCGATTTTTGTGTTTTTTATTTAATTTTATTAAAAGTAAATCTTTTTTTTTTTTTTACATGACTGTGTGTTTCAAACTTTTTTTATATTCATGATATCTATTAGACCCTTGTTCGGACATATTTCTGTAAGTTACAGGTCTACAATTTAAAAAAAAAAAATTTCATGAAAAACAGTGTACCGCTTTTGGTACAGAAATCTAGACATCAGTGTAACGCCCAGGTGGTTAAAGAGCCTGTTCACCAATGCTAGAAGTCTAGCAAACAAGATAGGGGAGTTGGAAGCCTTAATGAGTGAGAATTATGACTTAGTTGGCATTGCTGAATTCTGGCTTTGTTCTTTGCATGACCGGGCTGTCAATATTCCTGGGTATACTCTCTTTCAAAAAGACAGAGTCAAACGAAAGGGTGGTGGTGTCTGTCTGTATGTGAGAAGTGATCCTATGGGTGGAGTTGAATGTGTGGTTGAATAGCACACAATTAATGATTGGAGTCTATGGAAGAAATAGAAAATCAGCTACAGCTACAGATAGAAAAAGCAGCAAAAGGTGGAAGTGTTTTAATCATGGGAGATTTCAACTACCCTGACAATGACTGGAGTAAAGGGCACTACAGGAACAGCAAAAGGGAGGAAATTTTTGAATTTATTACAAGATAATTTTATGGTACAGTTTATAAAAGCCCCAACTAGAAACGATACTCTGCTGGACCTAGTTCTTTCTAACAATGCAGAGCTTATAACAAATGTGCAAATAAAAGAGAATCTTTTAGCAGTGACCATAATATGATTTCATTTAATGTAAGCTGTAAACAGGAAGCAAAAACAGGAAAGATAAAAACATTTATTTTATGAGAGCAAATGTTCCATTAAGGGCGACTCTCTGTGACTTGGACTGGGAGACAATATTGTCCTCAAAGAACACAGAACAGAAATGGGAATGTTTCAAGTCTGTTCTACAAAAGGAAACTGAAAAATATATTCCAATGGGTAATAAGTTTAGGAGGCTAAAATCTATGTGGCTTACAGCTGATGAAGCCATAAGGAACAAGAAAAGGGCATTCCAAAAATACAAAAATTAAGGATCACCTTCATCATTTGAAACCTATAAATAATATAACAAAATATGTAAAAAGGAGATAAAATGTGCAAAACTTCAAAATGAAAGACAGATTGCAAGGGAAAATAAAGCAAACCCCCCCAAAAATTTCAAATATATTAATAGCAAAAGGATTAGATCTGAGCATGTAGGCCCCTTAAAGGATGTCGCTGGGTTGGTAACTGGGAATAAAGACAAGGCAGATTTACTAAACACTTTTTTTTTAGCTCTGTGTATATGAAGGGAAATGGCAGAGCTCAAGTCCAAATTCATAATAGCAAAGTCACTGCCTTAAATGAGTCACAATGGCTCAGAATTGATATGATTGAGAAACATTTGGGAAAAATTAAGGTTGACAAAGCACCAGGACCTGATGGATTACATCCACGTCCTCAAAGAGCTTCTTTAGTCACTGGCAAGGTACCGATGGATTGGCGTAAGGCCAATGTGGTTCCTATCTTCAAAAAGAGAGCAAAGTCATCACCAGGTAACTACAGACCCGTTAGTTTAACGTTCATAGTTAGAAAGGTCTTAGAAAGTTTGATAAAGAGCCACATAGAGGAGTTTCTGCTAGAAAATAATATTATAAGTGATAGTCTGCATGGCTTCAAGAAAGACAGAAGTTGTCAAACAAATTTACTCTCTTTTTATGAGGAAGTAAACAGGTAGACAGTGGAATAGCAGGTAATATAGTGTACTTGGACTTTGCTAAAGCATTTGACACTGTACCCCACAGACAGGTAATATGCAAGTTAGGGTTGATAGGTTTAGAAAAGTCAATCTGTAAATGGATAGAGAACTGGCTTAAAGATCGCATCCAGAGACTTGTAATTAATGATTCATACTCTGAATGGTCTAAGGCAGGGGTCTGCAATCTGCGGCTCCGGAGCCGCATGCGGCTCTTCAGCCTTCTTGTTGTGGCTCCCTTCGGCTGCCGCGAGGAGATCTCTGATGGGGGATCCCCTTCCTCCCAAGACACTGCGGAGGAGGGGGATTCCCTATCCGTTGTTCTAATGAAAAAAATCTACCAGTGAAATAAATCTACCACGGGGCGTGTACAAATGGGTGTGTACAATGACATCCCCCTCCTTTGAACCCCAA
>NC_092860.1:69359221-69404736 GCF_032062135.1 Pyxicephalus adspersus
ACTACTATAGATTGCTTTAAGAAAAAGCTGTATGTTTTTCTAGCACAGAATATAACTGGGTATTAAGGCTTTAAAGTAAAAATAACAGTGACTGTTGATCCAGGGAACATCCGATTGCCTCATGGAATCAGGAAGAAATTTTTTTTCCCCTGTTGAAGCAAATTGTACCAGGGTTTTTTTTGGCCTTCCTCTGGACCAACTATGTCTTATAGGTTTTTACATCTGTTATATGTTTATTTTCCTAGTGGTTGAACTTGATGGACTTATGTCTTTTTCAACCTAACCTACTATGTAACTATGTAACTTCTAAACTGTACTTGAAAAAAGTGTTCTCTAGAAAGGGGTGAGATATAATTTTTATGTAACCATGCATGTGTCTTACAATTAAAATATTATTCGGTAAAGTGAGTAGTGTTGGTGTTCGAATTCGGGTTGTCCTTATTCTCGACCTGAATATGGCTGTTCGAATTCGGATAGACCAGACCCAAAAAACACGGGATTTGACAGCAAATTTGCGTGTAAAAAAATGTGTTACAAAAAACTTATTGTTAAAGTAATAAATTGAATGTGTGTGATTTGTGTAACTAACTTTTATTTTTTTACAGGTTATCCCACAATGACAGGATGATTGCCAGAGCTGCACAGCCGTGGGAATCCTCCTGTCAGTGTGGGATACTCGGGCACTAGAGGTTAAATGGTGACAAGTTTCCCCATTCATCACTTCTAGTTCTCTGTGATTGGATGAGGAAAGGTAAACCCTGATGACAGCTCAAGCGTCATCAGGATTTTCCTTTCCCCAGCCAATCACAGAGCACTAGAGGTGAATGAATGGGGAAACTTGTCCCGATTTAGCCTCTAGTGCCCCAGCGATCTTCTCAATGAATGCGGCTGCGGCCAGCATTAATTGAGAACAGTGTGCGATCCGCGGCACTAGAGGTTAATTAACCTCTGGTGCCAGGGATCTTTCAATGAATGTGGCAGCGGCCAGCATTCATTGGGAACAGTGTGCAATCCGCGGCACTGGAGCTTAATTAACCTCTAGTGCCGAGGATCTTTCAACAAATGCGGCCGCGGCCAGCATTCATTGAGAACAGTGTGCGATCCGCGGCACTAGAGGTTAATCAACCTCTGGTGCCGGGGATCTTTCAATGAATGTGGCCGCGGCCAGCATTCATTGAGAACAGTGTGCAATTCGCTGCACTAGAGGTTAATTACCTCTAGTGCCAGGGATCTTTCAATAATGTGGCCACGGCCAGCATTCATTGAGAACAGTGTGCGATCCGCGGTACTGGAGGTTAATTAACCTCTAGTTCCGGGATTCTTTCAATGAATACAGCCGGGGCCAGCATTCATTGAGAACAGTGTGCGATCCGCGTCACTAGAGGTTAATAAACCTCCAGTGCCAGGGATCTTTCAATGAATGCGACCGCGGTACTAGAGGTAATTAACCTCTAGTGCTGGGGGTCTTTCAATGAATGCGGCCGCGGTACTAGAGGTTAATTACCTCTAGTGCAGGGGATCTTTCAATGAATGCAGCCGTGGTACTAGAGCTTATTAACCTCTAGTGCCAGGGATTTTTCAATGAATGAGGCAGCGGCCAGCATTCATTGGGAACAGTGTGCGATCCGCGGTACTGGAGGTTAATTAACCTCTAGTGCCGGGGATCTTTCAATGAATGCGGTCACGGCCAGCATTCAATGAGAACAGTGTGCGATCCGCGGCACTAGAGGTTAATCAACCTCTGGTGCCGGGGATCTTTCAATGAATGTGGCCTCGGCCAGCATTCATTGAGAACAGTGTGCACTCCACTGCACTAGATGTTAATTACCTCTAGTGCCGGGGATCTTTCAATTAATGTGGCCGCGTCCAGCATTTATTGAGAACAGTGTGCGATCCGCGGCACTGGAGGTTAATTAACCTCTAGTGCCGGGATTCTTTCAATGAATACAGCCTCAGCCAGCATTCATCGAGAACAGTGTGCGATCCGCGTCACTAGAGGTTAATTAACCTCCAGTGCCAGGGATCTTTCAATGATTGCGACCGTGGTACTAGAGGTAATTACCCTCTAGTGCCGGGGATCTTTCAATGAATGCGGCCGCGGTACTAGGGGTTAATTAAGCTCTAGTGCCAGGGATCCTTCAATGAATGCGGCCGCGGTACTAGAGGTTAATTAACCTCTAGTGCAGGGGATCTTTTAATGAATGCAGCCGTGGTACTAGAGCTTATTAACCTCTAGTGCCAGGGATCTTTCAATGAATGCGGCCGCGGCCAGCATTTATTGAGAACAGTGTGCGATCCCTGGCACTGGAGGTTAAATTGGGACAAGTCTCCCTATTCAAAACCTCTAGTGCTCTCTGATTGGCTGAGGAAAGCTTTCCTCAGTCAATCAGGGAGCACTATCTCTATTCCTGGATAGAGTTTCTTTATCCAGGAACAGAGGACTCCCTGTGTTCTTGGATAGAAAAACTCTATCCAAGAACATATACAACTAGTAAAGAGCTACAAGAGCAATCAGGGAAGCGGAGCTGTCAGCTCTACTCCCCTGATTGCTCTTGCAGTTCTTCACAGTCCCTAAAAATAACCCGAATTCTCCCACCATTGACTTTAATGGTGTTCAAATTGTGCACTCGATCACCCAAACAATATCTCCCTATTCGATCGAATAGCTGTCGAGTCGAATAGTGTGATATTTGACCAACACTAAAATAAGGTCTGGAACTTACTTGTCCCAAGATTTTTGTATTTGTCCATTTCACTCAGATGTTGGAGTTAGGTAAGTAGGAGAGTTCTAAACCAGTATCTTTAAATGAAGGGGAGTCTGTGGGGTCCAATACAAAAAGTTGTGATGTTTAACCTCCTTGCCGTTAAGCCCGACCTTCGTACGGGCAAAAAAAAATGTCTACGATGGTTAACCCCGAGTTTTTTCCCATCCTTACTTACCTGGTCCCGCTGTGCTCATCCAGCGTCGTGTTCGTATTCCAGCGTCGTCCTCCGTCGATCGTCGTCCGTCGATCTCCCTCTCCAGCGTCGGGTGCCTTCGTCGGGTGCCAGCAGGACCGGTAAGATGCCGGCCAGCTTCTTACCTGGTCCCGCTGATCGTCCACGTCCTTCTTTTTCCAGCGCCGGATGATCTCTGAAACGAGAACCCGTCCGGTGGAGAAAAAAAAACCGGACGGCTTCTCCCTGCGTGCGTGATGACGTCGGCGCGTGTGGGGGAAATTCAAATTGAAACTCATTCATTCATTTTGTATTGGATTCAATACAAACTCCTGTATCCAATCCAATACAAAATAATTCAAATAATTACAGAGTATATAACTGGTAAATTCAAACTGTCATTTTGTATTGGATGGAATACAAACTCCCTATCCAATCCAATACAAAATAATATAAAATTAATACAAAGTACATAACTGGTAAATTCAAACGCTCATTTTGTATTGGATTGAATACAAACTCCAGTATCCAATCAAATACAAAAAAATAAAAAAAAATAAAATAAAAGTAAATACATTTTTAATATTCATATTATCTACTAGAACCCCTGTTCGGACATATTTCTGTAAGTTACAGGTCTACAATTTAAAAAAAAAATTTCATGAAAAACAGTGGATCACTTTTGGTACAGAAATCTAGACCTTAGTGTAACGCTCAGGAGGTTAAATAAAAGTCTGTTTTACTATAGTTGATGATAACACTTTATATTAGTAATGGCCAATTTGTAAGCAAGTGTCACTGAAACAGCAACACCTTAGATTATTGCCACAGTCCACAGTCTAATCTTACTAATCAGAATAAATACTATTGTGATGATGAAAATTCATATAGGAAATATAGGAGATAATACAAAGGTTTTCGAAAAGGTACTATTGATTCCTACCTGAAGAGGAAAGTACACAGTTCCCTTGTGGTAGCTGCAGTAGCAGCAGCAGTAATGGAAGCTGTCTATGGAACAGCAGCCAGCCTAAGTAGGTGAGTTTTCGGTGTCCTAATGTGGCTAGGGTGCATGTGCAGGATGAAAAAGCCACTGTGCATGTATAAGGTAGTGGCACATGCTGAGAGAGACCCACAGCATTAAGCTGCACTTCAAACGGGGGACAGATGTGCCATGCCATGGGTAGGCATATAAATATTAGCCACCCGTCACATCTGCCCTTCCCTTTCGTCGAATAACGGGGGACAAGCATTGTGCGGAGCGTACAGAGATGTACAGAGCAGCCTAGGATGGAGTAGTTGGAGGAAGGCCAAATAAAATGCAGTGAGATAAATGAGGCAAAGTGCTGGCCTCTCACCCATTCTATTCTAGCCTGCTCTGTACATAGAATGGTGAGTTATGTTCTGTACATAATCGGATAGAATGGTTTAAAGGAGGAATTTAGCTTAAATAAATGTAATTTCTATAGCTATTAACAAGATTACAACAAGGTTACAATTGGGTGCAGCAATTTATTCCTAAATTCATACTAACTTTATTTTAATAAAATAATTGTACAATTTTCCCTCTGTTTAATTGATTCTAGCCTTGTCCGCACTGATTTGGCTAGATTATATTATCTCTAATGATATCTAAACAACTTCTCTCTAACTCCTCTAAACAACTTCATTGTAGCATTCTCCTTATAGAGCTAGCTAGATTATGCCCTCTAGGGGGAGCCCTCCTCTAAACAAATTCTTTGTAGTGTGCTCTGTACAGAATGGAGCGTTTTAAAGGAGGAATTTAGCTTAAAGCGGACCTGAACTTAAAGTTTTTACTTTACATAAAAGAGTACACAACCCTTTTAAATAAAGTAAAAAAATGCATTTTTTTTAATGCAACACCCTTTTTTGATGAAGCACCACCATCTTCTGTCTTGATCGCCACGGCCTTAGTGATCAAGACAGAATGGGTGCATGAAGCCCCCTGGTTAACTACGTTGCGCATCTTGGGAGGCTCCTGGCTGGTCCTTTTTTGCAGTGCGAGATCTGGTGACGTAGGGCTAAGTTAAATTTATGTTTATGTCCACGCGTTGGTGCATCAGGTGGTGTGGCCTATTAACGGAGGGTAGTTAGGGCCTTACAAAGTTTCCTTCACTACCCTGCTACCTTCATTGGGGCAAGAATGGTTACGGACACCTCAGTTCCCCACAGCAGGTACCTACAAATGTCCCTCACTCTATACTAGGCCCTGTACAGGGGTGCCAGTACCATAAAAAAAGACCACCATTGCCTATAGCAACCCTTTTTCATGACCAAAACAAAGGCAGAAGTTCTCTTACTCATAGAAGAACCACTTCCATGGTTGTCAAGTGCCTCCAATAAAGCAACAAATCCCCCTGTTTCTACCTCACAAAGCAGTAAAAAAATTGTTGCAGGATCAAACCCAACTTCTAAACTTCTAAGGTTCAGGATCAGGAAAATGTAAAAATTTATACACCCCTCTGTCTTTAACCATTCCATTGTTCCTTCATATTTCATATTCAGTGTTTGTAGACTTCTCAGCAGACTGCGTACCTTTCCCCTAATCAATAAATGAATAAATTAAAAAAACTTGTCTTCTCCTTAGATTTCAACATCGGTAATGGACTTCCAGAGCGATTATATGGAAATATTACCTGTGATCCCCGAAGGGCTTCACTGTGATCCTCAGGGAATGTAAGTTTCACTGTTAGTACATTATTACACCCATGTCACCCCACAAGGGGCAGACTCATTGCCCCATTCTGTCCCTGTGTCACCCAGTAAGGGGCAAGCTCAAAGCCCATTCTGTCTCTATATCACCCTACAGGAAGAAGGACAGACTTATTTCCCTATTCTGTCCCTGTTTCACCCTACAGAAGGAAGAACAGACTCATTGCACTATTCTGTCCCTATGTCACCCTGCAGGGAGAAGAGCAAACTCATTCCCCCAATCTGTCCCTGAGTCACCCTACAGGTGGAAGGGCTTCTATCTGTCACTATTAACCTGTAATCAACATCTTTTCTTGTAACTCTCAGGTTGCTGACCAGTGAAACCGCCAGATGCCCAGAGGAGGAATTTGAAGCTAGTTCTCAGGTGTGTCGTCCATGTATAGATTGTCCAGGGTAGTTTATGGAACAGGGGGATTTGTTGCCAATGTTTTTCATACTTTGCATTACACATGAGTTAATTGTCATTTTGTTCTTTTCACTCTACGATCTGGATTCTGTCACTTACAGGTGTAGATCTGTTACTGCTTCAAAGGCTTCTGCTGTCTCCTCTACAGTGCAGCTGCAGTTTGAGCGAAACAGGATAACCAAGTCTGTCATTTGTAAAGTAGGTGTAGGAGGGCTGGCCCTATGCAGAACAGGTTTCAAATATGTCCATGTTAGTTAGGAGCCCTCTGTGGCTTCTCCTCCTCACATTTTTTGTCTGAAGATTACAAGGAACAGACTGAGCATGGACCTCTCTGCTTACTAGTACCTATGTGACCAGCTTATCTAACACTTTGGATGTTCACCCTGCACTTATATGTATTATCTATGCTGTTTTTCCAGTACCTATGTGATAAGAAAGATTATCTAATACCTTGGAAGTTCACCCAGGTCCTATATTTACTATATATCATTGATGACATACACAATTGCACTGTAGGGTGCGTACTCCATTGAACTCATGTCTTTCTTCATCTCTGACCCATTGACAGCACTGTGCAGCAGTCTAGCATCTCATATGGAGTCCCCTGAGGAAGCATCAGAACATAAACTGTATTTTGGTTTCTCTCAAATGTCATCCAGTGAGATGACATCGTTCTGTACTGTAAATGCTAATGTATCTGTTTTGAGCTATACGTAGGAGTAATGAGCCAGGAGCTCTTTTATGTGGAACTGTTGGTATATTCCCTGACTATATGGGTTTAAAATCACCCCTAACACGATCATGTGATAATCAGTCTGGGCTACATGATTGGCTACTAGACTTCTCTTGGGTCAGGATAGATGAGCATATTATTATTATTATTATTCAAGTCAAGTTGTATGATTCTTCCATAGATAATGTTCTCCTGAGGAAGCCGATAAAACAGATAATATCTAAAACAATTTATTTCCCTGCACATGGTTGGATAATTGAAGCCAGCAGAGTTTCATTTACCAAGCTAAGCAAAATATCCCAGGGTAAAGTAATCATTTACTTTGCAATGTGAAAGGCTTATATGATAAGTAAATCAAGGAGACACGTGGGGTGGGGGGGGGAAGCTGGTGAGGGAATCTTATTACCTTCATACAGATAATGTATTACTAACTGGATCAGCATGTAAAAAAAAAAATGAAATATTGCAAAGACCCCATTTAAAGGGGACCTGTCAGCCTAAATGGCTAAAAGGGGCCGGGGAGAACACTGTCTGTTTTCATAGAATGTGGGCGAAGAGGGGGATGTAAGAGATGTTCTCTTTTGCTGTTTGGATTGTATCTCCTCTTCTAATTCTCAGATAGCAAAATGAATGCTTTTTGTCCCGCCTTTGTCCTTTTTTGCTACTAAATCTTATTTCCCATAAAGTCTACAACCTAGGTAGAAAAGTCTGACCACTGTCAGCATTGCTGCAGAGCTGGTCCCCTGCTCTCTGTGGGGAATCGGTGGTCTTTCTGCAGAGGTCTGTCTCACCCCCTGGACAGAGCTAGAGCTGTCTAATTGGCAGGGGAGGGGGGTGTACTTTTCCAATAAATTGTTTTTTATTCATATTGTAAATTGGATATTTTTCAATTGATTTAATTATTATGATTCTGACCTTTTAGAAGCAGGTGCTATTTTGTCATTGTATGATTTAATTTGATGTGAAGTTTTCCTTATTTCAACATGTTCCTGTCTACCTACAGGCTATGCGTCAACAATAATTCACAAACACTCTGGGAACATTCAAGCAGCCACAGAAGCCAGAAGATTGCATGCAAACATGCAGACCCAAGCAAGAATCTCAGAAAATACATCCTGAGTTACTTGCATTTTTATATACATATTTCTGTGGCTTGAACTACAAGGAAACAGATAAATATGCAGATGGAATACAGATGGAATGGGGTTGTTCCTGTAACCTCAGCATTTGTAGCTTTTCTACTAAAAATTGTAAATGCAATGCTATCATCTGATTGGCTCTTCTGAGCAATGAACCAAAATACTTTCCAACATTTTCTTAAAGGAGTGTCCTCCCAGCCCCTTTAAGCCGGGTGCACCACCTGGCACTTTTCTGTAACCACCCGGCTGTTTTTGAGTCAAAACTGTGGTGCCCCAAGTAAAATTTTCCTCACAGCCTCTTTTAATCTGCTAGATTTGGTGGACCTCCTTGTCTTACTAATCACAAGAAACATTAAACAATGTCACACCTGCATGCAGTTTATGTTGAAGATACCAAACACTACTTGTTGTTGCTGTCTTTCTTATGTACGCATAGTTCTGGCAAGGCAAGAGAAATTAACTTTCTTTGTGTTTACAAAAAATGTACAGTCAAAGTCTCTACCCTCATCTGAGACCATGGCTGTGGAGTCAGTAGATAAATCCTTTGACTCCTCAGTTTCTGGTACCCTGACTCCTCTGTATTTACAGGGTTTCCCATTTTATCTTCACACTTTTGCAACCAAAGTTCACATAAAATCTTATACCGGCCAATTATTCATAAATCGATACATTTATTATAAAATTAAATATAGCACAATATTTTTACCATAAAAGTTGTTCTCAAGAAACATTAAAAAAAAAATATATGAAATTAAATTGTTGATTTGTCAATTATGTTTTGTACTTTATATAATTTTAAAATTAAATATCTTTATTTCGGGGATTTGTACTAAGTTTTAGGATAACAATATTATTCATCTTTTTATCTTCAAACTTATTCACTTTATATTTTGTATTGCACTTACCCTTATGGCCAGAGAATAGGGTAATGCAGAACGTCAGAGTGGTAGACAGTTATCTGAATGGAAGTGATGCCTTCCAGATAGCAATGGATTTGGGTTGTAATCGTACAACCATAACCAAAATTATTAAGACCTATGAGTCTTCTGGTAGAGTGGAAAATTTACTAACAAAATCCTTGATCTCATGGCTAAGGAAGATGGAAAAAACATCTACCTTCTTGATGAAGTAGGTTTTAACATCTCAATGAGAACCAAAAGGGGAAGATCTCCTATTGAGAAAAGGGTGGTGCATGTTGTGGCTGGAGTGCTTTCCAGAAATTATTCAATTTGTTGTGTGAGGAATAAAAATGGGACCCTCCACTTTAAGTCACAAGCATGAGCACTTAACCAAGAAGCATTCCTCAATTTTGTGAGGTTTTGAATGTTTTTAGTGGAAAGAGTGTTCAGCATGCCATCCTAATTATGGATATGTCCCCTTTCATAAAACTAGCCAGGTAAAGAGCTTGCTTGAAAGCAAGGGACACCTCTTATTTTAACTTAATCCTGTTGAGAACATGTTCTCTAAATGGAAAGAAGTAGTAAGAAGAAATAGGCTAATTGATTCAAGTGCTTTATTAGAAAGCATTACAAGAGTATTTTTAACTATAGGTATTCTTATACAAAAATGTTTAGCTTTTTTGTCTAAATACCTAAGAGGAAAAATGATTCATGATTTAATAAATCGTTTATTTAATTATTACATTTTTTTATTTAATGTTTCTTGAGAAAAACTTTTATGGTAAAAATATTGTGTTATATTTAATTATTTTATAATAAATTTATTGATTTATGAATAATTAGGGGGTTTAATTTTTTGTTTAGTTGCAAAAGTATGAACTTTAAATGCAAAAGTGTGAAGTTTGAATGCAAACGTGTGAGAATAAAATGAGAAACCCTGTAAGGAAGGCAACATACATACCATTTACCCACAGAACTACTGGCTAGGAAGTTGACGCTCTACTGTGACAGTTTGAACAAAAGACAAAAAAATGAAAACAATAAGGTTTTATGTATTGTTTTTATCAAGTGGCTATAAAGTAAAAGCATAGCATGCATAAGAATCAGGAACAGGAACTTTACCAGTTTAAAAATATGAACCACATTCTTTGGTAGTTTTAAAACAAAAACAAAGCTTAACTACATGAACAAAATCAAAAGCTGGAAAACCTAAAACAGTTTATATATTAAACTTAGAATATAGTTGTAGAGTAGAATAGCAGTTAAATGCAATCCAAAACTAACTCAAAGTAGTGTTGTTCTAAAAAACAAAAAGAATCGTTTCTGCCAGATCCTCTTTCATAGAAGCTCTTAAATCTGACATTCCTAGAGCTGAAAATAGTCTTTCAACACTGACTTGGGTGGGTGGCATTGCTGTTACGGGTCCAGCCACATCACTAATAATCTCAGGATAAACAAGGATGGTTTCTTTTACAGTCAGTTTCGATGAGCGATCATACTTTTCTACTTCTTTTAATTCTTTAAAAAACTCCTGCTGGAATCTCTTTATTTGGACATTTTCTGGTCGTTTATCTTTCACGCATATGCAACATCGCTTTACTGTTGAACGTTCCATTTAGTCCAAGTAGGAATCAAAGTCTAATTCTTTATATGAAGAGGATGATCCTAATTTACCAGTGCTTATAGCTTCATCCAGTGGTGCTGTTTCAGGTAGTAATCCCTTCATGCAAACTGCTACATCATATAGGGCCTTTTTTGCAGTATCAGTCTGGGCATCGTTTAACATAATTCAGCTCATTGGATCAACATAAATAGCAGCTAATAAGATTTGATTATCCAGTAAGAGATTCTCTTTTTTCTTCATTGAATGTATAATGCCATCAGCTATTAACCCTCTACTTTTGTTCAGGCAATATATCAAACTCTTCCATTTCAAGAAAAATTTACCAGGTGTTAAATATTCAGATTCTAAACTTTTGGTTACAGTAAAGGGGTTAGAAAGTAGATTTTCCAGTGCTTTTACTTGTGTCTACTGGCAAATGTGGATTAGTAGTACGCTTAAATGCTCCTTCAACAATGTTATCCAAAATGTCACTATTCTCTTCGCTTTCACTTTCTCCAATACTTGCAGAACTGTCTTCCTTTAATATCTGTCTGTCACTTTCTTCATCTACTTTATTTTTCTCAATTGTGCTCAACCTATTAGAAGAATTATTTGTCACAATACATAGAATCTGTTCCTTTTTAATTTCAAAATCTTCTAGAACATCCCCCACTAATTTCTGAAGATAGTCACTGGTGTGATGTGCCTGGGTGTCCTTTACTCCCAAGGTTTGCGTTATTGTTTTATTTTTTTCATCAACAAATCTAACAAAATAATAGACTCTGAGACGTGTGCATGCATCCATTTTTATTAAGACAAAATGTCCCTTCAGACCTTTTCGTAGTTCTGCTTTTTTACATTTGGCCTCTTCAATTATAAGTTTCCTTATACTTTCTCTTTCCAGAGAAACACCACATTTTTTAGCCATTTCTCCATTTAGGCCTAAAAAGGCTGGCTGTGAAAAAAAGGATAGTGGTATACTATTCTTTACTACCATTTCAATAATGTGGTTTTTGAATTTTTCTCATGTCATTGTTATGGTATCTTTGTCAGATATAAAGAATCTTATGTTTGGTCTTAAGTTATGTTTGGTCTCCAGTAGATTTCTGAACATTTTTTATCCTAGAAGTAGATGGAATATTTTCATTGATAACTTTCTCATTCACAACTTCTAACACTTTAGGATAAAAACACTGCAAGTGTCTTTTCAAATTTGATGCTCTTGTAGGTGCATTTTTGTTGGACCCATTGAAACTGCTACTTTTTGCATCACATTGTTTTTCATCATCATCTTCAAGAATACATTGGCACACAAAATGTTTTCCACTTGATAATGTAAAGGGCTCATAAACAGCCGACTTTATCGTGTTTGTTGACTTTCACTAAAATATAAATATAAAATTTGTTATACTATATTCTTTGATTTAAATACAAAAAAACACACACATAGTGCTGCATTATTGCAAACATACGTACAACACGGCACTATACACAAATAAACATAATTTGTCCTATACTTAAAAACATGCACAAACATATATACTAGACACAACACAGAGCCCTACATTTTACTCAGAAACATACACACAATATGCACTATACACAAGTATTCCTACATTCCTGCATCATACACACAAACATACACATAGCCCTGCAGTTTTATCCAGAAACATACACCTTCCATCATATTACACACAAGCAGCCATGCAGTTTTAAAATAAACATGGACACTTACAGTTGAATCCAAAAAGCTGTTTCTCCACGTTCTTCTAAGCTCTTTTAGCAGACAGAGGAAGTTGAGGAGACGCTGCTGCTTTTATCTTTGTTTGCTGATCTTCTGCTGAAGACAGAGCTAACTTCCTAGTATTAGGTGGTGCGCAAAATGATGTTAAAGTTTAGCCCTGGATGGGAGCATATATGGAGAGTGCAGACAGGACACACATCAGGCCACAGCACTCACCTACACCTATATCATTATACTTGTTTACACTCAAATGAATGTTAAACTGAATTGTTAAACACATTATAGCTGAAATAAAATGAAAACACTTTTTGTAATGTACATAATCTAGATTACAATAATGTGAATGTCAGGTTGTAAAATAGCTCAGCTGAACTTCACACTGGGCTTTATTCTTACATCAGAGAAGTACTTAATTATGAGCCCCTTTGAGGGACAGTTAGTGACATGACTATTGACTTTGTACAGCACTGCATAATATGATGGCGCTATATAAATACTGTGTAGTAATAATAATTTATCAGATGATTAATATATGATTAGTAACTAATCATTAATATATGATTAGTTACTAATAATATATTAATCATCTGATAAATTATGCATCAGTAGTTGTTATAACTTACTTTTAAACTTTAAACTCTTTTTTCTTGGCTCTCTGTTACTGCTTTTGCATCTAGTTCCGTGTCCCATGTGTAAGCACCTGGGAACACATGGGACACGGGACTCCTATCAGTCAGGGACTCAACAAGGACAACAAGGAAGCTCAAAAGCCGCAGGTTGCCGTCCCCTGCCGTTTGGGATTAGGCCGGATCAGCATGAGCGGGAATCGGCTGGCAGAGGGTGCTTTTCTGGAGGGACCCATGCACCTGACTGGAGTAAAAGCCGAGGGTGACATTTTCAGCACACTTTGGGTGCTGAAAAATTTGGCTTATACTCGGGTATATACAGTACTCCATTGCTTGAGTAGGAACCAGCCAAAGGGAGCCGAAATCTTACTCATCAATACTCGTTCTTTGCCTCTCTTGAGCGGATTCTTTGAACTTGTGGGTATACAAGCACATCACATAATGATACAGGCTTAAGAAGCCCACCAGTGACACAAAAACCTTGGAGAAGGTACTTGGGGCCGTCGCTAGGCCGAAGGGCAGACAAGTGAACTGGAAATGTTGGCCTCGGATAATGATCCGTAAGTATCTTTGATCTTGTTTAACAATTTGAACATGTAGATAGGCGTTCTTCAGATCGATAGAATTCATCCAATTGCCTGGATGGAGGACTGCCAGGATTGTTTGCAATGATTCTTTTTGAAATGATCTTAGTTCCTGAAAACCTTCTGAAGCCTTTTGAAGCAAAAACAGTCTGGAGTAAAATCCTGTCCCCTGCTCTTGTACAGGGACTGCTTGTAATCTGGTAAATTCTTGGACATAAGGAAAAAGAACTTTCTTTTTTGAATGTTCTTATGAAACGTGATTGTGGGGGACCTTGTGAGAATTCTATTTGGTATCCTTTTGATACAACTGACACCACCTAGTCTTTCCATACTTTCACAAATTTCAAAAGTCAGACACCGACCTCCAGCCCCCAGGTAGAGCCACCTTCAGAACTGTTTGGCTCTTGCACCACATGCCCAACATGATTCGCTCCTATAGACGTTCCAATGAATGGCTTCTGTAATAGGAAGATGACCTTTCCCTACTGGTCATATTCTGTGGGGAGCTTGCCCGTGTACCGTGTCCTCATTTAGAGTAACGCAAAATGGCTTGTCTTTTTGAAATGTTTCCTCCCAGGGCTTTTATCCCAATAATGAAGTTATATATATATATATATATATATACATACATATATATAGCATCAAAAAAACTTTTTTTTTAAAAAAAAAAAAGGTGTTTTACTACCTTAGCCAAAATCCTGCTTCAGAGGCAGACAGGGAGGCATCCAGAGCTAAATCTAGGAAAAAAAACAAAAAAAGATTTGACTATACTGTTTTTTTTTTTTTTTTTTCTTTCATGCGGAATAAAATATACCTTATCTTTCCTTATAAATCATTAAGCTCTAAAAAGGAGCAAAAAGATAAAAAATAATAGTACTCACTGAAGTCCAGGGGGAACATCTGATGATGCATTTGAATCCCCCATCTCCATCTTTGAATTTCTACTCAACTGCACAGGACAGGAAAATGCAGCCATTTTTGCGACATACAATGGTCCTGGAGCAAGAACACAAAAAGAACAGGGAGGCAAAGAGGTAGGGAATGTTTATCTTGGTTAAGGTTGTCCTGGGGGGGTTGACCCGTGTGTGCTGTCAGGAGGAGTGCCAGTACAATATTTGAAGGAAGCAGGAAGGATGGCGATGAAGCTGCTAATGATGATAGGCGTCGCCATGTGATCAAGTCGTTTAACCACTGGCTTCAGGCATTCTGTATATATGCTAGTATCATGGTGGAAATGTTTCAAAGAAAGGTGGTAGTATGTTTCATTATGCTGATATTATATTAGAAAATTAAAAAAAAAAATTCTGGGCTATCTTGGTTTAATTCTGATGAAGCAATTCATCAGAAGTCATCTGTTTACCCTAATATGAAATGGGGGGGGGGGGTTAAAGATGTGGGTTCGTGGTTGGACTTGCTGCTCCCTCAAAAACCAGCTGCTTTTAGACAGCAAACTGGGCCTAGTGCTACTTTCCCTAAGAGAGGTGTGTTTTTTGCCTTTAACAAGGGTGTTTGCAAGTTTATGGCCACATGTAAGTATAAGCACAAGTATGTGTTCTGTGCAGGCCAGCACCCAGTAGCTAAATGCTTTAACCTCTGGGCGTTACACTGATGTCTAGATTTCTGTACCAAAAGCGTTATACTGTTTTTCATGAAATTTTTTTTTTTACATTTTAGACCTGTAAGTTACAGAAATATGTCCGAACAAGGGTCTAGTAGATATCATGAATATAAAAAAAAGTTTGAAACACACAATCATGTAAAAAAAAAAATGTACTTTTAATAAAATCCTATCCTATTTTTTTTTGCATAGAAATTTTTGTTTATATTGTGGGCTTGTAATTCTTAGGGTTAACTCCCGGGTATGATAATTATATTTATTTATTATATTAAAATCATAAATTATAATATAATACATAAATATAAATAATAATTTAAAACAATAATGAAATAATAGACAACAATGTAATCTAAAAATAAAATTAAAAATGTACTTTTATTTTTATTTCATGTTGTGCGGTGTTTTTGTACTGTAAAAACCATTTAAAAGCAGATTACATTGTACTCTGCTTTTAAATTTCCCTCCCTGACACACCCCCATACATCACCAATCACATCACCCGGAAGATGACTCATCCTCCGGGGTGATGTGTGGGGAGATTTCCCTGCGTGCCTCACACAGACAAGAGACACAGGCACACGCTGGAAGCTGCTGGCATCTCCGGAGAGATGCACAGCACAATGCAGGATTTCTGCATTGTGCTATACATCTCACTGCAGATGCCAGCAAGAGGAGCTGCGGACACTGGGTGAGTATTTCCTTTCAGTTGTAATCCGATTGTCATATATTGTATGACAATCGGATTGCAATATAACATTTGTTTACATTTACCCACCTGGTGAGAAAAACTCGGGGTTAACGAAAATTGCAAAAGTTTTTACCCCGAGCATGCTCGGGCTTAACGGCCAGGTGGTTAAGAAAATGATCAATCAACAGTCAGGTCGTAAGCATTTTCTTAAAGGGCCTCACTCCTGTGAGGCTTCTAGATCCTTTCCCATGGCTGCTAATTTACCCAAACCACCAGATGGCAGACATTCTGCTTTATGACTTTGCTTACATTTTTCCTGATTTGGTGTCTGTGACTTTGGGGAGGGGAGCTCTTTTGGCGAAAGCTGATATTAAATCAGCTTTTCGACTTTTGCCATTTCACCCGGTAGCATTCTCTTCCCTTGGGTTTTAATGGCTACTTTTTTTTTTTTTATAGGTCCCTACCTATTGGTCATTCTTTGTCATGTAATTATTTCACATTTTTTTCCTCCTTTTTAGAGTGGTTGGTTCAGTTCAAGTGCAATTCCGCTTCTAATTCTGAATGAATGCATCTTTTTATTACTTTTTCTTTTTTACTCTTTCCTTAGGGTCCCCTTGGCCTCCTACCACATGCTTGGATTTTTTGGAATTTAGATAACCAGCAGCTAAGGTTGACAAACTTAAATCCCACATTAAAAATATTTACTCCATCGTAAGAGGACTATGTTAAAATTTATGCAGGCATACCTGGGCTTGTTGGCGCTCGTTACAAGGATTATGATTATGGGCAGTAGCTTCTCTAGAAGATTTTTTAACGTAATTTCTGGCCTGCTTTCGCCCAATGCTTGTGTCTGTCAGCGGATTTAAAAGAGGACTTGCTAGTGTGGTTTTTCTTTTTGACTAATTTTAATGGGTGATCCTAGTGGCAGGATTAATTTATTTCAGATATGAATTTTTGTTTGTCAACTGACGGTGCTGGTGCCAGGGCTGCTGTGTGGGGATTGCATTAGTGTGCTGGTCCCTGGCATCCAGATTGGGTGGCTCGTGGATTAACTGGAAACTTTGCTTCTAGAGCTCTTCCCATAGTGGTAGCCATTGAGGTTTGGGGTATGCACTTTTTGAATCATAGAATTGTGTTTAGGACTGATAATATGGGTGTTTTATATGCTTTGAATTGTTTAGTTTCTATGTTGCCTACAGTTATCAAACTATTTAAGTATTTAGTGTTGCAGTGTTTAAAGTTAAATGTTTGGGTGAAAGCTTCCTATGTTCCTGGTGTATGTAATGATGTGGCTGATGCATTATCACGCTTTCAGTTAGACAGGTTGCATGTACTATTGCTGGAGACAGCTGGAATGCGGTGCCCGGATCATCTATGGGGTTTGGTTTAACAGCTATAAATGATTTTAGCGGGTAGGAGGTTGGGTGGTGGTTTAAAGTCAAAATAGATTCTATGTGCCATGTCATCTTGTCCTTTACATATATGCAGTTATAGCCTCAAAATCTATAAACATATACAGAAACATTCATGTTAGTATTCTTAGGGAAATCTGAATCCAAAAATATATAATACTTTTGTGGTTAGATAGATTACAACTTTAGAGGTTAATAAAGGGAATTTGAGAGAGGGAATATTCCTTACAATTATTTTTTTAAAAAGGCTATTCAATAGTGATATGTAGTGTAACCTTAATAGAAATATGGAGGTTCAAAGTAAGAGATTATTATATGCACAGCAATGGGTTAAACAAATAACTTACATGGGATTGATATGCAACTTGATTCAGTAGATGTAGTATATATGAAGAGGTTTCCAACCTTTGAGGCCAGATAAGCAGTGTTGTTTGAGAAAGGGTACACATGGACAGTGTAGAGTCACCACAGTAACAGTGGGAAAGTCTAAAATATACAATTGCTCATTATAACATATGTAAAAAAATCCAAATGGCAAGTTTGTGGCAGTGATAAAGTACTGACCTGAGGTTGCTGGAGGGTATGAATGCAGTCCTGCCTGAGGTGCGTGCTGCTGCTGGCGTGCAGAGGAGCAGGGAGATCCCTGGCGCCGCCTCTATAAATAGGACAGTATTCCATCTTCACCCGCTCCACGTGCACGCTGCCGACGTCTGGGGAAGTTTCAGAGCCAGGCAGAGTGACGCAGGTCAGGAGGGCGGCATTGGAGGCTCCGCCCCACCAGGTGTTGTCAATACTGAGGAGAAGGGAGGGCGGATCCGCCTATCGCTTACACTCAATGCTGAGGCCGATCAGAGAGGAGCAACGAGATCCCTGGCGCCGCCTATAAATTATTTGACGGCTTGGCATTTATGGACCCAATTTTGCAACCAGTTGTTTTGCCTCCCCTTATGCGGTTTCTGGGTATGGTTTTACCTTTTTTTGAGCGTATGATCGCTCAAGAATATTTTTACCTCCACAATTATAACGTTTTGGCTGGCATCTTTTTTTCTGCAATTGTATGATTGCTCTTTTTGTCTGTCCTTTTTTTTTCTGTGCGGCAAGTGCTGAAAGGGTTGCATAAAGTTGGGCTTATGCTTGATGACAGGGCTCTTGTTACTCTATCTTGCAAAAATTGGGAAAGGCTGACAAGCTTTTGCCTAGTGGGACGGATCCTGACAATGGGCTTATGGTCCAAGATGTTACATTATCTGGGGAGGTACCTAGTCTTTTCCTGAGAAAAGGTAAAACTGACTAGTTGGGCTTGGGCAGGTTTATTAGGATTTTTTCTATCCCCAACTCTATTTGCCCTGTTTTCCTTGTCTCATTTTTCTTTTATTTAGACCTGCTTCTACTGGTCCTTTCTTGGTCCATGTAAATGGCACACTGCTTACCAAATTTCATTTTATTGTGTTTTGAAAAAGTGTGTCATGAAGGCTGGCTTGTGTGATTTTGGTACATCTTCTCACTCTTTTCGCATTGGTGCTGCTACCGAGGTATCTAGATTGGGGTTTTTGTCCATTACATTTGCCAGATTGGAGGATGGAAATCTGACTGTTTTAAAACATACGCGTATGTACAGCCTAATTTGTGTAAAAAATCCTTCTCTTTTAGGATCTAAATTGGTGGTTTGGATAATTGGACATCCTTTCATTTACTGGGCACACAAAAGAGCTTTGCGGAGAGTTTATACAAACAACTCTGAATTTGACCCATTTGACCCCCTTCGTCATTCACTTCACTGATTCAGATAGAGAGGGATGCTTTGGGCTGATTTTGGTTACGTTTTCCATTCCTTGTTCCAGGCTTGGCTGTAACCTCATATTTTAGTTATTCATCTTGGGGGTAATGATACTGGGCATTCTAAAACCCTTGACATTTTCTTTGCTATTTAATATGACATTTATAACCTTAAACTTTCTTTCAGGAGCTTCGGTTTGTATTTTCCAAAATGGTGCCTCATTTACTCTGACTGGAGTCCTGCACTTTGTTTAATTGCGAACAGATTCGGAAACGCTTGAACCAGCAACTTGCTAAGTGTTTTCGGAAGTTTCAGTGTTTCTCCTTTAGACATGTGGATTTAGAGGGTTGAGTGTGGCCTGTATCGTTCTGATTTTCTAAAGTAGGACTGGATATTTTTTATTTTTAACTAAATTGATTTGGCTTTGGTGGGGGGTGGTGCCGACATTACGTGATTGCAACGCCGGCTGTTGGTGAATGTTGGTAATTTAGAACCTGAGCCGTGGTGACTAGGTTTTCTTCTGTAATATTTTAACAAGATTTGTTAATAAAATAATAGTTTGTTTGAATTATTTTAATTTCATGTGGTAAGCCAAAAAAAAGGCCATGGCCGATTGAAGTCCAACAGTGAGTGATATAGTGCGCATGCGCCGCCCGTCCATGCCGGTTACCTGCTAGACGGCTCGGCGCTCCCCGGACTCCTTACAGGCTCTCCACAGCGGAATCGGTCGGCAGCCACGTTCCCTGCGGGTGGAGTACAGTCCCAGTCCTCTCTGGCTTACCTCCAAGATGGTGGGGAAAGCGGGCAACAAGCCAAAAGACCGCATTTCGCGGTCTCAACCAGTCCGTCTGGCCCTCAAGATGGCGGGCACTCGGGAGACACGTGGAGATGAGGCTCCAGCAGGGATGAGGAGAGAAAGCGGCTCTCCTTTAGGTATGAGCCGGGACCCGGGGGACAGGGGAGGGGAGAGGTACCTTCCCCAACGATCTCCAGATGCCAGCCAGAACATGCAGGATGTCCCCCAGCCCTCAGCTCTCTCAGCTACCCCCCTCTCCAGGACACTCGCCTGCTGCACAAAGTTTCTCAGGCATGCAGGGAGAGGATTCTATGTCTCCCAGCCACAATATACAGCACTATGATCATGGCTCCAGATTTTCTGTGTTAATGCAGGAGCCCCCAGCTTGTTCTCCCCATCCATACTCCCGGAAGCAGAAAACAGACTTTACTTAAATTTAGCTGGTCTTTTGCAGTCCGAGTTGGCAAAAGTCACTGAGACAATCACCTCAGAAGTACAGGATTTACAGTCCTTGGGTGCCAGAATTGATATGTTTGAGAAAAAAGTGGATGAAATGGTGTCTTGTGTTAATCAGAATTCCAAAGAGATAATGGTCCTACACGATCAGATTGATGCCATGCAGCTTAAGCTTGATGACATGGAAAATAGATCCCGCAGAAATAACTTTAGGATCAGGGGCCTCCCTGAATCGGTTAAAGATATTACAGAGGCGGTGGGGCGCTTCCTACACAATCTTCTACCTGATTTGCCAGTCACATTTATTGCTTGATAGGGCACACAGAGCTCTGGTGGCCCCCAAACAAGATGGACCGCCCAGGGATGTGATTGTCAAACCTCACTACTTTACTACCAAGGAAGCACTCTTAAAATTGACCAGGGGCCTGGATTTGTTTGAGATGGAAGGTCATCCGATACAAATTTTCTCAGATATAACGCCATTCACTATCCAACGTAGGAGAGCCCTTAAGCCACTATTGCAAGTCTTGATTGACCACAAGATTAAATATAGGTGGGCCTTCCCCTTGAAATTGATTTTTCAACTGCAGGGAAAAGTTTTTCCTTCTCTTCTTTTGCCGAGTGGGAACAACTCCTCCGAGATCTGGACTTACTCCAGAGAGCAGATGTCCAGCCTACCCCTGACAAGGAGGCTTCCACGTCCCTGTACCCACTGTGGAATAAAGCCAAAGCAGCGGGGAAACAGACACAGAAAACACCTTGAATATTTGTGTTGGACGCGATGCTGTTTTATTTTCTGACTTTATGTCCTTACACATATGTCAGTAGACCTGTGGGGATATTACCCTTGTGGCCGGTTTGGGACAGTGCATGTTCTGATACTTCTTTTGCCTCCCATTCTTGGTTCTTGCGTAACCTTATTTTTGTCTGCGGAGTCTGATTATATTGTTCACCTGAGTTGATCCCTAATTTTATGACTGCCGCTGTGGCCCCAAAGGGGGGCGTTACGGTGATTGGTTATTTATAGTTCACACTGGCATGTTCTTTAATTTTTTGTTCTACTATTGCGTATGTTTTTAATTTCCTATTCGGAATTACTGCTGTGTTGTTATATTTACTTAGTGGCTGCCAAGCCTTTCTCAAGCATATTGTACCTCTAGATAAAGATGCTAAAAGTTTTGCTTAGGTTTGTTGCGGGTACTCTATGCCTTAGTGTCTGCTTCTGGGGGGGAGTTGGGATCTGGGGGGTTACACATGCCCTCAAATTACAGGGAATCCAGTTCGGGCCCTATTTATTTGACTTGGCCCGGAGGGAATTTTCCTGCCGAGATGGACCTATTGGGAGCTTCTAGAGGCACAGGGGTTGGGGCTGTCCCTCGGACCCCGGGACCAGGTTTGTCCCGGGGGCCGGGGTGGTGCCTGAACTCCCTTGGTGTTCTATTTGCATGTTTCATGTGCTAATTGACTGTTTTGTGTTTGTCTTGTTTGTCTTTGGTGTTGTCCTGTAGTCCCCAAATTTTCTTTCCCGATCCCAGAGGAAGTACTTATTTGGTTCCGCGTATACTGCTTTTCTATGATGACTGATCCATCCGCGGCCCTGGTAATTCATTCTAAGCTAACGTTGTTATCCCATAATGTTCAGAGTCTTAACTCTCCTGTTAAACGATCTAAAGCATTCCACTACTATAATTCTTTAAATGTTGATATTTTGGCCTTACAAGAAACACATTTTTCCAATAGTTCGGTTCCCAAATACCTTAATAAAAATTACCCGATTTTTTATAATGCTACCTCTGACAAAAAGAAATATGGAGTTCTTCTGTGTTTTCGGAAGAGTTTGAATTTCTCACCTCTAGAGGTCTTTAGGGATCCAGTAGGTTTTTAGTAGGGATTGGATATGTTGGTCTGCATATGATCACGGTGGTATCGTACTATGCGCCCAATGAGGGTCAAGTGGCGTTTTTTTACACTCTTTTGGGTGAGATTTGGCCTAAAGTGTGGGGTTCCTTGATACTGCTAGGGGATTCCAATTTGGCCTTGGATCACATACTAGATAAATCCAAACCAGGCAGATATAGGGATCCTCCAAAAAAAGGCCACGGCCTCTCACTTTTGCTGAGAAAATATGATTTAGTAGATGGCTGGAGGGAGATGAACCCATCGGTTAGAGACTACACATATTTTTCTGCGGCCCATGATCAGTACTCCCGTATAGATCATGGCTTTATCCAGTCCCATATGCTCCCCAACTTACTTGGGGCCCGAATTTTGTCGACTTCTTGGTCGGATCATGACCCCCTGGCTTTATACCTGACAGGCTTTAGCAGACCACAACCCGGGTTTCGGTGGAGATTTAACGAGAGCTTTATTTCTGATACCATGGCAAAGGGAGAAATAGAATCTTTTTTGAGTAGCTATTTTCAGATTAATGTAGCGAGTGACACATCTCCAGCCATAAACTGGGAGGCTCATAAAGCTTATATTAGGGGTGAGTTGATTAAA
Source organism: Pyxicephalus adspersus (assembly GCF_032062135.1). Lineage (NCBI taxonomy): Eukaryota > Metazoa > Chordata > Amphibia > Anura > Pyxicephalidae > Pyxicephalus > Pyxicephalus adspersus. The sequence continues at coordinate 69,381,872 of NC_092860.1, forward strand.
ATGGGAGCAGCCACTTTCCGCATCACTAAACTCCTTCTTTAATGAAAATTTGGGCACAGTGGCTCACACCTCCACACTATGGGAGGCCCACAAAACAGTACTCAGGGGACATTGTATTGCTCTGGGATCTCGCCTTAAGAAAGACTCCAACTTACAACGGACAATAGTGACTCAAGAAATAAAATCTGTAGAGAAAAAATATGAGGCAAAACCATCCCTGTGCCTCCTGAGGGAGTTAACCACCCTCAGGTCTAAGCTGAGGGCCTTGGAACTGCGGAAGGTTAGCTGGTGGATGCAGCGTGTCCGCCAACAGTATTACTATAAGGGTAACAAGGCGTATTACCTGCTGGCCCGGAAATTGAGGGATATGCGAACTTGTGCCTCACCTGAGGCGATTAGGGACGCGAAGGGGAGGGTACGGTACGACCCCTCCCACATTGCCACCTGTTTTGAGGCCTATTATTCTAAATTATATCAATCGGTTCACAATGACCAAGCTCCCTTAGGCGGTACGTTACGACCGACCATAGATTCTTATCTGGCACAGATGACCCTACCCAGGGTTAATTCAGATATTCTAGAGCACCTAAATAGCCCTATTACAGAGGAGGAGGTGGCAAAGACTATTGCCCAATTGCCTTCCTCCAAGGCCCCTGGCCCAGACGGCTTTCCCTATCTTTATTACAAGACGTTTTTATCAGAGCTTTCCCCCCACCTGCTGAGTCTTTTTAATGACTTTCTGCAAGGCAAGCCGATCCCCCCCTCTATGCTAACCTCCCACATCACGGTAATACCGAAACCGGGCAAAGATCCGCTGGATTGCTCGAGCTACAGACCTATAGCCCTGTTAAATTCTGATTTAAACATTTTTACAAGAATCCTGGCCTCCAGGCTGTCTAAATTTCTCCCCTCCCTTATACATGGAGATCAAACAGGCTTTATCCCATACAGACAGGCAGCTGATAATACCAGGCGAGTTATCAACATCATTGACATCATTAATAAAAGGAAAGTTCCATCCCTGATACTCAGCTTGGATGCTGAAAAGGCATTTGACCGCCTCAGTTGGCCTTTTATGCTAGCTACTTTAAATAAAATGGGTTTTACAGGCCCCTTTGTCAAGGTAATTGAGGCTTTATATTCGGCCCCATCGGCCTCAGTCAAGCTCCCTCATGCCTCTTCTACTACTTTTCCCATCAAAAATGGAACGAGGCAGGGGTGCCCTTTGTCACCCCTGCTTTTCGCCTTGTGTATTGAGCCTTTAGCAGTTAGCATTCGTTCCAACTCTAGTATACATGGGATACACGTGCGGGGGAGAGTGTACAAGCTTTCATTATATGCGGATGACATTCTTTTGACTCTCTCCCAACCCTTCATTTCTCTCCCCAATCTTTGGAGGGAGCTGAGGGATTATGGGGCATTGTCGGGATTTAGGATTAACCCCACAAAAACAGAGGCACTCCCACTCCACACTTCCTTAATGGAGCTCCAAGCACTGCAGAACTCCTTCTCCTTTAACTGGCAGAAACATTCCATCTCCTACCTGGGGACCCAAATCACTCCCACGTATTCTCAGCTATACTCACATAACTTCCCACCGATACTCAAAGAGGTGAATGCCTTTCTTTTTAAGTGGAAAGGCCACCCCTTGTCCCTACTTGGTAGAATAGCCTCAGTGAAGATGATGCTGCTTCCTAAACTATTGTACTTGTTTGAGACTTTACCGGTTAGAGTTCCCACTCCAGTTCTGAGGAAACTCCAAACTGATCTTTTGCGTTTTATTTGGGCCTACAAGAGACACAGAGTATCTAAATCCATAATGTGTACCCCTAGAGAAGGAGGTGGCCTGGGAGCACCAGATATTTATAAATATTATTTAGCAACCCACCTGAGACACCTCCAGCAGTGGACATCCCCTCTGCCTCCGAGTATCTGTGTAGAATTGGAAAGTGAGTGGATAGCCCCCACACATCCCAATGCTATGCTGTGGAGCTCTTCCCTCTTATTAAAGGACTCAGACTTAACGGCACCCATGGCATTTACAAGGAATATTTGGAGGATCTGTAAAGACAAATTTGGTTTAACGTCTTCTCCATCAAGATTAACCTCTATAATTCTCAACCCACAAATTCCTGATAGCCTGTCCAGCTCAATGTCTGGTCCATGGAGGGATAGAGGCCTTTTCCAAATTAGACATATTATGCACCCAGTTGAACAGAGATTACTCTCCTTCTCTGAGCTAACGGACAAGGTGGAGATACCCCGTTCCTCCTTTTACGCCTACCTCCAAATTCGGCATTACGCCCAGTCACTTCAACACACGGCTACCTTCCAGGCTCTTACTGATTTTGAGCGATTATGTATGAAAGGTCCATATACCAAAGGTATGATCTCTGCTGTCTACAGGCTCCTCCATGCATCTGCTCGGAAGAGCTCAAATAAATTCGGCTATATGCTTAAATGGGAAGAGGTTCTTGGTCGGTCCTTGTCCTCAGAGGACTGGTTGGATATTTGGGAAGCAGCACACAAAAGGTCTATCTGCACTCTGTATAAAGAAAACTTGTATAAGATTCTACTTAGGTGGTACCACACTCCTGCGGTATTATCCCGCTTGTTTCCTAATGTGGACCCTTTATGCTGGAGATGCGGTACACACAGAGGGACGATAGAGCATATCTTCTGGTTCTGCCCCATTATTCAGAGATACTGGATACGGGTTAACGATATATTATCTACTGTGGTCCAACAGCCAATTCCCCTGGATCCCATTTCTCATCTTCTAGGTCAGCCATTATTAGCACTACCTAATGTGTCTCGCAAATTAGCTTCTCATATGCTAGTTGCAGCACGTACACTAATCCCTTCCAGATGGAAGGTGACTAGACCTCCCTCCATGGAAGACTTCTTTGGGCGTATCCAAGAGATCCGCCTAATGGAGTATCTCACAGCACTCATTAGGAATACAATAGACAAGTTTGAAATGATCTGGGAAGCTTGGGATCTTTATTACTCTAACTTGTCCAACTAACTAACAGGTTTCTTCTCCCACCCAGGTCACATTACCTCACCACTTATGTTTCTCAACATGTTTTTGTTATGAGATACGGTTGAAATTGTTTATTATACTGTTGCGCACTGGCTATGTAATGCTCTGCTTTATAATTGTTATTTCCCCTTTTGTGTACTTCCCCCTTTTCTTTTCTGTACCCCTGTTTAAAACAAAAATTTACAATAAACATACAATTTCAAAAAAAAAAATGGGAGCAGCACACAAATGGGCCCACAATAAACTGATAGATACTCAATCCCAAGCCCAAGACTCATGCTCTCCCTAAAATTAAGACTAAGGGTGGTAGGCTATCACAAAATCCAGAAAAGATTCTTGCAGCCTTTGAGGACTTTTACAGTCGTTTATATGGATCTGAGGACTCAATCAGCACACAGGGTTTCTTAACAAGCTTGACCTGCCCAAATTACAGCCTAAACATAAGGCGTTTTTGGACAAACCCTTTACGGTGGAGGAGTTGCAAAGGATCATGGGTCTTCTCAGGGTGGGCAGCTCACCTGGCCCAGATGGTATCTCCAATCTGTATTACAAGACGTTTAGTCCTGTACTGGCATCGCACATGGTGGCATATTTTAACTACCTAAGGGAGGGGAACGCCTTGATGGGCGATGCCAACAGGGCATTTATTAGTGTGATCCCTAAACCAGGGAAGGATGCATCGGAAGTAGCAAATTATAGGCCCATCTCCCTGTTCAATTGTGATTTAAAAATTATGACGAAGATCATGTCACTTAGACTGAGCTCCTTTTTGGGAGCTTATGTGCATCCGGACCAGGTGGGCTTTATGCTACATAGGCAGGCACCGGACCAAACGAGGAGGGCTATTGATCTTATATCGGTAGTAAACTCGGGCTGGGATGGGGGCCCATCACGTCAGGCCATGTTGCTTTCCCTTGACCTCCAAAAAGCATTTGACAGCATATCTTGGAAATATTTGTTCCAGGTACTCCTTAAAATGGACTTTGGCACCCATTTTACTAACCTTCTTTTGGCTTTATATGATTCCCCTGAAGCCAGGATATCACTAGGGGGATTCTTTTCTAAAGCTATTCAAATTAAGAGGGGGACCAGGCAGGGATGCCTTCTCTCTCCACTTCTGTTTGCCCTAGCAATCGAACCTCTGGCGATAGCTTTACGGGCAGATACTAATATTCAGGGCATTAAGTGTGGCCGAACTGAACACAAATGTGCACTCTTCGCTGACGATATCCTAATGTTTATCACCTCCCCAATTACGACCTTGCCTAACTTAATGAAAATTCTAGATGAGTTTGCATTATGCTCTGGTCTGAGGGTTAATAAAACCAAGTCTCAGGCTCTTAATAGAAATCTCCCCACTGAGACGATGTTAATGCTCCAGGGGAATTTTGATTTTATTTGGCATAAAGACTCCATCCAATATCTGGGAATTCAGTTGACCCCGGCATACAATAGTCTTTACAGGTGTAATTATGCTCCGCTGCTTAAAAAAGTTTATGCGGACATTCGGAGGTGGTCCTTCCTACTTCCTAGATTGCTCTATTTATTTCGTATGCTCCCAAAACAAGTGCCTATGAGATAGATTACACTCCTCCAATCTAGATTAATGCAGTTTATATGGGCAGGGAAGAAAGCCAGATTTCATAAAGATACGTTGTTAGCCCCTAAATGCATGGGAGGGCTGGGAGCCCCACATCTGAAATATTACTATGTAGCAGCGCAAGTGGCACAGTTTTCATTAAGTTCCCTGCAGGGCACTAGGCCCCAATGAGTTGAGATTGAGAACCAGGATAGTTTCTTGGGATCCATAGACTCCCTCATGTGGCGGAGAAAAAACACAAGAGGCTATGTAAAATGTCCGGCCCTATCTCATTCTATTCAGATAGGGGACAAATTTAGTCACCATCCGAAGCTTTCCTCTCTTCATAAACCGTTGACCCCACTCTGGAATAATCCAGACTTCCCGCCGGGACTAAGCCCGGCGAACTTTCATTGGTGGATTTCTAAAGGTTTTAGACGAGTTAAAGACTTGATAGATGTACGAGCAGTATTTAGATGGGATCACTTGTCTACTCAATTTGAAATTCCTGCCACAGAATATTTTCATTATAGACAATTATACTCATTCATCAACCAGATAATTAGAGAAGCTCCAAGACGCATGCGCTCCTCGCCGTTCGAAAGCACTTGCTCCTCCATAGCCACCACCAAGGGGCAAATCTGTTATCTACTCGGTTCTAGTCAACCAGAATAGTAAACTGAGATATATGAGGGAATGGGAGTGTGAATTGGGTATCACATGGGACTTGGAAGAGTGGCAGGACATGATCTATGCCCTTTCTAAAATATCCCTAAACTCCGCGGTGGTGGAAGCTAACTATAAAGTGGCTCTTAGATGGTATCTCACACCGGCTAGATTGGCAAGGATGTTTCCCTCAGTTTCTCCTTTATGTTTCCGAGGATGCGGGGACAGGGGTTCCATGATACATATCTGGTGGACTTGTCCCGTTGCCAGGACATTCTGGGATGAAGTATTTAAATTAATTTCAAAAATAGTACAGCAGGAGATTAGTAGCTCTGTGGAAGCCGCCCTGTTTAGCAAACTTGACACAATCTTACCGAAACCTATCAAGAAATTGATTAGATTGATATTAGTGGCAGGTAGAATTGCATTAGCTAAAGCATGGAAGTCCCCCGTGATTTCCATGGACCCCATAGTATCCAAGTTGAACTAGATCATGGTGAACGATAGACTCACTCATACCCTAAAAAAATCCCTAGACAAATTTGAGGATATCTGGGAACCATGGATTTCTTTTAATAGCTCATAGTCCTTGATTTCAGGGAAATTATCTTGGAATATGGTGTTTTAATTAAGTTGATCTCTCGTGCTTCCTCTACCTTCCCTTCCCCCCCTCCCCAGTCGTGTCTACCCTATTTTCTTTGTTCCCTTCCCCTTTTACCTTTCGCGTCTCTCCTTACGTCCGTTACCTGTTTGGCGGTATGGTCAAGATGTGGGATGCAATTTTGTACTTCCCACTCGTAATTTACTAATGCTTGTGACTTTGTCTGGAATGGAGTTTACTTTTTATGACTATCTTTCTCACACATTGTTAAGGGAAGGGGTGGAAAACATGTTCTGTTTATCACAAGCGATGTATGTGAAGCTTTATGTATGTTGGCATCTAAAATGACCATACGTTTGGTTTATTGGCTCTTGTTTTTGTCTTTTCTTGTTAATGTTTTGTTATGAGAAAATCTTAATAAAAATATTGAAATACAACAGTGAGTGATAGTGAGTTTGTTTTATTAAGTAATAAAAGACAAATTTATTTAAGTTTGTCTTGGGCATAAACAAAACAGGCTATAATCCCACAGGCAGGGAGCACAGCAAATGCTAGCTCCCCACATGGGATTATGCCAGCAGGAATGACATTAATTGCTTTAAGAAAAAAATATTTCCCTTTCTGGCTCTGTTTTTTTTTTATTTTAGGACACACTTACCTTATATGGCAGGTCCTAGGTCAGGTGCCTGGTATGATTAGCTGACTAATCATGAGCCAAGAGCTATAAGAAGAAAGGAAAAAAGATTAGTTCACAGTTTCAGAAAAGATTCAGAAGCTTTCCCCACCCTCCCTTTCTTTGTCATGGCATAATTTATGTAGCATGGTCTGTCTTTGGAGAGGACCTAAGGTGAATGTTGGTCATTTAGAACCTGTGCCAGGGTGAATAGATTCTCTTCGGTAATATAATAATGAAATTTGTAATAATAATCTACTTTGTTTGAATTATTTTAATTACATTTGTTAAGCCAATAAAAAGGTAATGGACGATTAAAGTCCAATAGTGAGTGATAGTGTGTTTTATTTAATAAGTAATATAAGATTTATTATTTATTTATAATATAAAATGGATTTTTGTTTGTTTTGGAAAGTTGTAGTTTAAGGGATAAATGTGGGCTACAATCCTATGGGAGAACCCATCACTGGGTTGTTGCTGGAGGCAGTGAGGCTTGTGTCTAACTTTGTCACATCCCATGATTATAACATCAGGTAATACAGATTGACCTCAGTAGGCCACTGGAAGTCCATCTGGGGCTACTTAAACCAATCTGTATATTGCCAACTGCGGGGCATCCTGTCTTGCCGAGTCCCAAAAACACAGCCATAGAGTCAGTTACTCACAATGTTGTAGTTATCCATGTTAATGATGTTGGTGTTACATTGATATTTATTGCATCTGGGTCTTTTTGGTCATTGGGGGTTGCTGTGAATTCTCTTTTCTACACTATGGTACCAACATTACAGTATTGGGTTCATTGGATCAGCTTATATAAGCCATACTATCTTCGTGCAGTTTGTATATTCTCCTTGATTGTGTGTTCCAAACATTGGGCTGGCTGGGTAATTTGTTCCTGCCCTGACAGGTCCTAATGGGTGCAGGCACAATGGTATCGGGATCATTAGACTCTTTTGGGCAGATTCAAGCATGTCTGTTATTTGTCATCTCAGGAAATACTTTTTTTTTTTCTACCATTTTGTCTCATGTCCCATGTTCTTGCTTTGTCTCTGCAGCCAGAACATAAGGCTCGTCTTCTACAACAACTGGAGAAATCCAAGTACAAAGCCCGGCATTGATCCATTGGAAAAACTAAACTAATTGGGGAGCTTTTCAAGCTAAAGATGATCTCAATAAACATTATTTTTCACTGCATAACGACACTGCTAAAACATTGTGATGGGGAGTCACTCAAATGTCTCTGCTGCTTGCTCAGTACCATTGGTAAGAACTTGGATCTTGATAAAGTGAGATAAAAAGTAAATTTTGCATTGTTTATCATTTTTTCTACATAAAGTGACAGTGCCATGGCTGCTGTATCTGAGAAGGTTCTTGTTTATCTAGGAGCTTGAAAATCTTCTTTTCAATATTAAAGGAAAGGTTTGGCACCAATATTATTTTTGGCTATCTGTAAGAGTGACATTCTTTCCATAGCCCAACAATGTAAGAGGCATTCTTTGCAGTGACCACTAGGACATTATACTGTGATCTGTTGATATAGAAATTGGCAAAGGTTACACAAGACCTGAAAGTCACACAACCATAAATAATGCTTTCTTCCAGCGACGCTTTGAGGGCTTCAAGTTTCAACTCTTATGCATTGCACATGGAAGAGAAAGACCCGACACTGGAAATAGGGGCAAATGGAATATGGAAAGCTATCCACTCATTGCTATAGCCAAATCAAAGACAAGGCTTCCCAGACACCAGAAAAAGACGAAGCTTCAGGTTGCTATTATTTCATACATAATTATTGTACATACATCATTTAGGCATATATCCAGTCTGGTTTATGTAGCAACTAGACAGAATTGCTTAGGCTATTAACTGTTTGTCTTATGCAGTCCCAATGCATTTTACCTTCCTAGACTTCCTCAGGGAAGTTAAGCTTAAGGACTGCTTGGTCTATGCATGAATATAGTACAAGGAAAATAACAGTAAGATATACAGCAAAATATAGTAATATGACAAAAAAGAAGAAATTTACATAACCAAATCATAAAGTAGTATGTATTAAAATACCATGATTTAGCAAATGAAAGGTAGTGATATGTGACTTGTTAGGTTTACAAACTTATATAGTTATGTTTGAATAAGGTATTGATAATTCTATACAATTTAGTAGTGTAGAGTATTTATGTATATGTGATTGAGACTGTGTGTGTAAAGAGTTTGTACCGAATACCTATGTCTAAATTACGATTACAAATGCATCCAAATATATGTAGGATATGGAATGCCAGTGACTTCTTACTTTTAGGTTGCTAGTCAATAGATAGACATAAATAGTACCCTTGTTCTATGGATATACATAGGGAAGATTTCAGCAAGAGTGTGTTGCTAGTGGGAGTAAAATAAAATTGTTAATAGGGTCTGATTTGTCTTAATAAAAGAAGACCATGAAAATGTTGGGATAGGGGTAGATATGAATATAAGGAGATACATACCTGTTGGATGCAGGTACATACCCATAGAATGCAGGTAAACAGGAGCAAAGACACCGCTGATGGTGTTTTTTAGGAAATAAGTGTCCTTAGATTATAAGGAGGTATGATGATGGTTGGTGAAGGCTCCAAGACCTATTAGGGATTGAAGCCCATTAGCGCTAATTACATTTATTACTACTTATGTTATTGTTGGGAGTATTTTAAGTAAATTAGGTACACTTGCTAATATGGTACACATAGGAAAACAAAAAATCCTACGACTTACTTCTAAAGATGAATCTGAACACTTGGAACCATTTAGGTTGTAAGGAGGTATGTTGATGTTCACTAAGTGAGGCTCCAAGACTTATAGGGAGTGAAGCCCATTAATGCTAAATATATTAACACTAATAAATATTTTTATTGGAAATGTTTTTAAATAGAATTAGTGATAGAGTACCGACTTACTTGTGGAGATGAGTTTCTTGTAAAGGGCTGGTCCTACATCCACCAATGTAGCAGCACAAAAGCATGCACTAGTGACACACTGGGGCCTGAGGTAACGCTGGAACACGCCTAATAAGGCCATGGTTCTGGCGGCCTGACACAAATACACAGAAACATACACATTCTGTTGGGTGTTCATGTTTTGTGTAGACATCAGAGGGGTTTTCCCCTGATTAAACATGGACTCCTTATCCTACATGCAGGACACAAGGAACATCCTGCAGAGTTGGATAGGTGATGTGCCCATAGTGGGCGGAGCATACGTGAAACCAAGAGGATGGCGCTTGGTCCCCAGAAGTCCTCACTCTGTCAGGGGGATCCTCAGTGTTGAAGGAATATGGGAGGCGTTCTTATGGGATCACATATATGTGACAAGTGTGTGTGAGTGGTAGTCTGTGTGCAGTATCAATAAAGTGCAATCATATAGCATATGTGGCATACAAATAAATGGGAATGGTACATAATACAAACAATGATAACTGGTGTGATACATATCATAAAGTAACATCATGGTTTAAACCATAGTAGATAATATGCATATGAACATATATAGTATTAGAGCAGCTCATGCCCACCACTTCTATCTGTAACCACAAGTAACAATGTCTGCTGGTGCCCAATGAATTTTGTGTATGTCACATTCTTGTTAGTCACATCATGCTATTGAGCATTTCTGTTGTAAATGTCCAAAAGGATACACTGCACCTTCCGTAAGCAAATGATCCACTTCTGGTAGAGAAACTGGGTGCCACGAAGAGCTGTCCAAGAACCCAAAACCATTTAGCAGATTCACAAAGAAACCATGATGGAAGAATTGGAGGAACAACAGAAAATATTTAATAAACTGATGCTCAAAGACAGCTGGAGACAAGGTGGGGCATCAACTCTTCCAACTGGTATAACATCCTGGTATATAGGCATGCTGACTTCAATGATCTGCTCTTTACAGGGGGTAAGAGAATGGAGAAATACTGCAAAAGCATGAACCAAAATATACAATACTAAAGGTGAGAAAGGATGATTTTTTTTCAATACAGCAGTCTGGATAAAACACTACCATTTGTTAGATGTATCAAAAGTAGAATGGAATTTTGGCTTCTACTTGCTGATCATTAGCAGTTAATTACAGTTGGGGTCCAGTTATGAAAAATGTGATAAACTATTCATTCAGCAAAAGTTAATTTACATTTGTCCATTGGAAATTAGCTCAATAGTCAGCTCAATAGGGATTTTTGTACATATTGTAAAGCTGCGACTGTTGTGCAAATCATTTTATGCCCAGATAATTGTCATTGATTTCCAGATTGTTAACAGCAAAAGAACCTTTAGAAAGTTAAGAGGGGAGTGAATACTTATAGTAAAATGGGAAAGTCAAGGCTTTCCCTAATTTGTACAACCCCATCCAACCAATTTGGCTTTCCTTAATTTACCATGGATCTGGACATAACCAACATTCCTTTCTGCTTTATCCCAATATAGTTTTTATCCCAGAGCAATTTTATGTATGGGAAACCATCCTCAGTCAGGGTGCAATCCTTATTTTCAATACAGAACTTCAACACATCTACTCCCCTTCTGGGTTGAATGATACCCAATGTCACTCAATCAGGAAAATCGAGGGCTTCATTCACAATGTATGGTGCCGGGAGAAACAGAGTGTCACACAACCTGCCTGAGGTCTTCAGAAATGGTAAATATAAAACAGCATAAAGGGAACATGTTGGGGGACCATCAAAGGAGGGAAGGAGACACTGGTGAAAAATAATGTAGCCCAGAACTGATTTAAAACATTGTAAGTCTCCCTACTTATGTCATTTTGTGATGCTGACATTTTTTTTTCATTTCAGCGTGTTCCTGATAACCAACAGACTAACAAGATACAATCAGACGCAAAGCCTCTGGATGCATGCAAGCTGACAACAGAACTAGAATCAGATGTCAAATCATTACCTGGAGAGGGTGTTGATGTACCTGTAAGTATTGCTTTATAAAGATTTATGTTAAAGAGTGCTAAAGTATATGGGCAAAAATTAGGAACACCTGATGATCACACCTACTTATATCGTATGTAAACTGCCCTACACCTTTGGGATGAATTGGAACACCTATCACGATCTAGGTCTTCTCTTGCAACATCAATACCTGACCTGACAAGTGCCCTTTTGGCTGAAAGGGTACTAATTCCCACAGATATCCTCCCATAAAAGCTTTCACAGATATAAAGAGCCCGTTAAAAGCCACAACCAGCAGGGAAGCTCCAAATTGACTTTTTTAGAATGGGATTTCCAAAAAGCACATGTAAGAGTGATGTCAGCTATCCACAATCCTTTGGCCATATAGCTTAGGAAGACCTTCCTGGTTGTGTTTATTGATGGAGAACAAACTGTGTAAATATTTGATGAGTATTCTGATACTTCCAGCTGCTAAAAGTGGAGAAGTTCCATCTCATGCATGCATTTTCAATCCACAGTTGTCCATAATACCTTCAATGGATCGAATAATGTGTGAATAGTGTCACTCAGCCCAGAAAACTAAGCACTCAACAGTGAACAGAGAGGGTCAGGGCCTTATGTCCTAAAGCAGACAAGGTAACATAGTATGTGATTTATAGTTTTGTGGCAGGTAGGTATCAATTTAGGGGCCCCACCCCAACGCTCCTTGCTATGTAAGTGGCCCTGGGAGTCCCCAATTTGCATTTTAATTAGGACAAATGGTTTAGGAGATAGGAAGGTTTGTACCTAGAGTGTCGTAAGGCTGCAGAATATGACAAGCAGCCCAAACTCACACACAGCTATACACTGTGCCGAGGACGTCATTACACACGCCCACTCAGGAGGATACATTTTTACAAGCTTTTTTTTTCAATAGAAGCCATAGCACAGCTAGAGAATGGGGAAGGGACAACCTGTGTCTTGATCTCATTCTAGCTGTGCTGTTTCCCCAGCCAGGCTCTTAGCAGCTTAAATCCTCTAAATGGATGACAGCTGAAAACAGAGCAGCCTCCCCGTTGTCGGCTCATAGGATTAGAGCCGCGGATGGGAGCCGGGTAGAGGAGGCATGGCGGCCGGGCACTCCATCCAACAATAGGGGGCTGGGGGGAACTATGTACATGCACATATTTAGATGTGTGTGTGTGTATATAAATACATACATTTAGGTCATAAATATTTGGACAGAGACTTTTTTCCAATTTTGATTCTGTACATTACCATAATTAATTTTAAATGAAACAACTCAGATGCAGACTTCATTTCAGGGGCTCAAAAGTAATTGGACAATTGACTCAAAGGCTATTTTATGAGCTGGTGTGGGCAATTCCTTCATTTTGTTATTATCAATTAAGCAGATAAAAGACCTGGAGTTGATTTGAAAGGGGGGGGGGGGGCGCTTGTATGTAAAAGATTTTGCTGCGAACAGACAACATGCGGTCAAATGAGCTGTCCATGCAGTTGAAACAAGCTATCCTTAAGCTGCAAAAACAGATAAAACCCATCCGAGAAATTGCTACAATGTTAGGAGTGGCAAAATCTACAGTTTGGTACATCATGAGAAAGAAACAAAGCACTGGTGAACTCAGCAACGCCAAAAGACCTGGACGTCCACGGAAGACAACAGTGGTGGATTATCGCAGAATAATTTCCATGGTGATGAGAAAGTCCTTCACAACAGCCAACCAAGTGAATAACATTCTGCAGGAAGTAGTTGTATCGATATCCAAGTCTACCATAATAGGAAGACTGCATGAAAGTAAATACAGAGGGAGCACTGCAAGGTGCAAATCACTCATGAGCCTCAAGAATAGAAAGGCTAGATTGGACTTTACCAAGAATTGATACCTAGATTGACCTTTACCAGAATGATGGCAAGAAAAAAGTATAGATAAGGTGTGGAACATCTCATGATCCAAAGCATACCATATCATCTGTAAAACATGGCAGAGGCAGTGTAATGGCTTGGGCATGAATGGCTTCCAGTTGCACTGGGACACTATTGTTTATCGATGATGTGACACAGGACAGAAGCAGCCAAATGAATTGTGAGGGGTTCAGAGACATATTGACTGCTCAAATCCAGCTAAATGCAGTCACATTGATTGGGAGGCGTTTCATAATACAGATGGACAATGACCCACATCATACAGCAAAGGAACCCAGGAAATTATTAAAGCAAATAAATTAAATATTCAAGTCAGTCACCTGATCTGATTCCAATTGAGCATGCATTTCACTTGTTGAAAACTAAACTTCAGACAGAAAGGCTCACAAAAACAACAACTGAAAGCCGCTGCAGTAAAGGCCTGGCAGAGCATTAAAAAGGAGGAAACCCAGCATATGGTGATGCCCATGAGTTCAAGACTACAGGCTGTCATTGCCAGCAAAGGGTTTTCAACCAAGTATTAGAAATGAACCTTTTTTTTCAGCTTTTTAATTTGTCCAATTACTTTTGAACCCCTGAAATGAGGTGATTGTGTTAAAAAAAGGCTTTAGTTCCTCACATTTTTATGCAATCTTTTTCTTCAACCCACTGCATTAAAGCTGAAAGTCTGCAATTCAACTGCATCTGAATTGTTTCATTTAAAATTAATTGTGGTAATGTACAGAAACAAAATTAAAAAAAGTTGTCTCTGTCAAAATATTTATGGACCTAACTGTATTTAGATATGTGTGTGTGTGTGTATATACTATTGCTAATAATCTTTATGATTCTACCCCACTAAGCTGAATTCTAGCTAGATCATTTGAAGATCACTAATGAAGTCTCCTAGGTCTCACATAAGCCTGGAAACTTTCTTTGTCCAGAGGACAGCGGAAGCTTTCTGGGAGAATGTCCACTGGATAGATGACACCAAAATACAGCTTTTTGGGAAGGCACATCATTTGACCGTCACAGATAGTCTTTTGTATTTTTCCCTTTTTTTTGTGTTCTTCCAGTGCCAACAAAATAAATAAACATGACAATACAAAAGTATTTGTAATTGCAACTATTTAATGCAAAAAGCATTTTCACACCTAAATGCAACGTTGCAAATATTTTTGCCCTAAATTGTATGTTATGTCTGGCATTTATGGTTCACTCAAACCAGATAAAGATAGTTTCCATCTAAAGGACTAATTAGTGCTCTTCAAATGATTTAGGTAGGATTCAGCTTAGTGGAGTGGAATCATGACGATTATGTATGCCCATACACACAATATTAGGATTTCACAATTGCAAATTATGTAAATTTGCACCATTAAAATCAATCTTTCATGTTTTTTTTTGTTTGTAAACAAGTAATATCTTAGAGTAGTTTAAAGAGGTGTTGGAAAAATCTTTTTTTTTTCTTTAGATAATGCTTCACCAGTGCTACAATCGACAGGTGTCTATATATGCCAAGCAGCGTATTATGAGGAGGCTGGCGGACAGGTTGTAGACCCCTGCAGGAAGTCGCCCAAGTGTGCTCCAGTTATAGCACACTTTGAGTGACCTGAAGCGGAGGAGACCAGATTTCACTGGAGACCAGATGGGGACCGCATCCTTTCTGGTAAGTATTGCATTTTGTTATCTCCTCTTGTTAAGTGGATGTGTTTTTAAATTGTTTTTGGTGGCGAAGCTAGTATTGTCTAGAGTGAGAACTGTTTAATACTTCTTAGATTTTATTACCTTTATTATTTATTATGTTGTATTTTTTTTTTTTTTTTATTACAGCCCATCCAGGTGGTTGGCCTTGCTAGAGGAGGCCGGCGCGGTGGAGGAGGCCGAGGTTCTATCAGACAAGGCGGCGGGCGTTGCCTGTAAGTTTACCTTATATTCACCTTTGGTTAAAAATGTTGAAATCAAAACACATTCTTACACACGTACAACATTTTAGGTAAAACTACAAAGATCTAGCATGATTTCATGTAGCTTCCACTCATTAATCATGCTTTTGCATCAAATGAAAGGTTCTTTCTAGGTTGTTGGCTAGCATGAAGAAAAATAGACATGAGTGGTTCAGTTGTCCCTTACTGGCAAATTTTTTATCAAAATTATTTTTTACATAACCAAAAAGTATCTGTTAGAAGTTCAGCCTTAAACTGTTATTCTTGAATAACCGTACACATGTACTTTAGTCCAGCCCACCCACTTTTACTTATGCTGTTTTTTTTTAATCTACAGGCGAGCTTGCCTTCACCTCCGCCAGACTCAAGTTCCTCATCTGAATGTAGGTATCTATAGTGTTTCTAGTATGTGATCATCCCATTGGGACAAATAATATAAACTAGGATACAGTTTGTTAGACCTAGCTCCAATACATATAATTTTGAGTGTATCACTAGCTTCATGTCTAGGCAGCTTTTAACAGAGGCCAAAGGTAAATGTAATTTTGCCAAATTTGTCCCTTGTGAAAAGCCGAACCTCCATTTACCCCAAACTGCATCACTTTAGTTCTCTTGCCCTCATTTGCTGGTCCCCAGGAAGTAGCAATCTTTCTTGTTTTGATAGGTGGAAACAACAAAAGTAGTGCTGTAATAACTTCATGAAACTAGATAACATAGCTTTCATTATTTAGCACTGTACAATTTAAGAATGGGCTGCATAATAAATATACTGTTGCATTCACTCAGTACTTACCTCTCTAAATTTTTTTTTGTCTCCTTCCACATACACAGCCAGTTCATGCTCCAGAGGCAGCCAGCCCAGAAGAGATCCCATCACCACCCACATAACAGACATCCTGCCAGGAAATTTCTTGCTATCTTTTTTTTTTTTTTTGCAGGGATAATACTTTTGTTAAATGTTTTTCTCAAACTATTACAGTCCATTTTTTTTTCACCCAGCGGCAAGGCTAGAAAAAAGCCTCTACTGGCCACACAGGAGGATGTCTGCCATAGTGCATCAGCTGGGGATGGACCCTCCTCAGGGCATGCCCAACAGATTTTTTAAAAATAAAATGTTTTTATAAAGTTGTTTTCCCTATTTACCAAAAATGTTAGTCACAAATATGGCAAGTGTTAGAAGGCCTTCTGAGCTGTTTTGACATCCATGGTGTCTTTCCCCCCCCAAAAAAATATTCGTTTTTACACATTGGTTGCCCAGGAACCTGCATACATATATAAAAACATGCTCTTATCCTACACGAACCTGTTTTTTAAGCTTGGAAGAGTTCCGACCATTCCAGCAATTCTCTCTAGTCATCTGCCAAATCATCCTTATGACCTTAAAAGGAATTTAGTTGTGTTAGAGATGTCCTCTTCAAACTATTTGTGATTGTAACATAATTCAACAATACATTTTGCATTCAGTACACAGCTGTACACCCCTTTGTGTGCGGTATTCGCTCCTTACCAATAGCCATAATTGTGCTAATTTAGGGAACAAAGATTACGCAATCATGTTTTTGCATAGGTTGTTTTTTAGGGTCATTACAACAATACTAGTATAGTATTGAGTTTAGACTTCATACTTGTTTATAATAGTTTTTAGAAAAATGGTAATACTTTCATGTTCATCTTTGATGAGATAACCAAACTGAATGCTGAGCGTACTTGGCCAACATCAAAGTAAACTTATCTAGGTGAAGGGTAGAATAATTGTGAGGTACACTAACCTGTAGGTAAAACAGAAACTAGACATTGGACTAACTTTTACAATTAAATGACTTCATGCAGGAGAACTAACACTGTAGGTGACATAAAAAAAATTATAGAGGTGTTACACTTTGTTGAAGAATAAATAAGGAGACATGCCTCACCTGGCATCCAGCAACCACCTAGTGCAGTTGGTGAGCCCGGCCACATCCACCTCAGCAGGCTGCCTTGACCTGGTTGTGGGTCCCTGCCTTGAAGGAGGTGGAGCCAAATGAGGCACTGGGCCTGAAGAGCAGAGTTTGTAGGAGGTGAAGCTGGCCCAGCAGAAGATGAAGGCGGAGCCAGGCCTGCGGGAGGTGGAGCCCACCCCACAGGAGGAGGAGCCATGCCTTCATGAGGTAGAGAGTAAGCCATAGGAAGAAGGGATAGGGGCAGGTGTGAAGGAGGGGAAAAGGGCGGCAATAAATGTGGTATATTTCTTAGGATTTGCAAATCCAGTGTGTGAGGATATGCTTGACCCAATAAATATTGTTGGCCCAGGGATTCACTGGACATATTACAGAGATGATCAACTCATAACATGTACTGATCTAATACGACCGATGCTTGTTGCTGAACCAACTTAACCAGACGCTGCATGTCATTATGTCTTTCTTGTTGTTCTTGATGGAAAAAACTACTTTTTATCTCAAACTCTATTAACAATAATAAAGATGGATCATTAATCACTACTCTCTGGAAGCGATCTTCTCTATCCATTTACAGATTGACTTTTCCATTTAGAGTGACATTGCTATTATGAATTTGGACTTGAGCTCGGCCATTTACCCGAGTACATAGAACTAAAAAAAGTGTTTAGTAAATCCGCCTTTTCCAACCCAGAGACATTCTTTAACCTCCCTAGCGGTACATTTCTCTCCGGTTTTATATGTCTAAAAGGGGTACATTGTTTTTCATGAAAATTTATTTTACAGTATAATTTAATAATATGAGTATAATAAAGTTTAAAACACAAAATCATGTAAAATATTACATTAATTTAAAAAATAATATATATTATACTCATACTATTACCTTATACTGTAAAATAAATGTTCTTAAACAATGTACTGCTTTTACACATATAAATCCAATGTATTGCATTCAATACAGTTATTTTGTATTGAATGCAATACAAATGGATTTTGAATTTCCCGCCCCGCAATGTACACACGCAACGACGTCACTGGGAACTGGCCCGGTGACTCATCGAGTGCAGAAGACACACGGGCGATGAAAGAAAAAGACAGGCATTGAGGAGATAGACAACGCGGGACGCCGGCGGATCAGGTATGCACTGTATTTACTATTACTTCCCATAGGTTTTCCTACCCCGAGCGTGACTCGGGGTTCCCGCTTTCAGCAACTTTTTTTCTACCCCGAGTCACACTTGGGGTTACAGCTAGGGAGGTTATTGGGCCTACATGCTCAGATCTGATCTTTTTGCTATTGTTATATTTTAAAATATTTTGGGGGTTTGCCTTCCTCTCCTTTTCAATCTGTCTTTTATTTAAATGTTTTGCAAATATCTCCTTTTCACATGTTTTGTTTAGAGTTTTCAAACGATGAAGGTGATCCTTCATTTTTATATTTTTGGAATGTCCAATTCTTGTTCTTAATGGCTTTTTTAACAATCAGCAATCAGATGTTCCGCGGATCAACTGTAATCTTTCCCTAAAAGCTTTATTACCCAGTTTTTTTCTGTGCTTCTAGAAAAGAATCCAGCTTTTTCTTAAAGCGTACCTAAACTCACAATTTTCACTTTACATAAAAGGGTAGACAATCCTTTTATATTAACAAAAAAATACAAACACACAGAATTTTTACTTAAGTGGAAAACCTTTTGGGTGCAGCACCAGCATCTGTGTACTCAAAGGTAAATTGCAGGGCTCAAGTCTAAATTCATAATAGCAACATCACTCTGTAAATGGAAGTCAATTTGTAAATAGACACTATATCAACGGCTACTCCACTGTCGCAGAAACTTCTCGACGTGGATCTTGATTAAACTCTCCAGGACCTTTCCAACTAAATTAAATTTACCAGTCTGTATTTACCGTATTTTTCGCACTATAAGAGACACCTGGACATAAGACGCACCTAGTTTTAGAGTAGGAAAACAAGAAAAAAATATTCTGAACCAGTACCAGGTGTGTAGTGGGGTGGACACATACCATTCCCCAGCTGTGTCTGTGTCCTTGCTTCTGTCATTATCCCCAATGTATAAACCTGAAGTTTATATAAGTTTAAATTAACTTTATCATCAGCTCTCTGTACCCTGAAAATTTTAAGTTTCTACAACAATCAGTGTGGGACGGTTTATACATAAGGTTAATAACACCAATAGGGACACAGACACAGATCTTATGCTGCTGCTGGTATATGAAGGGTAAGATTATTTCACAGTTCAAGATGGGCAGGGAGCAGCACACCTGATCTCCGAGGTCTATAGGACACGTCCACACTTGCACTGTGAAATAATCCTACTCCAGCTGCACGAGATCTGTGTTTGTCCTTGCTGTTCTTATTATCCCAATGTGTAAACCAGGGGTCAGCAAACTTTTTTGGCTACTAGGCCATTTTAGGAGGTCAAGAAGGCACACTAGGCTGGACTCTCTCTCAAGTCCCGCATTGATAGCACCACCAACACCAGGAACACCCCTGAAAAGGAAATCCATATCCTCCGCAATGCATACGGAGGGAAGGGAATGTCCCTTTAACCCGGCAGAAGTGTTAATGCCGGCCACGGTAAAGAGGGAAGGGAGGCATAACAAGGAGGCTCAAGAGCCGCGAGTTGCCAACCCCTGCGGGCCAGGTTTAGGCCGGATCGACCAAGGGGGCGTTGAGCCAGAACACACTACTGACTAGGCCGTATCTGGCCTAAAGGCCGGAGTTTGCTGACCCCTGGTGTAAACCTTCATATAAACGTGGTGCATCACTGCCAGTGGCCGCTGACAGTACTGCAGCCAGTCAGCAATATTCACCCTATAAGATGCAGAGACATCCCCCCCCCCCCCCCCCCNATTTTTTGGAAGCAAAAAATGAGTCCTATGGAGCAAAAAATACAGTACTTGGTAATGACTGTGCTCCCTTTTTGAAGATAGGAACCACATTGGGCCTACGCCATTTTATTGGTATGAGATTAAAGAGTCTCCAAAATTAAAAATATTTGCTTTGAAACAACTGAGCTCAGCTCTTTGAGGACACGTGGATGTAATCTATCAAGTCCTGGTGCTTTGTCAGCCTGAGTTTTGGCCATCTGTTTCTCAATCATATCAATTTTAATTATGGCACACTTTAAACAATTGCATTGCTATTAGCAATTGGGACTTCAGATCTGCCATTTTCCTTTGTTTTTCATGTTTACTAAATCTGCCTAAAATGCCTACATGCTCAGATCTGATCTTTTTACCATTAATATATTTAAACTATTTTGTGGGGTTTGCCTTGATGAAGGTGTTCCTTCATTTTTATACTTTTGGAATGCCATTTTCTTACTCTTTAAGGACTTTGTTTTAACATTAGTTATAAGCCACATAGTTTTAATTTTAGCCTCTTAATCTTATTACCCATTGGAATATATATTTCAGTGTGTTTGTGTAGAACATACTTGAAACATTCCCATTCCAGTTCTGTGTTTTTTGAGGACAATATTCTCTCCCAGTCCAAGACACAGAAAGCCGCCCATAATGGAAAAATTGCCCCCTTAACTTGAATGATTTTATCTTTCCTATTTTTGGTTCCTGTTTTTAACTTACATTAAGTTAAGTCATATTATGGTCACTGCTACCCTGATTCTCGTTTTTTTTGCACATTTGTAATACATCTAACATATTGCTTAATACTTTATGCGTTATTGCTCTGTTGATTAGAATTTAAAGGGTATTACCTCAGAAGTTGATATTTTGAATTAAGCACATGTAAAATGAAATAAAGTAGCCCTTATGAAAGTTGAACATTGAATAAAACCTGACAGTGTTTTACTTTTCTTTGCAGAAGATTTGTAAATTGTGATCATTATCTGACCTTCCACATATGTGCAAAAGGATGCTTGTTATCAGTGGTGTATACATATGTTATGTTAGACCGCTTAGATGAAAGAGCAGGAAGCACATTTTCATTAAGAAAAGAAAAAGTGTAAAGCATTTCCAATGAAAACTGTGAAAAAAAATACAAGACTAGAAGAAAATTATGTGGAACTTTGATTAGGCTTTCAACAGGAGTGGTGGATTTTAGTAAATATAATATTCATAGCTATCATGGTCACATTACAGATTAAAAAACAGTAGCAAAATAACTGATACAAACACAATAAACAAAAGCATTCATAAGGTGTACCAAAAGGTAGTTAAATAACTATGACACTATTAGTAAGTTAATCTACACAACTATATATATCATTTACACAATACATTTAGTGCAGAGTTATGCCTGGCATTCAACAGCTCAGACATCTTTCATATCCTATTACTTCCCTTTAGAGCCCCCCCCCCCCATGCCTACTAAAATTGAGGAAATATGAATAATTGCCTAAAAACTACAAGCTCGCCCTTGCAAATAAATTGTATACACCTTTTTCACTTGTATGTGTGGTTTTACAATAAACATGGCACATTCAATAGGCAATTAATTTTTGCCTAAAACTTGCTTTGCATGAAACTAGGATAATGTTTGCTACAAACAATCTAGAAAAAAGTCTTACACCCAATTTAAAAGTGGTTATTTCAAATGCACACACAGTAAAGGGACCTCAACAGTAGAACCATATTAACGATCCACAATTTTAGAAAAAATGTTCAGTGGGACAGCCAATTAACCACTTGAGTCAAAATACAGTTGTAAAAAGACCAATAATCAAATACAAAACCTATAGTTGCTTCAAAAATATTCAGAACCCCTTCATTTTTTTTAATTTTGTTATGTTGCAGCCTGATGCTACATTTATTATGTATAATTATGTTTATTATGTATATTATCCTTTATAATCTACTCAGTACCCAATAATGACAAAGTAAAAACAGAGTTTTAGACAATTTAGTAAATTTTAAAAAAACAAAAAGTGAAATCACATTTACACAAGTATTCAAACGCTTTACTTGAAGCACCTTTTTGGCAGTAATTTTCTGGGTATGATGTAACAAGCTTTGGGATGGGTGGAAGTCGGCAGACAGCAATTTTCGATTCTTTCCAAAGATGCAAGGTAGGGTTCAAGACAAGCCTCTGACTGGGCCATTCTAGGTCATTCACAGAGCTGTAAGCCACTCCTGTGTTGTCTCAGGTGGACTCCAATCAAGATGTCCAAACATCTCAGCAGTGATCATGAGAAATGGAAAGCCATCTAAGCTAAATTTCAAGTGGTAATGTAAAAGGTCTGAATGTGAAATGTCCTTTTTTTCTTTTTTTTTTAATCTACAAAATGGTCTAAAATTGGGTTTTCACTTTGTTATTATGGGGTACTGGATGTAGACTAGGAAAAAAATGTACAATTGTAAGATTACCAGGTTACAGTGAAATATTTATCAAAATATGTACCTTTTGCGAGTTACAGCACATATACCCTTGTTTATGTACAATTTGTCTTGTAATGTGTTTAAAAGCAAAAGCACACAGACAAAGCTTACAATTACTTTCAAAATAAGCTATGATTGCACTGATAAGGATGTGACATTAGGGAAAACTTTATATGAGTTGAGAGGGTATCGACAGGGGGCACAATAAATAAATAATAATAAAAAAAAG
>NC_092860.1:69405762-69422957 GCF_032062135.1 Pyxicephalus adspersus
TCTCTAATTTTTAATCAATGGCATAGAGTGATCAGAAGGGGACAATCAATGGAACATGAGTGATCATGAGTGACTTTCAACAATAAACGTGTACTGTAGTCGTCTTCATGGAAAAATAAGACATCCCCTGAAAATAAGACCTAGTGTGTTTTTGGGAGCCAAAAAAAATATAAGACAGTGTCTTATTTTCAGGGAAACACGGTAGAGTTAACAAGACGCTGGAAGCATTCCTCAGGGATTTTGGTTGATATTTACATGACTGACTGCACATCCATGATGCAATTCTCCCATTCCACTACATGCCCTGCCATACTTGACTGGCCTGAGAACTGGTGACTGGAGGCCATTTGAATACAGCAACTTCTTGAACGTGACAGTTTATTCTGAGACACTTTGTGACATTGCATGTTATCTTGCTGGAAGGAGCCCAAAGAAAATACATTGTTACACCACTTTTACAAACCTAGACCAAGGTAGGATTGGCTTTCCCCCAAAACAGATCCTAAACTATGCAAGAGGGATTAATTTGTAAGCTTTTCTAAGGGACAATTACCAACATGACTATGGACTATGTAAATCACAGTCTATATACATACTGTAATCAGTAAGGCTAAACCCAGCCAGAAACCTCATTGTTAATTACAGAAGTTGGACACAAAAGCAAATAAGGGGAAATCCACACTTGATTATTAAAGTGTCCCAACAAAAAGACTTTCCCCTATTTGTATTTCAAACCAGCTATAAAATATTCAATTTTATTCACTATTTGAATTAACTGGGTCACCAGAAAAACAAGATCTCTAAAGGGGACACTACAATAAAAACAAACAAAAAATGCTGGCTAATGTTTTCTTCACTTAAGTACCCTATGTAAAAAAAAATTGGTATGGTCCTTGGACATCCTTCACAAAACCTTAAAAATTACCATATATATGACTTGTTGAACTTAGAGATGATAAATGAATACAACTCTGTAAAAGAATAATAAGTTTATACTTCCAAGTGCAAGCAGTGTAATTACCTGAATTAGATGTAGCATCAGCCTCTTGCAATCCTATTCAGCAGAGCTCAAGCTAGGCGCGCATGTATAGCCATCAGTCTACTTGTTTCTTCTTACTGTCCAAACACAGGCTGGGGAGGGCCAAGACCTGTAATTGTAACTACATGGGGGTGGTGTATTTCCCTCTCAGACAGGGCTGCACTGTGGTGAGGTGTGCAAATATGAAAACTGGATGGAGAGATACAAATAATTTGACATGTATTTATTTAATCTGAATATTTAGCCATCTGCAATTTGCTTTGGGCAAAATGCTAGAAACACGAAAATAGGTGGGATAAATTCTCAATGTAACAATAACAGCTGCACTATGAAGAATCATACTAAAAAGACAAAAACATTAATAGTAATATTTCCTGTAATGACATAATGCAATTTATTTCTACACATATAAGGTATAAAATACAAAAAAAAAACTGTGATACTGAATGCTAACAAAAAGACAACTAAAATTAACACTTTTCTACTTACAAAAAACACAACAGGACATCACACACTGTCAACTATTCAAAATAACAGGCCAGGCTGCTAAATAAAATAAATACAAATCTGGCCATACCAATAAAATTAAGAGTAAGACTTTTTTGTAACTGATGACTGGAGCCGTTAGCTATCAATAGCTTCAATTTTTTTTCCTTTTTTAGTCAGTAGTTTACAAATTATCCTTCTGTTACATCATATATTTACAGAACTTCTCACCTTGGGTTGTTTTAACATTAAAAACAGGAATTAAACATTCCAAATCTATTGTTCTATATTATGTACAGATTCTTACCCAGCAGTGTATTACTGAATTTTAATAAAGTAAATGTTTAACTACAGATTTTAGGTATCCAGGTGTTTAACTAGTAACCACAAACCTGCAAGTGTGACACCTGAACAGCATCTTTGATTAATAAGGGCAATAAGTTTATTTTGTGATAGTAGGCACCATGGCAAGTAAAGATCAGAAAGAAAGTCTGTGAATGTTCTAATTTATCCAGGTAATTGTGAATCTATGGTTGAATACAGAATAGCAATATCAATGTGAAAAAAGCTCAAAATCCTTGTAATGGCTTTTATTTACATACATGAAAATGCATTAAGATTGCAGCATCTTATATTTCAAAGCAAAACATGAAGAGAAAGTTATTTGTGTTTTTCTTTAACAGAAAATAAAGAGGAATATTAGGGTGTTCAAAAAAAAGGGAATGTGAGATTTCCTGTTTTTTTTAAAAGTTGCTAAAACTTAGCTGTATAACTGTTTTGGGGAACTTTTGGAGTTGACTAAATTCGTGCACCTGTGAACAGGTAATCCGTCCTAGGTTGATTGAACTACATTCCAATACTCTCTTTAATTCCATGGTTTGCCTCAGAAACAGTCACCGGTCTGGGAATTGGGCTGGCCACTCCATGTTAATCTTGTTGGTCTGAAACCAAGACAATGCACATTTCCTGGTTAGATTGTGGTTATCTTGTTTAAAAAACAATTTCAAGGGCATTGCCTCCTTTGCATAAGGCAATATGGACTTTTCAAGTATTTTGATGTCTTCAAACCAATCCATGATCCCTGGTAGGTGGTATATAGGCTCAATAAATGAGCTTGAGAAACATTCCCATATTATGTTTGCGCCACCATGCTTCAATGTCTTTAAAGTGTACTGCGGTTTGAATTCAGTGGGGTCCCTGACAAACTGTCTGTGGACCCTAGAACCAAAAAAAAAAAAAAATATTCTTGCTTTCAACAGTCCAGAAAATGTTCCACCATTTCTCTTTAGGCCAGTCATTGTGTTCTTTAGCAAACTGTAATTTCTTCATTACATTGGAATGTTGCAGGGGTTTCTTGCCAATAGCCCCACTTTACATAGGTATCTTCCAATTGTAACAGTACCCATAACTAACCTTAGACCTCTTTTGCATTTCCTGGAGCTGATTATTGGCTATAATTGTCATTTTGCAAATGCTTATACTCATTCGACTGGTAGTTTTCGATTTAGTTACATATTAAAGTATTTGAGAAAATTTTACGCAATTCTTCTGAACGACCCATTTTACTAAGATTTTGAAAAAGAAATGCACTATAACCAACATGTACAACATTTGCTGCCTTCCTTAAAAAGGGCCCTAGTTGACACTTTTTTCACAGAATGAATGATCTTACTAATTGAACTCCACCACTGCTATTATTTTAAACAAGCCCTTTCAATCAACAATACAATAGCACAGAATTAGAAGCATGCATGTCATAACTTTTGGGTCTGTTGGTTTTCTATTACAGCTACTAGTAAACTATCTGCCAAGTAAAAATATAATTTCAACCCTAAAAGCATGATCATAGAGATTAATGATGACGGACTGTTATTATTCTGAACACAACTGTAAGAGTAATTTGTCCCATTTACTGGACTGGTTTTCTGTGTTGAAGACATTTAGCAGATTTCCAAGTTGTTCTGTTCAGTAAGAAAAGACCAAAAAACAAAAAGTATACAAGGCATGTGTGGACACCAACTCTACCTTTATGAGGAAGAAAATAGCAACTTGTACATTTGGGAATGCCAAATTGTTTGTCTGCTTGGGCTAATGATACAAAACAAATAAATAAATAATAAAAGCAAAAATAAAAAAATCAAATAAAAAATGCAGCACTGTACTAAATATTTTCAGCCACTCCCAAATCAACTGTATGAAAGCAATTGGAAACATCTGAACACATTTGTGGTTGGGTTGCAGCACATTTACTATAAGCACTATGGTGTTTCTTGCCATAAAGTTGCTTTTTCTCCTGTGGATTAACCACAACACAACCGCACAAGTTTAGGAGCTTTTAAGTGTGCTGCAGCTGTCTTGTTCTTTATTATTTTAAATTCATTAAATTTACTGTAGCACTATTGTTCTCCCTTAAGGCCCATTGGCAGTATGATATGCAAGGTTTTATTCTCTAGAAGCCCTTTGTATTTTGCTAGCCTTAAAGACAGGCAGGCGAGTAATTTAATACGTGTAGTTTAGTGAGCTTTTTACAGACAGGTTATCAATTTTCAATCCTATTTTCCTTCCTGGAGGAAGAACCTCACATTTCATACTGCTGATGAGTCAGATAAAATTTTAGGCCAATTCCCACAAAAATTTTTTGAATTTAAATTTTCCTTAAAAGAAACTGGCCTATCACCAGAATGTTTTCTTTATATAAAAGGGTAGATAACAATTAAGACCTACATACGTCAGAAATCCCAGGAGGCTTCGGGGCTGCTCTTTATGTGTGTGCCCAAAATCGGGGCTTTTTCTTGTAATGGGGAAAAAATTGTTGCAGTGCAATCTGGGTGATGTAGGCAGAAGGAGAATGACGATGATGGTGCCTGGTTTTGGGATAAAGGAGCATTCTAGGAAGGAATGCACTTTCTTTTCCCTGACAGTCCCAATTTAACTTTTCAGCTATCTTTGCCAAAAAAAAAAAAAACTGATAACACCAACAAATTAGATATAAAAAAATAATATTATGAAAGCAAAAGGAAACAACACTCATTATAAGTTTATTTAAATTCACATCCTGAGAGCTGAAGATAGGGGATTTCTATTGTTGATCATACAAAAGGTCACAAGTGGTCTAGTTTAAGGACCATTACTTTTTGTACTTGTTGGCACAGTTTGGGTAATGTTTCAGTGTTTGACAAAAAAGGTATTCAGTTGAATTCTATCCAAAGAAGAAGATAGCATTTTCCACACAAGCCAACTTAGAGACACTGAAAGAAGAGCTAAATGGTAAGTGAGTTTCAACTACTTGAAGTTACAATTACAAGTTAAAGCAACCCAGCAGGTTCTTTAAACATTTTAAAATACCAGTCACCTGTAATGGAAAAGGTATTATTGCTCACCTCAGCCACCGCTGTAAACATCTATGCTCCTGTGTACAGACTTTGAACAATAAACTACATTACATAATCAAAAACGTTTTTCATATTCTTGGCTCTCAGTTGAATGGATTTAAAATGAATTAACCCTGATAGCTGTAGCTTATGTTAATTAGAAATAAAACATTTAAAAGATCAGAAAAAAGATTCTAGTTTAGTTTATGTTCTAAAACACTCCTGTTTTAGGGGACTGGCAAGGTGCACAGTTTGATATCATTTTATGATTCTTTGGTATCCAACTCTTCTCTGAATGCCCAAAAGACCGAGCCTACTGCAGTCTTCTGTGCTGCACAATGATGAAGAGGTTGGAGGAAAGAAATGAAAGAACCAGTGAACAGTGGATACAGAAATTACGCACTCAGATGCCAATGAGTCTGACAGAAGCTGCACAGCTGAAGCCACAAGCTTGGACTGAGCAGTCACCTGCAGTGGCTTTAAAAGCAGTACTTCATGGTATAATGGACAGGGAACCATGCCATCAGATCATGTTATGTGCATTGGAAATGTTAAAAGCCAATGGAGTAGTCAGCCTAGCTTTAACAATCTGTACCCTCCAAAATAACCGTGAAAGGAGGCGACAACGGCGGACCAAAAGAAGGAAACCTTTAAAGAGAAAAAAAGGTGAAATTCAGGATCTTCTGGCCTCAAAACTGCCTACCCTAAACACTTTCAGCACTTAGGCTAAGTACATTCAATCGTCTCTGGAAACTAGCTTTGATAAAAACTTCCAGTGACATGTGAATTATTGAGCGCCGTACACACAGCACCGTTCAGTTCTATGGAGAGGGGAAGATGAGTAAGCCGCAGGACAGAAAGAATTTTGGATTACTCATTCTTCAATGTATCAGAACAGAATGAAAAAAAATGTCTGTGGGATTTACACCCAAAACTAGCACGCAATAATTCGACACGTGTTTGCAGCCTTCCTCGTGTCAGTGTTAATAATTTTGAGCAAATCATTCATTTTTGAAAAGCATTGAACCAAGAATATCACTATGACAGCCAAAACTAATACCTTTGGTACAAATTGTCTTAAGCCCCTAGCCCTTTACACACAGGCCACCAGGAGTAACACTATCTTTGTTGTCGATACAGAGAACTTACTGTGCAGCTCTGTTGCTTTGCTTACTTGCTTCAGAAAGCCTTCTCCTCAGATTCTTTTCATTCTGCTCATGCTTGCTTTTTTTTTTATTATTTTTTTATTGATTCCAATAGGGAGAGATGTACTGAAAGTTTCAAAGAGTTAGCTTGCCTTTAAGAATGAATAGTGCAGGTTAAAGAGGCTGCACTCATGTTGGTGGGGCAATGCTTTAAAGCAGTGATCACCAACCTTTTGAGACCAGCGGGACCACTACATTTAGCGGCTGCGGACCGCTCATGCGCGGGGAGCTGGTTGTCACTCAAAGGAGAAGAAACGTACCCTTTAGTGACGTCATGATGCCAAAACCCGCCCACTCTCCCAGCGCAGATCAGGTTCAGGGACACAACCCACCCACTTTGCTGAAACTGGGAACGTGGTCCACGGCTCTGGCCGATGCGTCACCCAAGAGGGGTCCCTTCTTTTGACCCTGCTCGGGGATGCACCGGCTAGAGCCGAGGACCACCAAAAGTTTTTCGTGGACCATCGGTTGGCAACCACTGCTTTAAAGGACAATTTGGAACAGATACATGTGCTCTTTTAGAAGAGGTCATAAATAGCATGCCTAGTGTTTAGCACAAGATTGATTTCAATAGGCAGTTTGACATATCAATTAGACAAAAAAAATGAAGGAAAAAAATAAAGAAAACAAAATAAAAGCTGAGCAAAAGAAAATCAAATTTAATGGTGTTAAATGCAAAATAAAACAAAACGAAAGAAAAAAAAAAAACACAAACACCAAGGCAGTCCATAGAATTCTTGGGTAGGGAATTAATTTTACTTAACTAAGAATCAATTCATTAATACTTTAAATGGAGATTTTTCCTAAATGCAAAGTGGTCATGTATCTACAAAAAAAAAAAAAAAAATCACAAGCAGGGATGCAAAATAGTTAAATGCTCAAATGTTTACAAATGTTCTTGTGTTGAAGTTAAACCTTAAACTTAGAACGAACCACCCTCCTTCCCTGGAAAAAAGGTATCTTAAATTATGCTTTATCATACAAAAGTGTACCATGCACACTATACATGGAACAAAAGAAAACTTCATAGCTACAAGGTGCACAACCTGACTTTAGAAAATAACTCTAACTGGAGTTTTCACTTAACTCTTTGGTCCTTTCCCTAAATTTCATTAATTAATAGAAAGTTATGGAAAACATGTACAGCGAACTGCATGTTTTATGAGCTTTTAAGGACCAGATCAAATCATAGCAAACTCAACAACTTGAGTTGAAATGAAATACCTTATTTAAAAATAGATGACATCTGAATTTGATCATGGGATTTTTTTGTTTCACACCAAGATGAAAAAAAAAAATTTGAAATGTGTGCATTGATTTTGGAAAAAAAAATTCCAAAACATATCTGGCAACATAACTAACATACAAGTCATAGAATGCCCCACTGTGTTCCTGCACATAGGATAAAATAGACATGCTGATAACTAATAACTATTTTTTAGAAACCTGAACTGTAAACAGTTACTTTTTAGGATAGACAACAACAACAACAACAGGAAGGAGAGAAGCACTGTATATATACAGATATTTAGCTGGCAACAGGGCAGCTTGGTTTAAAAAGTTTTCAGCGTCTTGAAAGCAAACCTTAATGTCTTTAAAGTAAGAACATGCTTAATTTTATCACCATCTGAAGGGTATGTTATCTATTTTATTTGCATACTTAAAGAAAATAACTTAAAAATTGGTCTAACATGTAGGGAACTCTCAAACATTTGAACATGTAAGTTGCATCCCCAGAGTATAAAAAAATCCTTAAGACTAAGACAGACACTTGTGAAAATTGGCGCAAAATGAGTTATACACTAACAAAGAAAAAGTCCACCCCCGACTTCAATCATTTTCTCTATTTCATACAAAATCTATGAACAAGTTATTTGTGAGACTTGCTTGTTTTGAAGGAAACTTGTAAGGTTTTGTCTCCTAAACGGTAGCCATTAAGACTTGCAATGGCCATGGCAGCTTCTTCATAGTTTGTCATGGTCACAAAACCAAAACCTTTGCACTTGTTGGTGTTAAAATCACGGATAACCTTTACGTTAGTGACTGCTCCAAAAGGACCAAACATCTGCCAAAGGATTCCTTCATCTGCATCTTGCCCAAGGTTG
The DNA here is from genome assembly GCF_032062135.1 of Pyxicephalus adspersus. NCBI lineage: Eukaryota > Metazoa > Chordata > Amphibia > Anura > Pyxicephalidae > Pyxicephalus > Pyxicephalus adspersus. The sequence continues at coordinate 69,413,969 of NC_092860.1, forward strand.
TAGATAAAGATGCACCATCCAGAAGAAGCATTGCTAGTAACATTCACACCTGATATACTGCTCATATGATCGACTCCCATGGGTGAAAACCTATTTGAAACAAAGAAAAAAAATGTATTGTTTAAAAAGTTCAGGAAGAAATAAACAGATCAAAATTTAGGAAATTGTTTCACACATTCAAGCTAAAGGTTTCTATTATTGGATTGAGTGCATAACACATCTGTGGGCCCTGGTCCTAGAGATTTTTAAAGTCAGCTGTGCTCCAATGAGGCAAAATCTCTCAAGGTTAGAGAAAAGGCGAGAACAAGGCTGGCAGGGCAACCTAAAAGACTTAAAGCATTATGCAATTTCTGGTAAATTTGTTGAGTCATTTTTGCTGAATATCTGACTTTGCTTAGGAATCCAAATGTGCACAAAAAATTGGCAAATACAATATAATCTAAATCAAGCTTAATATAAAGTTGACGTATGGTCACCAATGCAATAAAATATAATACTTTTTACACTGTTCCACAATTGGCTCTCACCAGGCTTAAGAGATTCACAGCATGAAATGCCCTTGGAGCAGGACAGAAAAACACTTTGACTGACTTGGAGATGAAATGGCTAAACTCTAAAACTCAGATTGAGATGTTAGGATTGGTGAAGTGTAAAATAAACTTTATTTCCGGTCCCCTCTTCCCAGACAAACTAACCACTGCACTAACTCATAGCCCTGTAATGACTATGATGACAGCCTTCCTGGTCCCCCTCACGATTTGGAAATACTATGTCTTAAGATCAAGAATTAGGTATTTGCACAGCTGACACTGCAAGGTACCAGAAGGTTACAGGAGGGCCCTACACAAAATTGTTTAAAGTGCCCCATGATGATCTGTAGCTATACCTTTGCTTGTCAGTCTAATCAAAATGAATTGGCTTAATTAAAGTGGACCTAAACCCACCAATTATACAGTTTTCCAAAACCGTTACAGAACTGTTATAAGTTATGCCTTGGGTTTTACTTTTGTGTAAAGCTTCTAAACCCTACCTAAACTGTCAAAAAACTGTTCTGACCCCCCCGGGTTCTCTATCACAGCAGCAAGGCTGCAAAGGCTTGTGGGAGATTGACACCAAAGAGAGAAAAAAAACTCCACTACACTTGCTGAATCAAAGCAATGGAAGGAGTTTAGAATCGCTCCCACTGCCCTGATTGGTGAGCAAGTTTAGTGCATTTTTCTTTTTCCCTGTAATGTGATGATACCTTTCACTCTACAGCACCACCACTGTTTGCTTATGTCAGATGCAGGGGTGGGGGAGAGGGCCAGTGAGACTTCACACATCAGCAGTGAGACTTCACACATGAATGAAAAGATTTTTTTGGGGGGGGTCATAAGGCACCACAGAGGGGACGGCAACACAGATTAGAATAACATCTAGGATGCAGGTGACAACACAATTTAGGGTGACGTCAATTAGGGAGACAACGCACTCTACAGAAGGGGGTGACAATAGGGATTAGGATAACATTTAAATGAGAGTGACAACATAGATTAAGGTGACAACGTAGATGAAGGTGACAAAACTTGTGGATAAGGGTTACAAGGGGCTCCACAGATGAGGATGATACTGGACAGGGGTCTGATATGGCAGTTGGATGGTGTCCCCGATGTGTTTTGTATCTATGACATCAGCACCAACCAATTACAGAAGACAAAAAACTGATCGATTGGTTAGAGCAGTGTTTTTCAACTGCTGTTCCGCGGCACACTAGTGTGCCTTGAGAGATCTTCGGGTGTACCGTGGGAAATTATCCAATTTCAGTTAATTGGTCCCAAAATGATTTTTTTACTGCAAAAAAATTGTCTTCATTTGTCTATACCAGCGACGTATAGTGATAGGCAGAACCAAAAAAACCTCTTCCACTAGATGGCAGCAGGTAGCTAATTTACGTGTCTGACTTTTTGGTGGTGTTCCGTGGGATTTTTCTAATTGTAAAATATGTGCCGCGACTAAGAAAGGTTGGGAAACACTGGGTTAGAGAGCCTGGGCAGAGCTTGAGCAGTAAGGGAGTGATGTGGGCGGAGAAGGTGGTCAGGACATTACAACATGGCAATTTTTCATGGATTCCAGCTGAAACGGGACGGACAACTAAGGGGGACTGACATTCCAGTGGACGAAGGTGAGAATAGATATCTAATATTAGGTCTAATGTTAAGTTAGAGTTCAGATATGCTTTAAGTGGCACTGTTGCCAGAGTAATGTCAGCTTTCAACCATACTTGAGAACTTGCTAAGATTGGTAAGGACTATAGCATTTATGGTCTGACTGTCGAGTCAGAGTGTCTTCTCTGGCTTATATGTATGCCACAGAAAGGATGGGGATAGAAAGCTTTCTGGCAGACAAAGTGACTTTTTCCGCTGCCACACACATGGTAAAGGAAGTAGTCAGTAACAAAGGAAAAAGCTCCACCCCTTGACAAAAGAGATTAAAAGGAAGAGCTATTTTAATGCTAATGTGCTGCGGTCTGGCACACAGGCAGAAAACAGAGAGCATCAGACAGGAGCATGAGCAAGAAAGGAATCAGTGATCATGAAAGTGAAAACCAACAACCTAACCTGTCACTACAATCTGCAAATACTGGTGAATGCCACGGTTACTAAGGACCTGTTACTAGTGATCTGTCACTGCATGACCCATTACTAGCGAGTTGGTGTGCCACTGAAATATATGCATATTATTGCAAAATGAACGTTAGTGAGATTTGCTCCTGGCAGTAAACATTTGCCTTTTCTGCATGTGATTGCTATGATATATTTACAGGACACTCCCACTTTAACTAAGCCACTGCCCAAATTTTGCTGCACACATACATAGGATCGTGAAAGATCCTTTCCAACGACAGTTGTAACTGCGCATGCGTGAGATCGGCAAATGTTGCACTTTAAAAATACCAAACACAGAATTTTTAATTAACATAAAAGGAATGTCTACCCTTTTATGTAGGGTGAAATTTCTGAATTTAGGTACTCTTTACCAAGGCACTGCAGATTTGTTATATCCATGATGCAAAATTCCTGTTCCTCCACATCCGTAAAGGTGTTCTATTGAAGTGAGTTCTGGCTATTGAGGAGGCCATTTTAGTAAAGTGAACTGCTGCTCACTGTACTAATTTTAAACCATTTCCTGTAAACCCCAGAAAAATATTTTGTTTGAAATCCCAGCAGATTAACAGTTTTTGAAATAATCAGACGCTGGTTATTACCACCTGACACCAACAATGGTATGTTCAAAAGTCACCTAAATTGACAGCATTCTGATGCTCAGTTTTAACTTCAACAGGTTATCTTTTCTACAAGCCTAAATGCAATGAGTAGCTGCCATGAGATGAGGTGTACCCAACAAAGTGACCAGGGAGTGTATAGCAATGCTATTTTAACAGGTTACAATGACTGTACAATCATATTTATACTTACCAAAACAAAGTAATCTGGGGATCTACTAAGTAACTATTAGGTAATTAGGTATCCATCAATGATTAACATATAAGCTTTGCACAGAACTATTGACATCATTCATTCTTCAGTATGCAATATACTAAACTTTTTACCTAAATCTCTGAGCCTGATGATGAACTGGCCCTCCAAATCGCCGTGCTGGAGAGTGACAAAGCTGAGAAAGTAGTGCCATGTTCTTATTCTGATTTGGATTAGCAGCAAACTTTACTGTAATGGGTTCTGATGCACCTGGTGGTTTGTGGCCATTAAAGCTTGCAATAGCCTCTTCTGCTTCTGATCGTTTGTCAAACCTTATAAATGCAACTCCACGAGATAAACCTTCAGACAAAAAAAAAAAAATAATTAAAAATAAAGTACATGTGACAAATTAACAATTTGAACAAGCTCACCAAAACCATTTCTACGCATAGGTGGTATATACAAGTGTGTACAGGATAACCACCTTTTTTCTCATTTCATATCCAGAATAAAATCCTACATTTGGAAGTAGGAAGGTGCCCAATAATGTCAACTCTTAGAGGGGCAATGTTGAAGTTTAGAAAACATTTCTTGCTCAATTTTAATTTCCCCCTCTGCTGCACCTTCCACCATTTTCAAACTTTCTTACTTGACAGTATAGACCAGTATAGACTAGTCTTTATCAACCTGGGTTACGGGGAACCCAACCTCCAGGGATTGCTAGGAGTTCCTTGAGCAATGAGCACGAGTGCCTCTCAGGTCAGTTTAGGTGACATCAATGATCTTTTTGGCTATCTGTAAGAGTGACATTCTTCCCACGGACCACACAAATGTACTGTGAGTTGTGGATATTTTAAATTATGGCAGGGGTTCCTTGAATATCAAAATAAAAGATCACTTAGTCTTGAGACACTATTTACCAGACCATGGGCAACCACAAACACAGTTCAGAAGTAAAGGGTACTTTCCGCTGCAATACGTGTACCCAATGCAAATGGATCCGAGAAGCACAAGGTATCATTTTACCTAATAGCATCACCCACAGACCCAAACACTTTGTGAACTGTACTACTAAAGAGATTATTTATCTCATTACATGCAAATGCCAAGCATTCTTTACAGGGGAAACAAAAAGGGCCCCTAAGAAATGCATTTTTGAGCATATTCATTCGATCACACACAGAAGGATTATTACATCTTTAGGCTACCACGTAGCCACAAGACATAATTACAATCAGAATGTCATAAAATTATTCACTCTCAGGCAAATACCTCACAATTCTAGGGTAGGCGACATTGATGTCAAACTCCTTCAAGCTGAAACACAATGGATTTTTAATCCTAAAGCCACCCAGCCCCCAGGTTTAAATGATGTGTTCAGGTAAACCATTCTTATCGTAAGCATCCAAATAATCAACTTATGTGATGCGTTTCCACGTAAATTGTAAGCACCAATATTTTAGGGACCTGATTAACCTTTTAAGACTGTTCATGACATTTTTTCTTATATGTAGCCACATACATACATACAACTGAGGTCCCATGATCCTTTCATAATACTTTTGTTTTTATGGTATAAAGAAGTATTTATTTATATTTATCATGTTCACATCTTTGGTTACAATGTACATAGTTCCCCCCAGCCTGTTTTGGTTGAGCGTGCCCTTTCCGGCAGCTGGGCGGAAGAGAGAAAAGCACAGCACAGCTATGATGAGATTGGGACACGAGCTGTCTCTCTCTCATTGATCTGAGGCTTTCTTCTGGCTAAAGGGTGTGGCACCCAGCGTGGTCTGATTCTGATGTAACCAATCTGCTTTATGGCTTGACATGCTAGGTCTTCGGCATACCTTGGGTGTAACGAGTGATTATTTAGGTTACTAATATCTTTCTATCAGCTAGAAACAGTCTGGCTATTCTTTACCTATGACATCAGCAAAGCATTTACACTCCGGAAATCGACACTTATTGGGTCTTTTTCCTCTTTTGAGCCGAACCATTCAATGTAAACAGTACAGATGGTTGTGCATTAAAACCCTAGCAAATCAGCAATGTCAAAAATACTTGCAAAGCCACATATATAACCTTTCTTACCTAATCTGAATTTGGTTTGAACTTTAGCAGGTTGTTTGGCAGCTGCTGCCAAATGATTGTCTGACTAAATATTTGTCTAACAGTTAAACAGGTGCACCTAATAGGTCGACAATAAGAGTGTGCGCGCACACACACACAATCATTGTAGGGTTTACATATAAACCCTACAATGCCCATTGTAAACCTCTCTAGTGATCTTCTAAAGCTCAACCTTTTATTACATATGTAATAGTAGTTCTCCAGTCCAAAACGGTCAGCATTCAAAAGAAAAAGAAAAAGAAAGAAAACCATTAGCTGCCAATTCAACCTATATACATAGGTTTATGACCACTGACATTTAGTTAATTGCAAAGCCCAGGAACATGGTCACTAAAGCATGGGGTCCCTTGTGAATGTGTTCCAAAAGGGGAAAAAAATGATTTTCTGTATATCAAAATAAAAGTATTGTTAGAAATGCACTAATTAATCAAAAATTTATAAAAATAGCACCTGTCATTCTATATGCCCACTATGGTGGAGTGCTTCTTATAATTTAGAAGGAGAATTTAACAAATGTTTTTCAAACAAAACTTTGAGTTACAATAAAACCAGGTGGAACATATTAGCCCAGTCAGTTACATCAATACGTTCATTAGTGGAGGAAAAAAACAAAAGAACAATCTTGCTCACCCGTAGCTTGATCAACAAGAACACGAGAATTAATGATACGTCCAAACCCTGAAAACATATCTTCTACATCTTTCTGTGTCATTGTCCTTGGAAGTCCGCTGATATATAAATTGGCATCCTTAATATTCTCTGAGCTTGGACGGGCAAAGGACACCTAATAGAAGGAAACATATGCAATTATTGATAATGCACCAATGACAACCATAGTCCTAGGAAGAGATAATGATCTGAAACACTGTCTGAAGATGTGATACAAAACAAATGGTTGGATATCAAACAGAAAAGATGAAAAACCCAAGACAAATAAACTTGCATCCCTCAGACTCAAACAAGACTTGCAATGAAATGTTAGTGTTTTTTTTATATTTTATTTTTTTTAAATCCTGATATACAGTTTACCTAGGATTATTATCCTTAATTTGTAAAAGTCAATGTAATATGCAGTACTGTACAATATATAGGATCTATAATGACAAACTTGACAAATACAAAAACAATCAAACAAAAGGAGTAAGTGACCTGCTCAATAAAGATTACATTATAAACAATAAATCGAGATTTTTATCCTCAATCCTTAAACTCTGTACACTGGATAAATGTTGCCCCAGCTGAAAGATCATGACTGTGTCAGGCAAGAATCTAGAACAATTACAGTGGTCTCTCCACGTCGGTTCACGCTGAATCATTGGACAACTGATGGGGGGACTGTTGTCATTTCTAGTGAGAGTCAGGTTAAGTGTGTACTATCCCGTTTTATTTAAGGTTTAAACAATTTTATGAACTGAACAAAATAATTATTAATATCATAAATATGATATACTGTAAGGTTATAGTAAATGACAGGGTTTTCCCATAGCATCACTCAATAGGCCACTGTCATGGATAGTAGGTTGGGTAGGGGGTGTAGCAACAGCCACAAAAGGTTTTACTTTGAATTTACAATTAGTTTTTCCCCTCCACTCTTATGTTGCCCTCAGTCATAACAAAAATGGCAGACTAATAAAAATATACATACACACAACCTGTTGGTCTTACAGCCTCCCACCAATTTAACACAAAGCTTACCCTTTTCTAAAAGGCATAGGGATGCAGCAAAAGGCCATCCTTAATGTAATGACTTTACATTATAGGGCCCCCTACAAGTAACTAATTTTCTTTAAATAATTTCAATAAATGTGAAAACTGAACATTGGGGTTGCGGTTTCAAAATAGTACGTCTAAGAGCCCAAAATTCAAAATGTGAACACCCAAGGACCACTTACAATTGTCATCCTATGAAACCCGGTCGGCTTCTCTTCTTTGAACCACAACTTTTTTGGAATGCAGAGGCATAGAAAACCAAAAATGTAGGTGCAAGAGAGAAAAACTTGTGGCTAAAGCTCTTCTAAAATTTCATTACCATTGCATTTTAAGAACATAAAAAATCTCAACCTTTCAAAATGTGCCACTTGCCCCATTGTCTGCTTCTTTACCTTGAAACCCAAATTCTCTAGAACAGATAGGTGCAGGGAAACAAAAATAAAGGTGCAAGTGGGAGACACTTGTGGCGATACATCAAAAACGTACCTCCTTGTTACAAAACTCTGAACCCTTCCAGTACCTGAACCAGAATGTCATGGTGATTACATTTTAGGGGATGTTGGCCACAGATGTTCCCCACACAGTGTTAGAAGTGGATAGTAATGTGTACTATCCCATTGTAAAGTTTTCTAATGTTCTAATGATGCCATAGTAATGACATTTTAGGGGGAGTTAGCCAAACGTGTCCCCCACTTGCACCTATATTTTCGATTTCGTAAATTTTTCATTCTCTTTAAAGAAGAGAAGCAGACAGGGTAGCATAGTATGATAAAGATTTGTGACAGGTATACATTAAAGGCCTAGGTGGATTTCCCCGGGGATCCCTAATTTGCATTTTCAATTTAGGACTCCTAGACGCACTTTCTTTTGAAACAAAAACCCTTAAGTTTTTAAAATTTGTGACCCCTATATCTTGAAATTTTTTTTAAAGCCGGTGGGTTGGAATGTTTCCTGTGCACCCTGAAAATTCAAGTTGTTCTGACATACGGTTTAGGAAATATGAAGATTTGTACACTATGTGAATGTGTCAAGCAGCTTTTCACACACAAAATACCAGTGCTGCCAATGACATAATTATACACGCCCACATGTACACACCCACTCAGGCGGATACATTTACGGATACATTTTAGAAACAGCTTTAAAAAAAAAAAAAAAATAGAAATCCTAGCTTGTGCTATCAGAAGGGGGTGGGACTGCCGATGTCCCACTCCCATAAAGGTTGAACTGTAGGCTGTGCTCCCCCGCCCACCTCTCATCAGAAGCTGCAATCCTCTGAATGGATGACCAGCTTCACAGTGATTGCTCAGTGGATTAGAGCTGCGGATGAGAGGTGGGCAGTGGAGGCATGGCAGCCGTGCCGAGCCACCTGGTAAAACCTCCTGGGGAGAACTATGCCTAAAGGTGCGTACACACTTCCAATTTTTATCGTTCCAATCGAACGACGAACGATCGATTGGGCAAAAAATCGTTCGTCAAAAAGTAACCAACGACGCCGACGAACGAGGAAAATTGTTGGAAACGAACGACCGGACCGGCGGATCGGATTGGGCGACGATTGTTGAACATCGTTCGTGTGTACGGTCGTTCGTTGATCGTCCATATTCAGAGCATGCGTGATGAACGAACGTCCGTTCACTTTCCTGTCGTGCACATAGTTCCTCTATCGCTTAAACGATCGTATCTATTGTGTG
>NC_092860.1:69424568-69438176 GCF_032062135.1 Pyxicephalus adspersus
TATATATATATATATATATATATAATTATAATATATATGCTACTGTACAGGTATATTACTTTAACTATTTTATTTTTTCAATTTTATCAATAAAATAATTAAATTTATTAACTATTGGACATATTTTGGGGAGTTATGCCTAAGAAATATAGCCTACAATGTAAAATAAATTTCCATGCAAAAAAATTGTAACGCTTTTTGCACAGGAATTTAGACAGAATTAGACCGCTAGGAAGGAGGACTACCAATCTGCACAATTTATGTCAGCGACAAAGCACAGAGTTCAATATTTAACCATGTTGGAGTTTCAAAAGAGATCCCATATGTCATTACAATACATCCAGTAATATATAAAAAGTGCACCGTGCTTAAAGCCAAACCATACTTGCCTGTCTATTCACAATCTTTTCTGATACAAACATGGAGCTGCTCATGAACAGCTCCTTGTAAGATGTAAGGTGTGTCCCACCATACCTGTAACTGCTGGGAGCAAACCAGTAAACATTAAATATTAGTAGACCATGGAAGAAGACCCGGCGAGGATGGCAGTACTAGTAACAGAGCAAGAACAGGCGAGTGCACTTGCAAACAGGCAGGTAAGTTTATTCCACTGGATAAGGACATGTCCTTATTTTGTTTATCTCCGCTCAAGAGATTTACCAGTTTACAGACAAACAGAAGCAAAGTAGAGGGATGCATTACAGTATCTTCTGGACTAGATTACAGTGTTGTAAAAAGGTTCTTGAACACTACTGTAGAAAAACTTTACAATACAATATAAAAACATTTTAGATCCTATCCTACAGATCTGCTGAAACTGTTCCTCTGCACCAACAGCACTGTAAGACTATATATCCTTTACTTTGGTGCAGCAAGTTAGGTTAAGTCTTCTTAATTCAAGGGATACAAAGGCAAGTCCAAATGTTATTGTTTTTTTATCATACAAGGTTAAAGGTCCCCAACCACTAGGCCACAAACTGAATTTGGGCCATGTTGAACCAGGTTACAGTTGTTTTGGTCTGCTGCAGTGTTTGCTGCGACCGTAAGGCATAATCATGCCTTACGGTCACTGCCTTATGTAATCACAAATGGAAACCTATGGAACGAAAATGACAAGACAGGACTCAGATCATTCCTGTCACAGCAAACAATGAAGCTTAAGAGGACTGCTGTTAAGCTACGTACACACGGCAGATTTTTATCGCCCGATAATCGGCATCGACCAATTATCGGGCGAAAATCTTCCGTGTGTACAGTCGGTGTTGTCCATCGTCCGGACGACCGACCTGCCGGATCCACGGACGATGGACGACAGCCGATCGTAATGAAAGGGAAGGGGAGAGCGAGCAGCAGGGTGCCGCTCCGTCGCTCTCCCCCCTCCCCTCTCCATAGAGCATGAACGGTGCTGTATGTACAGCATCGTTCATGCATCTTGCAGCCCCTTGTCGTTGGAAAGGATTGTGAAAGATCCTTTCCAACGACAAAAATTGCAAGTGTGTACGCAGCTTAAGCCCCACTCAGCTTACCACCTGGATGCAAGTCTGACACTTTCTACTGACAACATAATCTATGTGTAGCTGCATATCACAAGATTTAACATGATCAGAGGTAAGTAGACAATGTTATAAAACGAAATTACAAATTTTATATATCTATACGCTGGGGCCCTTCTAGTTATGTATCACAGTCACACTGTCATAAAAATTCATCAGTTACATACATGAGAACACCTGCTTTTTTTATTCAGAAACCCATACGTAGAGCTGATCCAAAAGTATGCTTCTAACAATTCCACCTTTTTAAATAAACTGCTGACAAGTGTAGTCCTCTACTCATCACACATAAATAGGCAAAATCACAAATCAAACAAATGGCCTATTTTTATAGGGCATTGCCCTTTCTAAGTACCTAAAATGATCTTTGGAGCTTTAGCAGCCTAAACATAGCAGGAAACTCAGAAACCCATTTTCCTTTAACCTCCTGGGCGGTAAACCCCAAGTGTGACTCGGGGTAGAAAGATGGTAAAAGCGGTAACCCAGAGTCACACTCAGGGAAGATAAACCTATAAGAAGTAATAGTAAATCGCTACTTACCTAATCTGCCGGCGTCCCGCGTTGTCTTTCTCTGCAATGTCCATCTTCTTTCTTCCTCCAGCCAGGTTCCTCTGCACTCAACAAGTCACTGGGGAGTTCCCGGTGACGTCAGTGCGGGAAATTTAAATCCAGTGTAAAATCAGTACATTTATTTTACAGTATAAAACAATAGTATAAGTGTATGTGTGTATATATATATATATATATATATATATATATATATATATATATATATTAATTCATTTATTATTTTGACATGATTTTGTGTTTAAAACTTTTTCATACTCATACTATTATATTATTCTGTAAAATAAATTTTCGTGAAAAACAATGTACTGCTTTCAGACACATAAATGCGGACAGAAATGAACCGCCCAGACTTACTGTAAGCAGGATTAAAGATGGTTCCTTGCAACAAAAGATCTGGATAATATAGAATATACCAGGGAGTGTTTACAACTATGAGGATCGCATCCACATACAAAAGGTTGATGTGCCTATTTCAGAGCCCCAATTGAAGGATGTTGTAAATAGTGGACTCAATAGTCTTAAAGAAAACAATGACTATATAAATGCTAAAGGTAGTTCTATAAGCGATTAAATCATAGGGTGTACTTAGTTGATCCCACATGGCTTCTTAATTTTGGCATAATTTTTGTTAAATGACACAGTGGAATCTGTTGTGTTTTACATCTGAAGTTATATTTACTATATAATATACTATAAGGACTAAATTATTGCACGTAGAAAAACTAGGGTTATAAAGTTCATCAGATTTGTTGGCCAACTAAGGTGACAGAATGCCATGCGTGAATTACACATTTTCATTTAAACTACTCCTGTTTTTAAGCCAAATTGTTATCAAAGTAAACTGGCAACATTCTACGGTATTCAGGATAATCGGCACCCTAAAGAAATACAATTTGTGGCGCACTGTCAATGCCATGGATATGCACTTTTTTTCATAAGAATGGGGACATCACTTAAGCATACCTAAACTCAGAATTTTCACTTTACATAAAATGGTAGACAACCCTTTTATTTAAGGTTAAATTTTTTTTTTTTTTTAGTGGAACACCCAGCACCGCCCCCTTAATGAAAAAGGATTAATGAGACTGCAAAGCCTCCCGGGATTTTTACATCACACATCCTGGGAGGCTCTTAGGTGCTCATTCTGTGGGTATGCGCAGGAACCCTTTCGTCAAAAGGGCAAAAACTTTCTGATTGCAAGCTTTCTCAAACTACGTCACCTGATCTCATGCCTGCGTCCAGTGACGTAGCAAGAAGAACCTGGAAGAAGAGAAGACGGCGGTGCCTAGCGCGCCAGCCCGAAGAGCAATACCGGAATGAGGTGGGACCCAACGGAAGAAACCTCTGGACTGATCGACTGCTCTGCGGGATTAAAGGCAAGTGTATTTTTTTTTTTTGTTTTGGGCAGTTTTTAGTTTACTTCCTCTTTAAGCTGGCATAAAAACATACAAAGAGAATGTCTGCAACATGTTTCCCGTTAACAGACTGTTGCTGCTGCTAAAAAAAACCCATGGACTTGTCCGAGCTATAAACTATGCAATCATTTTAGATTAATATATATGCAAAATGTTGATCAAAAAGTTGATTCAGCAGTGTTTTCATATTTTTGGTCAGATTTTTTCTCAATAAGGTTGAACACAGATGCATTATGAAGGGAACTATCAGATAATATATCAAATATTCGTATTTGATCGCAAAAGTATATGTTTATGCATCAGATGTAACATCAATTAGGTATACCATTAGCAGAAAATCAGGTTGGTACCTGGAAACTTAATTTACAAGTATCTTCCAGGACAGCACATGATACAAAAACAGATACATATCCAATACAAGGAGCTTCACTCCCCCACACCATGGGTGTTGAAGCCTACATACCCTATATTTGTGTGGAACCTGGTAACATGAACCACTATATCCTAACAAATTCAAAAGGACACTTCACAACCTTAATATGTAGTGAAAGTACAAGTACATCAAGTGACAAACGTCAATTGCAGTACATGATCTCTACATGTAGGCTAACATACACTGTGTGCACAAATATTAGGCAAGTGAGTATGAGTGAGCTGAGGATTCATTTTAATATGGAACAAATACAGTACTATCAGTAAATGAGTGTGGACACTGTCAGGTGAATTCATGTGTGTGCACAATTATTAAGCAACTATTAGTGTGCAAATTTTCTCATCTCACTTGTTTATTTTTATCTGTAAAGTGGGAATAATAGACAGCTTAAAATGTACAAATAAACAAATGACCAATATAGCCACCCTTCTGTATAACAGTCAAAAGCCTTCCATTAATGGAGTCAATATGTTTCTTGATCTGTAGATAATCAACTTTTTGTGCAGCAGCAACCACAGCCTCCCAGACACTGTTCAAACATAAGTACTATTTTCCTTCCCAGTAACTTTCCTATTTAAAAAGGGCCCACAAGTTCTCATAGGGTTTAGATCAGGTGAGTAAGGGGGCCATGTCCTTCTATAAGTCCTTTACTGGTTAACCACGCAATGCAGTACTTTGATGCAAGCGATGGAGCATAGCCCTGCATAAAAATCATATTTTTTTTGAAAGATACACACTTTTTCCTGTACCACTGCTTGAATAAAGTGTCCAACTCCCAAACCTACACCTTGCTGGCGTCTGAGTTGAAATGGAGATCTGTGCCCGTTGCTGATCAAGTTACTGGAGCATCCATTTGGTTCCGTCAAGAGTCAGCTCATCAGTCCATAAAACCTTTGAAAAACCTGTCTTAACAGGTGTTTCCTGTCTTAAAACGTTACAAATGATGTGTCCTGTTTAGTGGTGGTCAGGTTTCAGCCTCTTTAACTTGGCCATGTCACAGATTAGAGTTGAAATATATGCAAAAATATAAGGTCAAAATTTTCACTTGCCTAATAATTGTGCACAGTATAGTACCTATGGTGTGCATATCTAAGTGGCCTTTCCAAGATGCTAGTATTCCAGTTATAAAAACCTCTTAGCATTGGCTGAGATTAAAGCTACGTACACACGTCAGATTTTTATCGCCCGATAATCGGCATTGGCCAATTATCGGGCGAAAATCTGCCGTGTGTACAGTCGGTGTCGTGTCGTCCATCATCCGGACGACCGACCTGCCGGATCCACGGACGATGGACGACAGCCGATCCTAATGAAAGGGAAGGGGAGAGCGCGCAGCAGGGTGCCGCTCCGTCGCTCTCCCCCTCCCCTCTCCATAGAGCATGAACGGTGCTGTATATACAGCACCGTTCATGCATCGTGCAGTCCCTTGTCGTTGGAAAGGATCGTGAAAGATCCTTTTCAACGACAAAAATTGGAAGTGTGTACGCAGCTTAACAAAATCACCATGTCAAGCTCTAACTGGTGAGAATATAGTTTCTTAGATATTGAGCAGGAAAAAGAGAAACCCAGATCTTGGCAGCAAAAAGTCTGAAGGTTGTTAGTGGAGTCAGGAAGGTGCAACTATTAACCTCGCCAGCAGTAAGCCCGAGTGTGATGACTCGGGGTAAAAAAAAAACCTGCTGTAACCTGGGTAGTTAAAGTAAAAAACAAACACTTACCTGGTCCCATCAGCGTCCCGTGTCCTGCCATCCTTTGGCTGCGTCCTCTTTCTCCATTTGTCCCTCGGCCAGTAGGCTGACATTCCCCAGGAAATCCCGGTGGAAGTGGGGCTATTTCAAGACCAGGATCCCCAAAATTTGTTTGCATGTTGGGGACCCTCTGGGGGCCACTCTCATGGCAATGAACATTAGGGTACTGCCTATATGTCTGTGTGCAGTGGCACCCCTTACAGTTTGCAAAACTTCAAGGCTGCGTTCAGGTTGGTGGTAAGGTTGCGGTGCGATTACCCCTTCCTCATGCCATGGAACCCTGGCTTGGAGGAGACGCTCGGTACCACTCACAG
Source organism: Pyxicephalus adspersus (assembly GCF_032062135.1). Lineage (NCBI taxonomy): Eukaryota > Metazoa > Chordata > Amphibia > Anura > Pyxicephalidae > Pyxicephalus > Pyxicephalus adspersus. The sequence goes on from NC_092860.1 coordinate 69,430,602, forward strand.
CTGCCTGCAGTCAAATGTGCAGAATCTGTGATGGGAAGGACTGCGGCTGGCAAGCTGCCTGTTACACATGGCTGGACACTTACCTTCTGTGAATCCAAATTTCTCTGGAACAGAGGGATGTTGGCAACTGGAAATGGGGGAGCCAGTAGTAAACTCCTTTTCCTACCCTGCCACATATAGCTATCCCCTTAATCCCTATGAATCCCAATTACTCTGTAAGGAGAGGGAAATGTAACTGGAAGTGCAAGACTCTTATGGCTAACTCCCCCTAATATTTCATCACTAGGGCGCCATCACAAGATATGAAAAACTTTAACTGTTATACCTTGTTATCCTGTCACACATCGCATTTACCTTTTGTGAAGCCCAATTTCTCTTTACCAGTAGAGGAAGGGAAATGTAAGATATGTGGGGACTCTAGTGGCTAACTAGAAACAATTCAATTTATTTATTCTTGAATTAAAAATTTTCCCGTTTTAAACATACATTTTTAATGGTAATTTGCATTTTGGCCCGCAAGTTTTATCCTAATTTCAACAGTGGCCCCCGGATTAAAAAAGGTTGGGCACATTTTATACATTCTTCTTACATCCATATTGCATAAGTCTTTAGCTGCTGGCTATTAAACATTAGGCAATATCTGATCTTAGACCAAATAAACTGAGATAGCGATTAGACCCTCTATGTGAACTTTAAATAAAGACACATTTTTCACATGTCCAACATAACCAATGTAATAGCCCAGGGGTGGGCAAACTTTTTCAGTCAGGGGTCACAATATAAAATTTGAAAGAGGGGCCGGGCCGATGGGGAAGTGGACGGGGTTATGCCATCATGACACCACTGAACGTGACGCCTTGATAGCATAAACCCCCCCCCCCCCCCCCCCCCCCATTGCTGATCTGGCAGGCTCAGATCCGGGGGACGTAAGAAAGAGAAGGAAAGGGTTTGGATAGGAGATCACATAACCCCCCCCCCCCCCTCCACACCCACTCTCCCATCGCAGATCTGAGCCTTTGATGGTAGTGTGGGCAGGTTGTGTGCAGGGACACAGCCTGCCCACCTCCATGGTCTGCGTCTCTGGCTGGTGTGCCCCCAGCGGGGTCCTTCTCCTGACCCTGCTCGGGGTAGCACCGTCCAGAGTTGCGGAACACCTAAAGGAACAGAGATATTGGGCTGTATACGGCCCGCGGGCCGTCGTTTGCCCATGCCTGTAATAGCCTCTGGGGCTTACAGAAGGAAACAGAGTGCAACTTTACCAGGTGAGCTTACTATTAACCTTCACATACTATACAATGAGAGCAAGTCTGGCAGCTATTTAGGACAATATATTTTCTACCCACAAAATTCCTAGTTATAGACATATTAGCTGAAACCTCAACGTATAATAATGCACTGGGCCTAAAGGGTCTGACAGCACAATTCCACCTATATCCACAAAAATCATGCAGTAAAGGAGGATCTTAATGTACTGAAATTGAATAAACTGTATAGAACTGCACACTGTATGGGCAGTTTAAGTTGTATTTGTTAGATATTCCTTTTTTTCCAATACTGTTTACACAAATCCACCCTGAATCATTAGTAGAAAATTAATAAGCATAGGAGCACCCTGGCATTCTCTCACATTTGCCATTTAGGAATGCAGATCGCTTAAGAGCTCACAAACAGTATTTACCTGAAAACCTAGGGGCAATGCTGCAAACACAGTTTTTACCAAGAGTGAAAAAGCACCCAACAGTGATAGGACATCCAAAGCAAGGGTTTCAGTGCTACAGACCACCCCAGATATCCTTTCAGGGACAAAGCCATATGCTATAAAACACGTAGCAGGAAAACTACAACCGTACCCGCCATTTACTGGTGCCATACGCAGCTGTAACTACCAAAACTGTCAAACTTGTCTTTTGGCATGCCCCACTCTTTTAGAAGCCACAAGCCTGGGCTTCTTTGGAGGTCAAGGGAGAACCAGATACTGAAGCTTTCTCCTCCAAGGCAGGGACCAGAGCCACTACTCCCTACCCCCAGTCCATACCACTGAGGTTTAAGTTATCCATAACTACATGACTTCCCAGCTACTCCTAAAGAAAACATTTTGAAGTAACCAAAAAGAAAGAGGTGGTTTGTGCTTAAAGAGTTATAAGGAAAACAGAGCAAGATCCCAAAAGCCAAGGGTAATGCATGAAGCAAAAGATATAAGAGGGTGAGATAACTATCACCTCAACTCACCTTGGAATCGGTGTCAGATAGTATATCAGATACTGCTCTTATTCCTAACCATTACTGCCTCTGCAATTTGAGACCCCCACCCATCCATTTCCTCTTATTGGAATAATTGAGGCTTTGATGCCAGGAGCACAGCAAAAATACTGCTGTAATAACCCGTTTGTTAAGAGTGGACCCAAAGCATTTGCAGTCCTCCATACCAGACAACTACATTCTGCTCCAATAGAGGGGCACCACTAGTGCCGTCAGGCTAGTGGGGAACGTCACCCCTCCTAAGCCATGGAGTAAGAGACCTCAAGGCAAAATAATAAAGTATCTTTCGAAATGGGAGAACACTTCACCTACCAGACCCATCCAATCAACTTTTATGCAGGACTGGGTAACTGTATCCAGGAAAAGCCACTTATAAGGATGTGGGGGCACTAACTAACACACTTAATACTAACTTTTATTATTGTATGTCTTTTTTTAGGTTAAAGAAGCTACTCTATCAGTGCTTCAGATGATTAGGTAAAATCTCATGTATGCATAGCATTAAATGATGCAAAAGGTTGAAGCCTCTATGTATATGTAAAAAATTGCCTACTCTAAATTTAGCTACATAGACAATGATCAACAACTGCCAGGAAAAAAAGTTTTTTAATAAGTAAACTATATCTAACATATATGAATATGTATGGATAGCCACAAATGATGGTACCATACGTATTTTATAAAAATATGCCAGCTTTATAGGCAATTTCCACACAGAGAAAGGCATGACATCTGTAAATCTAATTGCAATTGGTGCAAAGAGAGCCAGAAAATAAAAAGAATATACTCATACAGTACCACACCTGGCACAGTTAAAGTTTAAAACAACCCACCAATAGTTTTACATGTTTTCGTTTGTAGCCAGAGAGAGAAGCACTGCTTTCAAATTATGCAAAAGGACTGCTCAGTATGCAACAGGTCTTTCATAGCAGAGTCAAGGAAAAACAGCAAGGGAAAAAAGTCTAACTAGTATGTCAACAATGATGCCATGGTAATGTGAATTATGATACAAATTAACATTCAACATAAAGCACATTGCAATATATGTTAAAAAATACCCAATAACGAATGAATAGTTAACATGGAAGTTTTGTTTACACATTGGTGAGGAGCAACAAAAGTGGTGAATAGGTCCTCGGGAATAAGTGGAAAAATTAACATTCTTCTTACAGGATCTTGCAAAACATTGGTTCAGCCTCTGAGGGGGATTTAAAAATAATTCTCTCCACTTACAAAAGCCTAGATCTACAGGACGCCAAGGTACATGACTGATTGTAAGGAAGGCCATCAACCATCTAGTTACTGAAGTGCCTTCTGGTATCCAGGAAATGCAAAAACACCTTTTCAGATTGCTAAGTGTTTGCCTGGTTTGATGGATGAAACAGTTATTTTGATATTCCATTTAAATACTGTAGAGTAAAAAAAAGGTTTATTTGCCCCACTATGCAGACACATAGTAATGGAAATTAGTTGTTCTGTTATAACTGCAAACATATACTACTGACAGAGGTAGGTGTGGCTCATACTGATCGGGTTCTTTGGTGTAATTGTACATGTCCTTTTTGATGATGCTCAAAAAACGCAGGTAAAACTGCACTGCCTAAACAGAATTTTAGGTAAACAGGCAAGTAAAAATTTGAAAACACATATTTGTGAAGTGGTTTACCCAATAAATGATATGTAGTTCTGTTCAGCCAGTGTTGTGTTTCAAAGTGCACAACAAGGCATTTGTGAATGGTTTTCTGACTACATAAAAAATGTGCTTAGGGCATAACATAAAAGCTGCAATTTTGCACAAAATTGTGAAATTAATTAGGAAAAAGTAGAATTACACACTAAACAATAGACTACCTGGATTAATGTAAACATTTCAGCTCTAGCCACAGCCTCTCAGATTAAACAGTAACTGTTGTAGTATATGCAAAAATACAAAGAAAAGATAATTAGCCACAATTGGTCCACATAATCTTTCTATTTTACCCCAGCTCTCTAATTCATAACACAATAAGGAGGCAACGCTGAACACACAAAAAGAAGAACACAAATTATTAATCATTTAGATATCTACATTGTTAACCTCACAAATGTTTTTAACAAAACTGAAACCATATTAATGTAAATGCACCAGAAGAACAGATAAAGCTTTCATGCATATCATCCTTGAAGGAATCTGCTGTTTTTCAAAAGTTTATAAAGCATATATTCACCTTTATGGTTTTTGATTGCAGTCTCAATCCATTAAGTGTGTTTATTGCTCTTTCTGCATCTTTAGCATTTAAGTAATTCACAAAGCCATATCCTAAGCTGTGCCCTGCAAAGGGAAAACAAAAAAAAAAGAAAAAAAAAGAAAAATAAAAAAAACAAGAAAAAAAACCCCCTAAATTCCTAAATCCATGTAATAAGTGGGAACAGCATTAAACACACAGGGTGGTTTCAGACTCAAGCCCAAAATGCATGCCTAAAATATAGAAAAGCATTCAATTGAAAGCAGCAAGTTTTAGGATCTCAACCCGCTCTATAATTTAGTCTGTATCTATGTAATAAACCAGCAATTCTACATGCATACCAGGCCGATGGGCGGAAAATAACTACATATATCCTCTTCGCACCTTATGAAGAATAAATGTTCTTTGAATTTGTAATAAATTAAATGTAAAAGATTTTAAAAAAAAGCAATATTGTGCTGCTTTCTGTAAATTGTTCACAATGTGGTATCTATCACTGTTGCTTTCCCAGCCTTTGTAAACTTTTATTTGATGGCATAAGTGATCTCTGTCAGGATAAAGAAACTCTAGGCACATTGTCCAAAAAAAAGCTGGAATACCCTTCACCGGAATACAACTGGCAAAGTGAAGCACAATACAGGAGAGAAATTTCACAAAATGGTAGGCTTTTTTTGTTTTGTAAATTAAATATACCACATGATTACTTGAAGAAATCCAATAACCCGAGCCTATATAACAGAAAAAACTAAGGATAATTTTAATTATGTACATTTCTGAATGAAATGTGTCCCTGAATACAATGCATTTTATTAACTATGCACAGTTGTCTACTTTCCCCTCATTTATGCACTTTCACTTACTATATTTTTAAAGGGTGTATTCCCACTTGTACATGTGCACACATGTCAGATGGCCCCAGATTTGAATAGTCAAGTGACTGCCACTGCTGACATCTTTTGAATGCTAGTTGTCTGTTTTTTTTTTGTTTTTTTTTAAGTTTAATATGTTTTGAGCCACAAGTCAAGTCAGGAACTCTGGATCTGAATCTGTTTCCGGACTATTGGAAGCAACAGATCAGCATTACAGCATGGTAATTGCTATGTATGATGCATTTGTAAAGAAGGTAGCTTCTGTTCCTGCCTCCCTATCCCACAACTATACTACTCCTGCAACTCTGCTCCCCTTTTCAGAAATCCTCATTTAAAGTATAATGTTGGAAACAAAACTTCCATGAGTGTCAATTTCCCGGTCACCTGCCAAAACTTGCTGGTTCTTCCTTTATTTATCCTGCAGTAATATTGGGATGAACCATGAAGTAGAGGGGATGGGAGATGAACAATCCTAGGAGTGTCAGTTTCTGAAGATTTCAAATGAAAAATTTTCAGGATTGGAAAACATTGGGCATTGCAGGCTGACACAGGTACATATATGCAGAATAGGCAAATATAGAAAATCTTTATTTATACAGCAATAACAGGCATGTTTTTGTGTTATTACATTGTTGAATAAAAAGATTTTACAACAGCACCAGGAGATTGTAACTAAAAAGAATATAAAATCACATGCAATGATAATCAAACGTACACAATGCAAAGAAAAGTTAAGCAATCGGAGAGGCATTTTAAAAAAATATTTTCATTGTTATATATCTTTACATATCTTTCACCCACACATTTTTTCTAATTGGATTCCCTCTGACAAAAGGTATACCTTCCTGTTGTAAAATTGGGTGAACCTTATGTGAAAAACGTTTATAAATTGATACCTTTGTTTAACATGTAGAAATAATGGCCGGAAAGTTATAAGCGGAGGTTACAATATGTGTTAGGTGCAAGCATGTCAGTGCACCTTAAATGAGACAGAACCTTTGTAGAGAACCTTTACCCAAGCTACCCCCTCCCTAAATACTTACTTCAGTTTTAGACAAATTGTGATTCTCTGTGATAGAACCTACTGTTGGGAATTAATGGAGGACCAACAATACAAAAAAAACAAAAAACAAACAAAAACGAAAAAGAACATACATCTTGCTAGAGCGTCTTTCCCTCGACAAGTATCTAGAGCTACGTACACACGCTCGAATATTGTCTTTGCAAACGTTCTTTCACTATTATTTCCTGTGACAAACAACTGAAAGATGAATGAACAAGCGCTGTATATACAACACTGTTCTGTTCTATGTGGAGGGGGAAAGAAGAGCGGGCGGTGCCTCGCTGCACTCTCCTCCCTTTACTTCCATTGCGGTTGTCTATCTTTTGTCATTCATGGATCCACCATAAACGACATCAGATGACCTTTGTACACCGCAGATTCTCATCTGAGATGAGCCTGACAGCTCGTATTGGCCGAGAATCACCTGACGTGTGAACATAGCCCAAGAATCATACAAAAGCAAAAAAAATAAACATATCCCAGATATAAAACCCTATGGACAATTTATTTCCCTGGGGGTTGAACTTGATGGACTTGTTTTTCTTTTTCAACCTGACTAACTATGTAAAACCTGGAATACCTTGTTGTTCTAAAGACACAACACTTCATTTAGTAGATGGTACTGTAGATAATGAAACCATAGGATATGCATCATTAATACAAATACTACAGCAAAAAACTCACTTCCGTTTACCCACATGTCCGCACCTATTGCTTGGAAACAAGTATCTTACATAAGTTGGTAGAGGATGCGTAACAGTACCTCAACCTTTTGAAAGCTCAGAAACACTAACTAGAATTTACCTCTGGTTTTTGTGCACCTGTTTGAGAAGTTCAAAAGTAACTAAACAAAATAAACATTAAAAACTATTGCAACTTACTGTAGCACTTACATTTCATGGACAATTTTTTCTCCCAAAATGATGATACTGCTTGCAACCCTTTCTATCCTAGGCTACGTTTATTTATTGCACTCTTCCTATGGAGGAACATCAGCATGATGTCCTAGATTTCATTGAATCCAGATAGACGTATTTAAAATCACAATTATTTTAGGAAACAAAATAAAATACATCTTTAGGTGGGTCTAAATTATCATATTTATATTTTTTTTCTTAGAGCCCACATCACTGTAAACATTTTATAGCATAGTATAAAA
>NC_092860.1:69438435-69452598 GCF_032062135.1 Pyxicephalus adspersus
ACCTTACCCTTTCTATAAAACATGGAGATGCAAGTTTTTCCAAGTTACAGAGGAATAGGTGCAAAAACAAAAAAAAAAAAAAAAAAAAAAAAAACATTCATTTCTTGCACTTCTAGAATAGAAAGAACAAAAAGCTTTTAGTGGGATGGACTTCCTTATCTTTTGGGCCTTTATTATACAATTGAAAGCCTTCTGACATACCTGCTTGATAAATGCATAAAATGTTTTACTTCTACCAGGAATGTTGACAGCTGAAAACGTCCTGTGCCGTTTGGCATTGCTGTATTTTTATTGCTTACATTTCATGCTATCCGAAGACTACAAAAATACCTTCTTGCTGTAACTAAAAGGAGAAGGGATGAAGGTTGTAGTCCTATCCTACCATGACAATGCTGCTTCACCATAAATACAATATGATGAAACAGCCTCATTACCACAGGGCAGGGAGTGTTACTGGCAGGATCACCAGGTAAAAGAGCCTAGAAAAAACAAAGAGTTACTACAGCCAAAGACTGGTAAAGCTGCAAAAACATTATTTCCCATCATAAGATCTTTCTCAAGGCACTCAAGGACACATTTTTTTAGATTCTGACCTAATGGTATTATATTAATACATGGTACTGTAGGATGTTGGGTACATAACCTCAGCTTAGGGGAGGCAAAACCCATCATATAATAAAGTTAAGCTGAAGCAAACTACAAACAAAACAAAGATCTCTCAAAGCAAAGCAGATATCTTTAGATCGCTAACTCACTACTGGGATAAGCCGGGGGGGGGGGGGGGGGACCCAGAGATGCCTTTGCTAATGGCATAAAAAACCCACGAAAATAGTCACAGACTAATTAGACACAGAATAAGCCGAGAAAAAAAGGCTGTCGGCACTTGAAGGGGTAGATTTGAAGACTACCATACCATTGAAGTCCCTACCCTTCTCTGTGTACAAATCATAAAAGTCATAAAAGGGAGATTTGCAAGACAAGGCTGCAAACTGATAGGCCTTTCACATTAAGATGGAAGGCCACGGTTTGAGAGAAATGTATCAATGAATCCTTAATATTCTTTAAAGTCCCATAAATATATTGAAAGTCAAATGACAGAGGCAATGCATCCACCTGACTCTTGAAAGCGCTCAAGGCCAGTTCCTGGTCTATTCACAGAAAAAAATAACAGAATCATGACCAAGAATAAAGGAGGATCAAAATGTACATTGTCAAATACCACAAAACAAACTTTCCAGGTCTGAGCCTTAAGTGTCATAGGAATCACTAAAGATGACAAAGACGACTAACTCAAAGAAGACAAGAATCTACCTGATTTAGGAGACAAAATGGTAAACTCCTTCTCCTCCCCCTGAGTATTATCCCTTCATTCAACAGCAGGAGATTTATCCTCTCACACACAGGCATTCTATGACAGACTACATTTGCATGTAAACCACTCTAGGACTTGCATTACAGTCATTCACTGTTCATGGACCTGCCAGGACAGATACATGAACAACGTTGGGCCACTGTACATACGTCAGATTCTTGTCTGATACTAGCCCTGAAACGATAATAGGACGAGAATCATCTGACGTGTGTATGTAGCCAAAAGGTGATGAAAGATGGGACCATGTGACAGATCTTGTCTGTAGGCAACAAAGGTGTTCTCCCTAAACACATTTTTCTGGGAGGATCAACTGTCAGTTTCCAGCTTATGTACTAATAGCTGTCCATCACATTGCCACTCACTCCGGGTTGGGTGCAGAGAAATCTTTTAGGAAGATCACTCCTGAAAGCGTACCTAAACTCAGAAATTTCACTTTACATTAAAGGGTAGACAACCCTTTCATGTAGAGTAAAAATTAATTTTATTTTTGGTTGTGCAACACCCTTAAAAAAAAAAAAAGGCATTGCACCTTAATTCCTGATTGCCTAGGCGGTCAAGAATTAATAGGAGCGCAAAGCCCAGGAGGCCCTTGGGTGCTCCTTCTGAAGAAGGAGCCTTTTCGCACAAAGAAAAAAAATTGCCGATCTCACGCATGTGCAGTGAGATCGGCAAGTTTTTTTTTTCCATCCTACGTCACGTGATCTTGCACCTGGGTTGGGTGACGTAGGATGAAGTAACCGGAAGAAGAGACAAAGATGGTGTCGCTCGGAGCGCCGGCCCTGAGACGATGCGGGACCTGATACAGGACACCGCTGGATGGATTGATCTGCCCTGCGGGGGAGTGTATTTTTTCCCCCGCAGTTTTCAGTTTAGTTCCTCTTGAAGTCTGTCAGCAGAATTGGCAAGCTGTAGCTTTCACTGAAATGTAATATTTGTTGCCTACAGCAAAGCCATGGTGTTCCAAGGTGTAAGGTTTGCTGTATAAGGGCAGGCTAAGATCTGCACCTTGCACTGCAGAGCTGATTCTTAACCGGTGTTTGCAGATTTAACATTGGGCAGCAATGATCAATTCTGAACTGCTCAATGCACCCCCTATTCATTCGGGCTGCTGTGTGTAGATGCTACATGTAGCATCTCCCTGATGGCAACTATTCACTGACATGAGGAAGCAGTAACCACACTGCAACCTCACCTCCAGTCTGAACTTAGCCTAAGATTTAGTTAATACTAATTATTTTTGAAAGCAGTTTTACTGTTGAAAACCGTTTAGGAGTCAAAGATTCCCTGAAAAAAATGGTTACTGCAAATTGAAGACATTTTTAAATATTTTGTGGTGGATTTGCATTAAAAACAAACTACAGAGAAATATAGGAGGCTATACCCTAATAGAGAAGAGGTGACTATTGCAAACAGTTTTTTTCTTTTAAGAAATATGCAGGTGGACATTATATGAGAAAAAAATTAGACTCTAAGTTGGCTTAAAATAATTATGTATCTAGAACTACACATTTTTTTTTTCAAGCACTGTGAAGACAAATGTAGACTGGACTACATTTCATAATCTATAGTCGGTGGCTGTTTACCTATTACTTACTTGATTTGCATGTGCAAAAAAAGCTCTTTTGTCTAATACAAAATTGTTCCTGGTTAATAACTAGGGTAAGTAAGTAGTTAACGGGTAAAGCAGACCTGCCTAGAACTTTAAAAAAACCCAAAAGTCAGCTAATAGTCATCATGCTTCTGTCATGAGAGGGGTCAGTCCAAAATGCATGCACATCATTTTATATTTCAAACCAGAACCATTGCCACAAGTAATGTACAAAATATAAAGATTATGCATTATAAAAGGATTATCAGTTTGAGAAAGTTTTTTAGCATATTTATTGGTAAGGACAACATTAGAAGTTAAAAACAAACAAAGAATAACCCTGCAAACCCAAAAATATGCACATTTCACAGTTAAAGGGAGCCTTAAAAATTAAAAATATTTATTATATATATATATATATATATATATATATATATNTATATATATATATATATATATATATATATATCCAATGCTGGCTTTTTTACAATGATGTACACCTGTGTCGGTGTTACAACAGCTTTACTTTTACAAAAACATCAAATAGTATGAACTCAAGCTGCAGTTATAGATTAACAACTTTGGTGGACAACAACCCTTATAACAAAGTCGAAAGCATACTAACCTGCAACTTTATCTCGAATTAACTTTGCAGACTCCACCTCACCAATGCTGCTGAAAAGGCTGCGCAATTCATCTTGTGTCATATTCTGAGGTAGGTAGTTAACAATTAAGTTAGTTCTACCCATATCATCCCTGCACACATCATCCATGTGATCTTCATAACCGTTAGACATCTTTAAAAAAAAGATCTGCAAAAATATTAAAATTACAGTTAAACTCTTATATCCAATTACATGTTAACAAATACATTTTGTGGGTCATTCTAAACAAAACTGAATAATTAGGTTACACCTGAGCTACCTACAAGGCCTCCTATTTTCACTTAAAAGGAAACTAAACACTGACACTCTTGTCCCATTGCAGCGCGCTGGCATCTTCTTCCTTTTACTCTTTTCCTTCTAACAATCTTCAGACATCTTGATTGGCCGGGCCTGGATGACATAACTCTTGCACAGATGTTTGTTCAGTGCTGGCAGCCTCAAGGGAAGTCAGAATGTGCTGGGTATCCTGGAAACCAACAACTGGCTGCGAATGTGCATGATTTTGACAAATAACCTGACAGGCTAAAATGTTTTTTGCAGAAGGAACATCACCTGTCCTTGCAATAACTGCCTAATCATATTTTTTTTTTTTTTTTGGAAGTGAAGTTATACCTAAAGTGAAAGTGGACAACTTTCACTTTAGGTATAAAAGATATACTTACACAATCACATTTAGTTCTAGTTTTCATGCTCAATAGTTGAGTGGTGCCCAACCATTTTTCTTTTAGGGGGTTGCTGGGATAAAAAGCACAGGCCACAATGCAAACATAAATTAAAGATGTATGTTTAAAAATAGAATAATTTTATTTTAAAATGAAATTATATTGAAATGTTTTTTAGTTATCATAACTTACATGCACAAAATACAAGAAATGACAAATCAAGAATTTCTGCACTCACCATTTGATGCTCATTTTATTAATGAAAGATACAAAACTAAAGCTATCATACAGTGAGGGCTGGTAATATATTGCTCCCAGTTCATCATTCCTGTACCAAAGAGCAGAAACTACATCATACAATGCGCCCTGTGAGTTTTGGGCCACTAACCTTCTTTGTACTTCAATAACTCTGCAATGGAAACTTCCAGAAAAATGCAATTCATGCAAGACAGCCAAGGGGTAAAGGTTTTACTGCTACATACTCAAGTCCCTACATCTCCCCGTTCCTGAGATATTAGGGTTCACAGAGGGTAAGCAGACAGCTATGTGTGGCAGTGTAGCACACCAAGACAGGCATAGTTTTTTCTCTCTTGTGATGGCACCGTAGTATTAACATTTTGGGGGGAGTTAGAGTACTGCACTTGCAGTTACATTTCCCTTTTCATACAGAACAATTGGGGTTTAAAGAGTAGGAGGATAGCATAATACGATGGGTATAAAATTTTGAGGGGGGAAAAGACAAAAGGCATTTCCTACCGGCTCTCACATTTCCACTTGTCAAGATGCCTCTGCTTCACAGAAATTGATAATCATAGAAGGTAAGTGGCCAGCTATGTCTAACAGACTCCCCCCACCAGCCGCTCAACCCCTCGCACCACAGTTTCTGCAGATTTGACTCCAGGCTGCAGTGGGCGGTACCGGGCATCTCCCCCTAGACAGGGTCTATGCTGGCATGAGAAAGAGGTAACCCCACCGCAACCTCACCACCAACCTGAACACAGCCATGAAGTTTTGTGAACGAGCAAGTATATATTTGGGACACCACATCACAAAGCGTATTGACAGTACCCTAAAGCTCACTGCCATAGAAGTGGCCCCAGGGAGTCCCTAACATGAGAATTCAATTTAGGAACCCTGGTCTTGAAATAGCCCCCCTAATCTGAAAAGATCCCCTACTGTTAGGATTTATTGCTTGCGTCCCCATATCTTGCAACTTTTTAAGTTTAGGGGACCAAAAACTGGTTTAGTACCAGCTTTCAGGATCCACCGTGTACCCTTAAATTTTCATATTTCTATGACAATCAGTGTAAGAGATTTGAAGGTTTATACATGGATATAATGACAGCTGCATGGACAGACACAGCTCACATTCTGCTGCTGGAATAATCTCACAGTAGGCTGGGAAAAGTCACAACTGATGGCCGAGGTCTATAGTACCCCCCTACTCTCGGGGAGCTGACACTGAGCATGCTCAGGAAAGCTCCGTCTCCTGGTAGCACAATCTCAAAGATTAACATAGGAGATGCACACTCCCCATCTCCGGCACGACAAAGAACAGAGAGGGTCAAATGTAGGTTGGGGACCCTTGTCTTATATAAAGGCGGATTTACTAAATACTTTTTTTTTAGCTCTGTGTACACAAAGGTAAATGGCAGAGCTCAAGTCCAAATTCATAATATCAATGTCAATGCCCTAAACAGTTCACAATGGCTCAAAATTGATATGGTTGAGAAACAGTTGGGCAAAATTAAGGTTGACAAAGCACCAGGACCTGACTGATTACATCTATGTGTCCTCAAAGAGCTGAGCTCAGTTATTTCAAAGCCATTATTTCTTGAGACTCTTGAATCACTGGCATGGTACCGAAGGATTGGCGTAAGGCTATTGTGGTTCCTATCTTCAAAAAGAGAGCAAAGTCATTACCAGGTAATTAAATACCGATAAGTTTAAAGTCCACAGCTGGAAATGTCCTAAAGAGTTTAATAAAGAACCACATAGAGGAGAGTTTCGGATAGAAAATAATATTATAAGTGATAGTCAGCACAGCTTCAAGAAAAACCAAAGTTGTGAAACAAATTTACTCTTCTTTTAAGATGATGTAAGTTAACAGGTAGACAGTGGAGTAGCAGTTGATCTAGTATACTTGGACTTTGCTAAAGCATTTAAAGGTTTAACATTTTTATAAAGGATATAGAGTTTGGGATACAAATTGGAGAGAGAACAGAGAAGGGCAACTAAAAAAAAAAAAAGGGAATGGAGGAGCTCAGCCATGAGGAGATATTAGCTGAACTGAATTTATTCTCCCTTGAGAAGAGACGTTTAAGGGGGATACGATCACCCTGTATGAATTTATAAATGGTCCATATAGAGATTTTTTTCCCAATTATTCACTTTGAGATAATTACAAAGAACAAGGCGGCACTTTTTGCGTCTGGAGGAAAAGAAGTTTAAGCCCTGGATAATGAAGGAATTACTCACTGTAAGGTCTGTGAAAAGGTTCCCTCAGGAAGAAGTTTCAGCAACTACTAAAGATTGCTTAAAAAAAAAAAGCTGGATGTTTTTCTAAAAGCACAGAATATAACTGGGTATTAAGGCTTTAAAGTAAAAATACAAGTGACCAATGATCCAGGGAACATCAGATTGCCTTATGGAATCAGGAAGAATTTTTTTCCCCAACTAAACAAATTGTACCAGGGTTTTTTTTTGCCTTCCTCTGGACCAACTATGTCCATAGGGTTTTATATCTGAGATATGTTTATTTTCCTAGTGGCTGAACTTGATGGACTTGTGTCTTTTTTCAACCTGACCTACTATGTAGGGATACAGCCATTAAAACACATTTTATCAGAGATTCACATGGTAACAACCATATTTTCATTTCTGCAGAGGAAGCTGAAACCTATCTTCAGGCTCTAAGACAGGAGTCACCCGCAGAGACTGCTACAGATTTCCAGGAGAAGATACCTTCATCGCATAAGTCACAACAGTCTGCGGGGTCAGCGCCTAAACTTCAGCGGATAATGGACAAAGCCAATCATCATAAACCATTGGAACACAAATCTGAAAAATCGACGTCAAAGCATAAGTAAATTTACCTATCTTTCAGGTACAGTCGATTCAGTTTTTAAAGGATGACAAAGATAGAATAAACAGTTATATTTTTAAAATGATATCAATGTGTGTTCATATAAAGTATTCATAACAAGAGATGTACTAATGCCAATTTTGAGTTGTAATGAAAATTGTCTCTTGGAACATTGAGGGCCTGTGATCCCCGCATAAAAAATGGCTGTATCACGACAAGAAAAAAAAAAAAAAAAGATACTGCATTATTACAAGAAACCCACCTTGACACACTTGATTTCGACAGGATGTGGAAATTTTGGGTAGGGGAGGTATATGGATCCCTATCAATAGAAAGGAAGGCTGGGGTTCAAATCCTTCTAAATAAACAGCTACAGAGCAAAACGCTCTCCTGCTCTATAGATCAAGAAGGCAGGATTTTCAAATTAGTATTGGAACTTGCTGACTGGAAAATGTCTATATACAATATCTATGCTCCTAACTTCCCAAACACACAGTTCTTCTGAACTGTAGTTAGCTGGGTATCTTCAGATCAAAATTCACATCAATTACTGGGTGGGGATTACAATATGGTTATGAACCCTTTAAAATTTTGTCTGTATTTCCATGCAAAAGCATTATATTTTTTTGCATGGAAATTTATTTTACATTGTAGGCCTATAGTTCTTAGCTATAACTCACCGAAATTTGTCCATTATTTATTAATAAACTTTAAGTTAAAAAAAATCTGTTAAAAAAATAGTTGAACGTGTAATATAACTGTACAGTAGCATGTATGAGATATATATATATAAAAAATTATATGAATATTTCTTTGTTCCTTGTATTGGACTCAATACAGTTATTTTGTATCAAATCCAAAATAAAATTATTTGAATTTCCTGCCCCTTCTCCCACCCGCACCGACGTCACCGTAAAACCCCGGAGAACGTCTCTGCATTCGCCAGCTGAAGATTGGAGGAAAAAAGACGTGTCCCAAGGACCTGCGGGGACCAGCAGGACACCATGGGACAACAACAGAATAAGGTAAATGGGCTTTTTTATGTTTTAAGCAACCCTGAGTGTGACTCAGGATTACCGCTTTTTGCATGGAAAATCCACCCAGAGTCCCACTCGGGATTACCGCTAGGGGGGTTAACGCAAAAAAACCACAAAAATCTTAAAAAAAAAAAAGAAACCTGTAATATAAATTTACAGGAGCATGTATACTGCTTGTATATTATATATATATATATATATCTATATTTCTTTGTATTGGACTCAATACAGGTATTTTGTATTGAATCCATACAAAGTTATTTGAATTTCACGCCGCTCCTCCGGGAAAGACCGGAGAACATCTCTGCAGTCACGCCAACGGAACAAGGTAGGTCCTTATTGTTTTGTTTTTAGTGACCCCAAGAGTGGCTTGGGATTACGGCTTTTAGCATGTAAAATCCACCCAAAGTCACACTCCGGATTAACGCCGGGGGGGGGGTTAAAGCAGAACTAAAGTGAAAATAAAAACACACCTACCTTTATGCCCGCATCTTCAATTTTCTCTTCTGCGCATGTGTGAAATCAGCATCTCTTTCCCCTTATGGGAAAAATGCCCTGATCTCGGGCATGCATAGAAGGAGCAGCCAGAGCCTCCCAGGATGCATTCAGTCTTGATCTCCATGGCAATCAAGACAAAGTGCCGGTGCTACACTTAAATAAATACAATTTTTACTTTACATATAAGGGTTGTCTACGCTTTTATGTAAAGTAGAAATGATGAATGTAGTCCGCTTTATCAAAAAAACTGCAAAGTTGTAGTATTTTCCTATATTTAATAGTGACTACTATAGACAGGAAGGTTGCATCATTCTTCCATTTTAGGGGGAGCTCAGCCTTAGGGAGTGCACCATCAAGCGTGTTGGGCTAAATTAACTCAATATTACAAAATTGCCTCTTGGTCCAGCGCTGTCACTTGGTCCTAGAGTGCTTTTTGGTCCAGGAGACAACTCATAGACCCACCCCTCTGAAAAGAAAGAAAATACCAGTGGCTGCAGCAAAAAGAGGCAAGATGTGAAAGAAGAAATGAAGCTCTGCTATAAATTATATCACTGTCTAACCTCAACCTGTGCATCATGTGGTTTTGAGGGGTTGAAGCAGCATTTTGCTGTGGTTTTGAGGGGTTGAAGCAGCATTTTGCTGTGGTTCGATGTTTTCAGTAAGTTGATGGATCATTGTTTCAGCAGAAAGCAACCTCTGTGAGCTCTGAATGTCAGTTTTTATTATTATGTCAATGAAAGCAGAAGGCTGCTCAAGAGCAGTTAAAATCAACATGTCTACTGCAAAATCAACATGCAGGCTACTGGGCTGATATTAGCCTTAGTCTAGGCAAAATTGAAGCAGAGACCTACCTCAGTCCTCGATCCTGCTGACCAGTCCAACAATTAATCTTTTTACAGTTTGTACAATCACAGCCTTCTCTCTAATGCAAGTCCAGATACATTACGCCCAAGGACATAAAGGACCCACCCACATACTAGGAGCTTAAGAACAAAATAAGAATGAATGTGAAACTGGGTAAGTACCTTAAAGAGGAACTAAAATAAAAACTGCCCCCAAAAAATAAAAAATTCACTTCACTTCAATCCTTGCCTTCAATCCCACAGGGCAGTCTGATCCATGCAGAGGTGTCTTGCATCTGGTCCCGTGTCGTCCCCCAGCACTACGGGAGCCACCATCTTCGCCTCTTCTTCATCCTACGTCACCTGACCCAGGCATGAGATCAGGTGACGTAGGATGAAAAAAAATTTTGACGATCTCACTGCACATGCGTGAGAACGGCAAATTTCTCTCCTTGCGCAAAAAGGTTCCTTCTGCCCATGCCCGAGATGCTGGAGCATGCGCAGAAGGAGCACCTAAGAGCCTCCCGGGGTGCCTGATGTAGGTATCCCAGAAGGCTTTGAGCTCCCATTCAGCCTAGGCAATCGAGAATTAGGGGGCAGTGCGGAACCTTTTATCTTTTTTTTTTTTCCTTTAAAGGGTGTTGCACCTAAAAAAATCCAAAAACACAAAATTTTTTCATTACATAAAAGTGTTGTCTACCCTTTTATGTAAAGTGAAATTTCTGAGTTTAGGTACGCTTTAAGTATACCTAAACAGGCATAGGCATTTAAAGTGTATTTAATCCCAAATGTTTATGAATACAATTTTTATACAAATTACTCTTTGAGAATATATTTCTGGTTTTAACAGCAAGCTGTCAATGCTAAGCATCTGCCCTGTGTTAGCACAAGTGTTGTTAGTCTGCTCAGATGCTTTACTGACAGAGCTGATGGGCCGCTCCATGGAAGATGAAGAAATCAGAGGGCCCTTTCACAGTACAACCGTGTGTATGACTGCTCCCAGGCGAAACTACCGCTGGGAGAAGTACACTGGAAGGTAACATGCACATGGCTGAAGTTTAAACAAAGGTGTCTTGTTTTTTTTGTTGTTTAAAGCTTTGGGAAAGCCAGATTCTGAACTTCAGCATGTACAGCTAAGCTACAAAGGAACAATGCTGCCCACTGAACATTCCTTTAATTTAGGGCGATTTCCTTTCACATCCATTCCAGGATAAAATCTACTAACATGAGAGAGTCTCTCAATGGAAATAAAGACCGGATCCTCCAACCCTTTCCCACCATGCAATATTATAATAGGCTTGTTAACAATGACAGGCCGATTTGTACAACAAATCTGTGCAGAATTTTCCCTTACCTACATACAACGCAGATTAACCCTTCACGTTCACAGAATAGAGCCTGACCTATTCGATCCGACTCCATGTCGCCTCATCATCTCATCTAGTTAAACGCGTGCAGCGTCAAATATTCCGTCGCAGCTCCATTTTACCAGGCCGCAGTGCAGCTTCTTGCAAGGCGGCCTAGGTGGGAACAGAGCGTGATTAAGCGAGCCCTTTCCCCTCCCTGATTCGAACCCTGCATCTGACCACAAGCTACACATTTCTTCACATAAACAAGCAACCTTACCTGCGTGAGCTTTCCGCTCTGATTAGGCAAAAGAGCGGCACAGAACCGGGACAATCGCTCCCACCACACAACGAGCAAGAAATTCTGACGTCACACGAGCAATTAGCTAAAAATGGCGGAAAGGGCGACGCATGCGCAGAAGCTGTGTTAGCCTTCTCTGATTGGTGGAAGTAACTAATCACTCCCCTACGGCCTGGCCGCGATGCTTAATGGGAGCTGCTCTTTGTGGACACTTCCGGCCTACGGAACGAAAAGTGTTAGTAAGAAATCGCGGGAGGATTTCTTGTCTTCAATTTGACTTTATACATACTTTTATACTTTGTATTCATTTACTTTCTTCCTAATGAAAGTAATACGATTCATTTATACGGGTAAGTTACAAGGTTGTAGATGGAAAATACTGAAATAAATATTTTTTTATTTTACTGTTGAATAAACCTAACATTTATTTGCAAAACCAATATGGGAAGCTGCACAGGATGTAAGCTGGAGTATACCAAAGCACAGTATGACGAATAAGTACAATGCAATTTGTATTCTATTTGTGTGAAAATTCCTAAAAGCACCAAAACACCAACCAATTAGTTGCTAAAACCAATTCAGGAATGGCAGCCTGCAGCATTTCTCAGTGAGAAGTCCACTTTAAACCATCACATTGACAAATGGACCTCACAATCTCACTTTTCTGTATCTGTGATTATCATACGGTAAATTACATATAGTATGATAATGTATATGTTATAATTAGATAAATTATGCTGGCTGAATATGATGTGCTGTTAAAATGTTTGAAAAGACATTTGGCTCTATTTATAAAAACAGAATCAGACCCTCCAGGTCGATGTGTTATAATAGCAGTAATTGATTCCCACAGAGGAATGTTTGATTACCTGTTTTAAAAATAGAGCCTCTGTGTTCTCTCCAGCACCTTGAAAGATCAGCACTTAAAGAGGAACTTAACTCAAAAGTGCCTAAAACAAAAAAAAAATCCACTTACCTTCAATCCAACAGAGCAGTCCGATCCATTCAAAAGTCTCTTCCATCAGGTCCCGCGTTGTCCCAGCATCCGCCCAGAGTATTGCACTTAAAATAAACAAAAAAAAAATAAAGAATTTTTACTTAACATAGGT
Source organism: Pyxicephalus adspersus (assembly GCF_032062135.1). Taxonomy (NCBI): domain Eukaryota; kingdom Metazoa; phylum Chordata; class Amphibia; order Anura; family Pyxicephalidae; genus Pyxicephalus; species Pyxicephalus adspersus. The sequence goes on from NC_092860.1 coordinate 69,450,941, forward strand.
ACACTTTTAAGTTAGAAACTCCTAAATGGTTAGTATTTAAGGAGTGCTACACAAGTTCCTTACACAAGGTTGATGACATTGTTTATAATGCAATGCTTCCTATGTATAAGTGTTATGCTTTAGATAATCATTAAATACAAACAATATATTATCCCAGTGAGCTATAACTTATAGAAAAGCATGCATTATGAAAAACCTTTTTTTTAATTGGCATTTTTCTAATAAGTAACATGCATAGAAGGTACTGTTTCTTTCTTGTAATACCATTCAGCTTCTGCAGTCTCGGTACTAATAGTTATAGAGAAACATGTCACTCCTTTAATTTCCCCCAGCAATGCAGTGCTCAGTGCCTGAGCAGACACATCACATTCGGGGGTCTCTAGAAGGTTAACAGGGAAGCAAGTGAAAGCTCAGTATCTAGTGGGGCACACAGACAAATATTTCTTTAGAAAGATTTTCTGCATTTCAAGATTAGGATACATTTCAAGAATGAGAGGTTTACCATGAGTCCAGTAAGCCTTTACTGTACACAACAGAAAATCATGGATAATATTTAGTTAAAAAGTGTTTTTGGGGCTCAGCACCAGGAAGCAGAGAGGGGTTCTAATCGCTTTTCCATAGAGGATTAACATTTTTGTGTACCAAACAAATAGCCAACCCAGTGAATTGACAGCTCCTTCTCCAAGGTTCTTTGTAGGGTTCGAAAGTAATTCTTTGTAGCGTTCAAAAGCTAAACTTCCTTCATTTTTCATTTTAGCTCCCCACTTCATTGTTATCAGAGAGGCATGATTTTTGTGTGTGGTAAATCTAAACAATTTTTTATGTATTAAATAAGTGTTATCCTCTTCACTCTGTAGGAATTATACTTTTGTTTCAGGGTTTAGGGACCTTCAACAAAGCGGACTCACGGATGCATGGAGAGAATTACTCCTACACCAAGGATTATGGATAAAATTCAGCTCTACATTAACACCCTTATTGACCACATTTTTCCTTTCCTGCAGTCACCTAAGCATCTATCCTGTCCCTCCCCTGGTCAGACCATAATCCAGTGGTGTTTTTTTACTCCTCTTTGGTAGCTAAATCACCTTGTAGATACCTTGTAGATGTAGATTTTATAGAAACCATTTTCAAAGGGCACCTTCTGCGCATGGGCATAATAAAAAGAACACAACACTATTATTATTATTATTATTATTAATAATAATAAACAGGATATATATTGCGCCAACATTTTATGCACTACTGTACATTAAATAGGGGTTGCAAATGGCAGACTAATACAGACAGTGAAACAGGAGGAGAGGACCCTGTCCCGAAGAGCTTACAATCTAGTAGGTGGGGGAATTTACAATTGGATAGGAGATATGTAGTGATGGTTTCAAAAGACAGATGGTTTCAAAAGATGGGTAGGCAAGTTTAAAAAAATAGGTTTTGAGTGCTCTTTTAACCACCTAGCCGTTATGCCCATACGAAGGTCGGGCAAAAAAAAATGGCTAGGATGGTTAACCCCGTATTTTTGTCACATTCTTACCTCTATGGTCTCGCTGTGCACATCCAGCTTCGTTTTCCTATTCCAGCGTCGTCCTCCGTCCATCGTCGTCCGTCGATCTCCCTCTCCAGCATCGGGTGCCAGCGGGACCGGTAAGATGCCGGCC
>NC_092860.1:69753278-69898739 GCF_032062135.1 Pyxicephalus adspersus
TCTAGAAACCTGAAATTTCTTTTTGGCCATAGACCTAAATTAAGTAGTTCTGATATCCATGATGTTATTAGACTGTTTTTTAGTAGAAAAAAAATTTGTAATTTTATTGCAGAATATGATAAGGCATTTGCCCCAACTTTAGTTCCTCATCTTACTTGAGTATTCAATTATACTACATCCTCCGGCTCCTTGCCTACTAGAATGCTAAGAGCTCCTATTGTTACCTTGCCAGGGAGGGAACTGATGATATCTCAGAATGTTAGACCAATATGACGATCATTTTGCTGTTAACTTTCTAAACTTGGACCATTTGTATATGGCAGAAAAGCTCCTGATGACACAAGAAAAATGGTGGGTATCATTTTCTATAATAAATCAGAACATATGCTTACAATTCTACTTGCCTTAGAAGCTGAAAATGCATTTGATTGGGTTCACTGGGAGTTTTTGAGAGTTGCCCTATCCAAATTCAGTTTCACAGGATTTATGCGGTTAGCAGTAAAAGCTCTATATTCTTGCCCTTCAGCCAGAATGTTTGTCTTCCATGTAATCCACTTTGTTACATATCACTAATAGGTTGAGGGATAGGTCCTCTGTCTCTCATTCTGTTCTCCCTACTAATAAAAGCGTTAAAACGTTGACTCACAGCATTGAATCCAACCCAAGAATTAACAGTGTTCAAATACCTAACCATTCTCATATATTTGGACTGTTTGCGGATGATCCTCATGGATTCTTCTCCTTCCCTTCATACTTACTCTTCATATATGCAACCAATGGTTCTTTATCATCTACTTGAAGGGAATTCTTATGTCAGTATCATCCTTGGCAGTGCAGGACCCTTTTACAGATTTTATACTTAAAATTAAGTTAGTAGCAAGCTTTACCCCCTCACATTTTAATTTGTTTGATGGTGGTTTTTACATTTTTTTTTTTATTATCGCCAAAGGTTTATTATGCATCCCATACAGAAAGCATCACAGGACGAAGTAAAGACACCCACTTTCAGCCACTCTGGGGGCTCTGGTAGATATTATTTATAAATTGTCTTTATCCTAATAAAAGATCAACATTTCCAAGTGCATTATGCTAAATCTTGGGGTCCCATCAAATGTATAAGCTGAGCCAGCTCAGCGTTTCCCTTCTCATGGGGAAAAATCATGGATTCCCTACCTTGGTAATATTGTCGCCTATTCTCCTAGGATCTTTACTGCCTTAGTTACACTCTGCGTTCTTTAGCAACAGAGGTTGCTCTTAAAGATAAAATTATGGCATTTATAAAAACACTACTTTTGGACTGGACTTAAAATTGCTCTTTAAATTCATCTTGAGATTTATCTTCAGAAAAGGAGAAACTTTTAAATATAGCATGTTCTAAAAAATAATTGAGGTTCTCGATATTTGGCAAGATCATGTAATCTGCCAAATCTGGCTTAATTTCTCAAAATATTGATTGCCTGGTTGGCTCTAATTCTCTAAACTAATCTTTAATTTTTTCTGAATCACTGATCTAGAATGAACATGCAACTCAGGTGTTCTGCCACATTTTTTCACGCAACTTCAGCAATGGACATTTACACAATCACTCTAGGTCTGCTTTAAAAAGTTTACCTAGATTCCTAATGATTTGTACAATAAAATACTCCTACCTATTAACCTAATGACTTGACCCAACTTTCCACAAGTTAAAACTTTCTCACTGTGTTCTAAAAGCATGGTTGGAAAATAATTGTTAATAAATGAACAAATGTTTTGTTTATAGAACATCAATCCTCATTCATTATAGGAGAACACAAAGTATGCATTCTATCTTAAAAAAAAAAGGCAATTACCAGTTAGAAATGAAACTTGTTTTATGTTAAGAAACATCCCTGGTTAACACTTAAATGCTTTTGTGTCCTTTTGGAGTCCCTATCGTGTATTCCTTATTTGTCCTCTTGCAATAAGTAGCACATGGGTAACACAAATAAAAAGAGGAATTTAGATTGAGTAATATGTTTGTCTTAAAAGTCCAGTGTCAAGCACTTTCTCTTACTTGTACTTGGAAAATCCCTTTATACAGCATTTTTAGATTTTGTATGTGACAGTTAAAAACATGTTTTCTTTTTTAGATAGAATTGTTATTAAAACTATGTTTTTTTTTCTTTTTTGGAAAACCATTTTTAATATTACGAATGTTCTCAGGAGTTCTACCTACATACTATAGACTGCATGAGCAATGTACAGTGAAACACAGTATATATTTATCTAAAATTATTCTTTATAGGGCATCAGTTTTCCACAGGACAACCATTTTCCTAAATGATATCAACCCAATATATTTCACCTTTCGAAATATAGGGAGCACTGGTCGCAAAACCTTATTTTTGCATGAAATATGCAAAGTTCTTTTTAAAAAATCCCCCCTTCCTATTCAAATTAAGAAACAAAATCTGTAAACAAAGAATACTTCTTTGAGGAGTCCATTATTTTCTTTGTTTTCTCTATCAGGTAACTCTTCTGTTTAATTGTTTAACTCTTTTATTTAAACTAAAGATAACTAGAAAAAATACAAGCAGGCTGTTTATTGTGAATGGGACAGGGGATAACCCTTCTGCCATAAACTTACCTGCCTGATCGCAACTTTTAAATTATATTTCTCCATTCTCCATTGCACACGTCACCATCTTCACCCAGTCCCTGTTCCAGATCTTTGGGCATCTTGATTCGCAGAGCCAAATTTTTGTAACTCCTGCACATGCACACAGAAGCTCATTGATTCTTAGCAGCAGGGGGTGTACTGGGATACCCAGCAATGTACACTGAACAATAAAGACATTTTACATTAAAGAAAAGACTGTCAACAGGCAGGTAATTTTGTTTTATTGCTGAAGGAACATCACCTGTCCCTTGAAAATAATGAACCGGCCTTCTAACTTTTTTACCTAGTTTAGTTCCACTTTAAGAACATCTGTCTGATGAAAAAAATTCAGATAAATCATAGATTTGTAAAAATTCAGTTTGTTACTTTTCTGTTCAAGTTGAATGAAAATTTTAAGGTTTAAGCATGCATGTATAAGATTTAATCTATGTTACACTTAGAATGCACACCTAGATTTCTGGACTTCAGATTTTATTGTCAGTAAGAAACCTACCAATGCTCCTGATGGGTCAATAAAGGAGCATCAGCACACTTATAAGGCCATACATGTCCTCTCCACTCCTGTGAGCATGTGATAAAGTAAAAGTAGCCTGGATGTTTGCTTTTCTCTTTTTCTAAATCTGCCTAATCTAACCAGAATTTTTTCATATTGTAAACATTTTTTTCCCTAAATCTATATGGTTAATTTTTGAGCAATATCTTTACAGAGCTGAAAAGTTACACTGATTTCAATCTAGAATTATGTACACATGTTCATTTATTGTCTTTGGATATCATCTTTCCAGTGACAAAAGGCTGAAAGATGAATGAACGAGTGCTGTACACACAGGGCTGTTCTGTTTTATAGAGAGGGGGAAAAACATGTGAGCAGCACTGTACTGTGCTCTCCTGCCTGCACTACTATTGTGTTCATTCATCGTCTGTTGTTCATGGAACCGTCTTTGTGCACACATAGCCTTAGGTCCATTTACACATGTTCAACATGTAAACATATTCAACATATTCAAATATGTTCAACATGTTTTACATATTTGTATGACCTTTTAAATTCATCAAAAAACATGTTGTCAAATGTTTTCATTATTCCCATTATTTCACTGAAAACCTCATGTGCTTTAAAAATGGATGTAAGTTTACCTAAAATGTTTGAAAAGTATTTCATAGACATAGACCGTTTCTAATGATTTGCTCCCCATTTTGTTTCTGTCTCTCTCCACAGACCATAGAATTTGATGAAGGTGCTGGTGCAGTTCTACGAATTCAGCCTCTTAGAACACCAAGAGATGAAAATGTCTATGAATGTGTTGCTCATAACATTCATGGTGAAGCTACAGTTAGTGCCAAACTCACAGTCCTTAGAGGTAAACAACCATGGAAATTAAAACGGTTTATCCTCTTGCAATAGGTAGTACATGGGTAACACAAATAAAGAGAGGAATTTAGGCTGAGTAATATAATGGTCTTAAAAGTCCAGTGTCAAGCACTTTCTCTTACTTGTACTTGGAGGATCCCTTTATACAGCATTTTTAGATTTTGTATGTGACAGTTTAAACATGTTTTCTCTTTAGATAGAATTGTTATTAAAAATATGTTTTTTTTATTTTCTGGAAAACCGTTTTTTGATATTACAAATGTAATCAGAAAGGATTTCTACCTATATACTATAGAGTGCATGAGCATCGTAAAGTGAAACACAGTATACATTTATCTAACATTATTCTTATTAGGGGCATTAGTTTTACATTCATGGCATTCATACCATTCATGATGAACCTACAGTTAGTGCCAAACTCACAGTCCTTAGAGGAAAACAAGCATGGGAATTAAAACGGGTTTGTCCTCTTGCAATAAGTAGTACATAGGTAACACAAATAAAGAGAGGAATTTAGGTTGAGTACTATGTTTGTCCTAAAAGTCCAGTATCAAGCACTTTCTCTTACTTGTACTTGGGGAATCTCTTTATACAGCATTTTTAGATTTGTGTTTTTATGTGACAGTTAAAACATGTTTTTTTTTCTCTTTTTGATATGACTGACAATTTATATAAATTAAACCATTGTGTTTCGTTTTTTTTATTGAAAGTTTTCACAAAAATATATGTATAAACAGCTTTTTAAAAGTAGACATTTCTTGTAAACATGTGATAAGCAACATGTGATTTACTTGACAGGAAAGCCTAATGTAGCAATAATGTTCCTACCATAAATACAAAAATATTTTTTAAAAATCTTATGTATTAGGAAAATATGGTTAACTGTTTAGTTAAGTTGTTAGGTTTTTTGCACTACGTTTACAGTACATAAGCTTTACACTTAAAAATATATTTCTGCTTAACAGGATAGAAAGATACCATTTTCAGATAATCTCAGATCACCTTTTCAAAGTCATTGGTGGGTGGGAAAGCCGGGATAATCCCCCCCATACTCATGGATAATCACCCACACTGAAACTACACTCTTAAAAGACACAAGATGACACCCCTCCCCCCCATGACCTTGACTGATCAAAATGCTTCCATCAAACAAGGGCTCACGTTTGAGTCTTGGAACGTGGGGGGCCTCAACCATCCCATTAAGTGTCGCAAAGTGAGGCCCATGTACATACCCTCCGCTCAGACATTATATTTTTGCAAGAAAAACACGCCTCAAGAAAGGAGACGTATTACATCTACAGGGTTCGTGAGTGGGATAAGTACATGCTACCACCATGACAAAAAAGTGCAGCAGCCATTGTGTTCTGTAAAACACTTTCAAACTACAGAAATCATGCTGGACCCAAGTTCCCACTATATCCTGATGAAAAAATTTTTACAGCTTACACGCTACTTAATCTCTACACCCCCAAGAGACCCAACTCCCCATTTTTCTCCTACCCTACCAAGATATTACTGGCCACAGATCACACAAATTTGATAATAGCAGGTAATTTTAACTTAGCCCACAACATGCCTCTTGATCGTTCGGACTCACAGCCCACTCCTACAACAAAGCTAATAAAACATTTTGAAGAATTGATTACTTTCTAGTAGAAGATTCTTTACTGCCCAAAACTCATAAAGTAAACTATCATCCAATATTTTCTTTCAGACCATGCACCTCTCTCATTGAAACTAATATTATCATGCCAAGTGCTCTCACACACTAAAGCACCCGACTACAGGCTTTAAATGTTGCCTGCAACCAGAGATACTTTAACTCCTAGAAAGCTACTTTGCACTAATCCACTCAGCAACACTCCCAAATTCAATGGAAGTAGATACCTTTTTCTAAAGCATAAACCTACCTTTGCCTTCAGATGATCACCAGGATATTTTAAAGGCCCCAATGCAGATCTTAGTAATTGCTAAAGCAATAAAGACACTCCCGCTGGGAAAAGTACCAGGTCCGGACGGTCTTTCAGCGTAATTTTACAAGCCTCTTAAACAATATCCCTCCCCTCTCTTGCAAGAAATATATAATGACATCCTTACAAGACAAACGCCATGTCCCTCCTTTACAGAAGCCCATACATCTCTTATCCTAAAACCAGATAAAGATCCTGAATCACTCTCCTCTTACAGGCCAATTATAAAATTCTGGCCAACCGAGTGCATCCGCTATTACCTCCTTACCAATCCTTACAAATTACCTCCTTAGCTCCTTACCAATTATCAACTGGGCTTCATCCACAATCGTCATATATCCATTGGGATATGAACTGCTATTGCAGCCACCACCTAGCCACACCATAAACAACACATGCTATTGAGCCTTGACGCAGAAAAGGCTTTTAATAAAATTGTGAAAACAAAAAAAAAAATGTATTAAGCTATGTGGCTACATTTTGCCCTAACATAGCTTGATTGATTATCCTCTGTTGCTCCACAAATTCCATTCTAAAATGGTTTATACCGTTGTTCTTAGGGTTTTTCATACCCATGGCAGAAATTTGGTACACTAACACCAATATTATTATTATTATTATTATTAATAATAATAGTAATAATAATAATAAAGAGGATTTATATAGCGCCAGCATATTACGCAGTGCAACATTAAACAGCCCACTTACACAACGTCAAATAGCACCTAAAAAACCTCAACATTTCTGAAACAATAATTTGAGAGTGATATGAACAAAGCTAAAACTTTGCAGTCTCAACCACAAATGCTATGTCTGAAGAGGAGTCAAAAAGGCATGTAAAGAGAAACACCATCCCTCAGCATAGAGGTGGAACTCCTACACAACTGTCACAAAAAGCTACAAGCCATTTGATGCTAACCAGTGGCAAAACTTAGTATAAAGAACTAGGGGTGTGCAAACGTTTAAACAGAACCAATTTATTACATTAAAAGTAAGGCTGCATACACACGTGCAATAATTGTCCTTGGAAAGGATCTTTCATGAACCTTTCCAACAACAAACTACTGCATGATGCATGAACGAGTGCTGTACATACAAAACTGTTCTGCTCTATGGAAAGGGGAGAATGACGGAGCGTCACCCTGCTGCACGCCAGATTCTCATCCGATATCGGTCCTGAGCTGATTATCAGATGAGAACCATTGCCAGTGTGTACGTAGCCTAAAACAAAGCCATGTTTGTTCTAATCAGTGTTGTTTTCTTAACAAAGTTTGCCAGTGGTATATAAACCTGAACATAACTGTATGCCTAGTAGTGATGACGTACCAGAAGTCTGAAAAATCTGTTATAATAAATGTGTGCAATACTAGGGTTGCAATGCAGCACATCTGTTTGTACAATTGCCCTTTGTAGCTTAAAGGGTAACTTTCACCCTGCATATGTGGGGCAAAATGACAGTTTCCTCAGTTTCCCCAACTTCCTTATACCTAACACCTCTCCTTCCTATGACTTTTGACCATGGTAGTATATTCATGGACATCAGTCATTTCAGTCTCAGCTTCTGGTAAAGTAAGTCAAACTGTTGCCTTGCTTATGCAGGTCAAAATAACAGTATCATTAGGTAAAGCCCCCTTTTTGTGATAGAAACATCTGTTTTAATTAAGCAGGGTTTTTTAAAGCCGTTGGTTACTTTTGGCATTTTACACATAAATCCAAGACCATGATGAAATGTGTTTTGTAACACAATTTGAAATATTTTTGTTATAATCAAGTATGAAGAAGAAATGTGTACTAGTTTATAATTAAAACAGCTCTAAACCCAAATATAAACACACGCGCACACACACAGGGTGTCCTAAAGGCCACTATACACTTTTTGAATTCCTAAAAATGTAACAAGAAACCGAGTTTATTCATATTTTTAGCATCCACAGAGGAGTCGTTGCAGTTTTACTTGCTAGGCTTGCCCCACAAAAATACACAAGGTGTAAGGTCAGGGAGCCCTTTGACCTATCCATCGGTCAGGAAACTTGTTCAGGAAATCTCTGACTAACCTAGCAAAGTGGGGAGGGGCTCCGTCTTGTTGAAAAAAGACATTAGCAAGGTTACTCCTCGCCTGAAGTTGTGGCACAACAAACTCCTGCAGCATCTCCTGGTAATTTTCTCCTGTTTCGGTGGTCATGTTACCGGATGCATCGTAGAAGAAAAATGGTCCAGTCAGCCCAGTGCTGGACATTGCACACCAAACCACCAGGTTCAAAGAGTCTCGTTCATGCTTGAGAATTTCTGCTGGGTCTGATTTTCCCTAAATTCAATAGTTGTGTTGGTCAACCCAACCAGAGAGATGAAAGTCGCTGAACCATAACTTTTCCAAGAGCTGAGGGTCATTTTGTAAATAGTGTAGGAGTGATTCACACATTTTCACATGAGCGTCATAATCTTCCGCTTAAAGTTTTTGAACAACCTGAAGTCGGTAGGGCTAGAGGTTTATCACTCTCTGAAGCATCTGCTTAATCAAGCTTTTGTTGATGTCGAGTTCCAGTGCAGCCCTCTGGATAGACTTTCCCTGGCAGTCCTTCCGCTGCGTGGTTTGTCAAGAACAGATCCTGTTTCCAGAAACTTGCCATGGATAGCGTAAATTGAGTTATGTGTTGGAGCAGTGTGAAGGCCATTAAGCTTCCCAAACTCGCACTGAACTGCAATCGGGGACTAAAAAACTTCTTGCCAAGTGGCAATTTTGCAACTCTGCTTCAATGTCAATTGGCGAGCGATAGGTAATAAAATTATATGCTTACAAAAAATGCAAAGCCTAAATTGTCATATGCTGATGGCCTCAAATCTCTCCGAATAATACCTGAAAAGAAATAGAAAAAAAGGAAGTGTATAGTGTCTTTTGGGACACCCTGTATATCCCACAATGCATACATTTCTAAGGCACCTAAACACATCTGATGACATATTTCCCTGGAACATTATCAAATGTAATGTTATGTCACCACCTTGACGGTGACTGACTTAGGGGGCAGGGCTGGATGGTAAAAACAGACAAATACATACCTGAAGACTCTGGCAGAGGTAAGAGCTATGCAAGTGTGGGTTTGCTTCAAGTTTTCAGACTGTTTTGCATGATTGGCACTATATTTCTTTTTTTCCCAAAAACAAAGCTTTATTGAAAAGACAAAAAGATACATTTTACAAAAGCAAAATATAAAGGCATTGTAATGCTTGTATAATATACCTCAGATAAATATACAAGATTCTTATCATAACATCTTTTAGTATAGAATTATACAATAGTTTTAGAGAAGAAAGAAAAAAAACTTAACAAAGATGTATCATTAACATCAATAAACCCTGGATTAAACCTAATATTATACTTGATTTGACTTGATTTGAAAATACTAGTTCATAGGTGGAATTGTCAATCAATATCATGGATTACACAATTGCCACACCTAACCATGAGGGGGGAAAGAAGAAAAATAGGAAAGGAGGGGGTGCAGAAAAGAGCTATATACTGGAGGTGCTTTAAACTTTAACTTTCTAGAGTTCATCCATTGGTGGTGTCAGAGAAAAAGGATTGAAATATATGTGTAGTGTGGAAGTTTACATGTGTGGATTTCCACCGCGACAGTATCTGTAGCTTGGCTGCATTCAGGAGATAGAAAAGAAGAGTCTTTTTGTATTTGTGAGGTTTAAAATCAATGTGGTGGAGAAGAATTTCTGCAGAAAGTTAATTGATATGTTTCACCAGTATTAACAGTAATAAATTCCTGGACTTCCTTCCAGAACGGCACCATATTTAACAATAATTATCTTTATACTTAAAAATGTTTCACTTGTCTAACAAACACTGAGCATAGCAACATTGTAGATCGTGTAAGGAAACTGACTTCAAAATTACTGGATCTAACATGAAAATAACACACCATCACCCATCTGGCTTCCAAATTGTACAGTTCAGTGGTAGTTCCCTGTTACTCATAGCACCTGGTCAGATTGTACTTCAACTGAAGCATGAAAGTAAAATTTATCTTTATCAAGTCTTATTTACCTTTATCAATAAACAATACCTTTATAAAAATTATTTTATTTTTTTACTTAAGTGTGATGGTTGTCTTTGCAAACCTATCATTTAAAATAGCTTAAAAAAGACCAATAGTCTGGCCAGATAATCACATTCTCACATATCTATATAAACTCTCGCCCTTTTGATATTTTATATGTATTAAAATTGAACAATTAAGTATCAAGGTATTCTTGCTAAAAGAAAATGTATAATGTTTACTTTCTAGCATTGATCTAGATTTGATGTTTTTTTTGTGATGTCTGCTTAATGATTTTTGTGCACAGAGGATCAGCTTCCCCCTGGCTTTCCAAATATTGATATGGGTCCCCAGCTTAAGGTTGTAGAACGTACAAGAACGGCTACTATGTTGTGTGCGGCTAGCGGAAATCCAGATCCTGAAATCACCTGGTTTAAAGACTTCCTTCCAGTAGATCCTGCTGCCAGTAATGGAAGAATCAAACAACTAAGATCGGGTAAGGAGGGAAGGGGTGAGGGGACAGCATTAGTGTGAACAGAAATTCACATATATTTAATGTATATGCTTCCAGACTCTTATGCAAGTGCAGCAAAAATGCTCTACAATACCGAGACCTTGGATTTTATTTTTAACTCGGGCAATCAGAACAACATTATAAGTAATTTTTTATACAATGAAGTCAGACGCATTACAAATCCCACAATAGGAGAAACAGTGTGGTTACAATAAGCAGTTTATTTATTCACATATTTTTTCTTACTTAATCCTATTAAAAAAATTGTGTGGATTTCATGTGAATTTTGCTTTAAAACATTTGTGAATAGAAACCCCCCCCCTCACCAGGTATAGTGACATATGTCACACAAAGAAAATCTCATTTCATTTTTTACATACTTGCTGCTTTTGCCATGTAATTGTTAACTAAGGAGGTCTGTATGATGTACTGTACTTGGGCACTCTGTTGCAGCAACAACAAATTTTATACTAAAGGTTAAGGTGAATCTATATGTTTGTATACTTGTAAAATTGTGTTTTTTTTATTTAGTAGATGTATTTTCAATTTCTCGGTACTGTTGGAGATATATTTGAATTAACTATGTTAATGGAATAAAAACAAAGAAAAAAAGCATTCAAATATGTATTGTCAAGGTATAAAATCCATGCCACAATGAGAAAGACAGTCTTTGTATTCTACACTGTGAAGTTACTACCAGTTTCATTACAGAATAGTTTGCCATGAGAGTGACACATACTAAAGTAAGATATAACTTCATGTTTAATACCTTGTTATTTTTTTTTAAAGTATCAATACTCTGTCATTTTTAACTTGTGATGACAGAATTTTAGACTTGACAGACAAGAGGATTCCCTGCCACATTTTTGTACATGCATATCTTTTAGTTGAAATTCACTGGCTTATTGGATTTTTAGCTTACTTGTAATATTTTATTGCCAAGTTTCTTTCTTTTGCCTTCTGTTACACAAAATTTTCTTGCAAAGATAATTTTTTGCCCTTTTGATTTTCCATGCCCCCCTTTTCTTTCTGTACTGCCAATTATACTTTTAATCACTGTGACTGTGACTTTTTATCACTGTGATAAGTGAGATAAAAGTAGCTAAAAATCTGCTTCATTAGCAACCAGGAAGCATTATTTGGTGATAATGCCACACTCCGTACTAGATTTGGAGAGAGACTGAACTCCCAGTCAGTACAAACCTACAGGTCTGCCAAGTGTTCACATTAACTAAAACAGTTATTTAAGTACATGTAAACCCTAATTGAATCACACTTTTGCATGTTGTACCATCTTAGCCATAGAATGGTGGAAAACATTTGTAGTTCAAGTGATAGCCTTTATTGGCTTTCTTGGATTATAAATTAAAATACAGCTACTTTTTTGACAAACTGAATAATCATGATAATTTTAAAGCGAGGTTAAAGCTATTTACACATGCTAGGCTGACATTTCAGACTAAATCCTCGTACACTTCAGGTAGAAGTCACATAACTGCCCTTGGAAACAGTTTTTTAGGATCACTTCCATTAACAGTAGAAAGAAGAAGCACTATACACCAGAGGTTGGACTAAGTCGTCACCCTTCAAGTCTAAGTTGAGAATTCTTCCAAGTCGAGTCCCAAGTCAAGTCGCTTCATTTATCCCCATTTGTCCCCATATAGAAACAGCTCTCATCCTGTTCTTGAGCACAGGATCGCATTCTAAGTTCATGGCTTTCCCCTCTGACAGCTACAGGGGACAGGGAGGAAGGCAGTGAGGCTTCTGTAACAAGGCCTTTCTCCCCACCCCCTTAAGATGTCAGAGGAGGAAGCCGTGGACATAGAATGCAAAGAAGGTTGGGAGGAAGGCAGTGTTACAGAAGGTTACTCCTGGTCCCCCTCAACTGTCAGCAGAGAAAATCGGAAGTTATGTCGCACGTCGAGTTGCAAGTCGCTAGGCAGAAACCCCCAAGTCGAGTCACAAGTTGTTCATTAGGTGACTTAAGTTGGACTCAAATCCAAGTCTGCTATACACAAGGTGCTGTGCAGTTCTGTGGCGAGAGGAATATGAGCTGGAGGCCTCCGTATCTTTTACTTTATAAATGACAGTGGTAGGCCGTTTAGTGATCCAGCTGTCAGATGATTAAACGACATTGAGGAAGTTCTGTGCGCACACCATATTTTCCCCTGGGGCAATCGTGACCTTTAGTCCCTGGCAACAATTATCCACCATGTATAGCTAATTTAAGAGCATTGTTAGTTTAATTGGCTAATAAATAAAAAAAATGTAATATGCCTGATATTTCCTATTCAATTTCCCAACAAGCAGCAAAGCAGCACACCACATCTGATTTACCATTAGAAAGTTGAGAGATGTAGCACCCAGCTTATAAAGGTCCTGACCAAAATACCTAAAGCTTATTTACTGGTCAGATATATTCAACACCTGAATGTCTATAGTCTAGCCATAGGTTCACTTTTAGGCTTTATATATATATATATATATATATATATATATATATATATATAGTAAATTTGTTGGTCTTTCTTTCCTTTCCTTATTGTACTATACCCAGATCTGCTGTCCTGCTAAATGTCTATATAGCCTCCAAACAAATTAAATAAATTAATTAGCAAATCAACGGTCAGTCCTCCCTAGTGGAAATATATATTTATTTATTTTTTTGCATTCTATAAAAAAATTTACTAGGAAATACACATTTAAACTTGCTACAGAATTTGTCCACTCCTGGATAAGTTTATTTCTCTAGTACAGCTGTAATTTCCTTCCATCATGCCATAGCCCTTTTTTCTCTTGTGTGAGTTTCCAATTACTGTCTGTAACAACCCTGTCCCTCCCCTCATTCTCAGTCCTGACCCCCCCCCCCATCCAACTCCATATAACCTTTTATGTAGCTACCAGGCATGGAGTAAAGGTAGCTTTGTGATATCAACATGAGGGCATTTTACAAGCAAATAACTTGCATAAATTATTTACCTACATATGGGTATATTATTGTTGAAAAGAATGTTCTGGTAACAAAGTTTCTTTTGGTACACTTTTATACTTACTGTGCATCAAAACCCAACAACAAAATTTAATTATCTCGCTGCTTACTTTTTACAGGCTTTTCTCTTATTTAAACAAATAATCTTATAAATGATACATTTTCTGTGCATTTGCGGCTGAACTCATATGTGGAACACCACATAAATGCAAGGAACCATTGTTGTCACACAGGCCAGACCTCAAACATGTCTGCCTTTCTTCATCTCCTCCTAGTAGATTGATGGGACTAGAAGGCCTAAAAAAATAAGGGTTATTTTTGCTATATTTTCAGCTTACAGGAAGTAACAAGGACATTGCATTTCTAGAAAGATCAACAGGTATTTTATGTACCTGCTAAAAATGTTTAACTTTAAAAACATGATTGGTAATTTGACTAGTGTTAGCAGAATATCTATTTATAGCTGCTGTTCTTACAGTATATTATTAGCAATGTCTTTTTTATTTCATGTGCCCTATTTAAAAAGGAAACTTGTTTTTTAAAATAGATTCACTTTAAACCCCCCTTAAACCCAGGCATTTTTATCTCCAGCGGGTGTGTAATTGGCAAAGAATGTCTAAAGTGAAACCCTAGTGGGTATGATAATCACTTAATCGAATTCTAGTCAGATTATTTTTTTTTCAATTTTTTGGAAAAATAGATGGCATATGATTGATGGGTAGGAGGTGACTTTTCTGTCATGGGTATGCTTGTGACTTTGACCTCCATCCATACTAGAAATGTATGTTCAGTCATCCCTGGGACAATAAGGCATGGTTGGGGAAAAAAAACGGTCAAAATTACTAATCAACTCCTTTTGTCCTTTCTAATAAAAAAATGCATTGGCTGGAGTTAAACTTTACAAAAACCTACAGTATAAAAAATTACATGTATACTTTGCACCCTAGTGTTCTTTCTTTATTGAACAATTAGTGTATAAAGGACAACATTTGACACTGTTTTTGTGGAATAAACAATGATCAGAGACCAGAGGAATGACGAAGAGCTGTTCAATGCATATTAATTTTAATACTTACAGTATTCCCTGTACAACACTGATAGTTTTGTATTTGGTCAGATTAATATTTATTGTTTTGTTTATTGTTTTTTTGTTATTTAGTGATTTTACAGTGCAGAATTTGTAACCATTTAGTAAAGTTGCATTAAATTATCTTCCCCCCATTGCATTGTTTTGTGTTTAGTAAGGCTTAGTCTACACAGACTTTTTTCTCCAGCGTTTAAAAGCTCATGTCTAAAATTCCTATGCTTTCCAATGGGCTAGTCTACACCAGGGAGTTTGTAGGAGGAAAGTTTTCGAGTTTTTAAGAGATCTCTCCTTGCTGCATTTTAAAAAAATAACTGCTTGTAAACTCTAGTCAACTCTTGTAAACTCACATAAAGGCTTCTATTGAAATCAATAGGAGCTTTAGCATGCGTCTACAAGAGTTTATATGCTTTTAAAAACTGCTTCCGTTGAAAACAAATGGACAAGTTTACAGAAGTTTATAGGAGTTTTAAATGCCTGCTTTTAAAGGCTAGAAATGAATACAAGCTTGCATAAAAGCATTATGCATATGGGCTTTTATAGGCATTTTTAGGCTTTCTTTTAAACGCTTGTATAAACTCATATAAACTCAATAAATCATAAATTCAAAGGTGCAATAGGAGTTTATAAGAGTTAAAAAAATAGTCCATGTAGACTAGGCCTAATTCTTTGTTCCAGCTGATAAAATTTGGCTTTGTAGAGCTGCTGTTTTGATACTGTGTTGCCTAATCTAGCTAGTGCATTTACTATTTTGTGTTCACATTTTTAATATCTCTGCCAGACTGGTAGCAACATCTGCACTAGTTTTAGCTTGCTGTGCAATATGGGTAATGGAAGTTACTACATTAAAGGTTGGAGGGTTGGCCACATTTTTGTTACTTTTAAGTCTTTTCTGTTCAATTAAGACATGCTATATTAAAAGTTTGTTTTTCACCAACTTAAAAAAATAATAATATTTTTGCATAAACTGTTGCAAAGAGATCTGAAAGTTGAGATATTTGTCTCGATTGACTTCATCTAAGGCATACTTAAATAACCTAAAGCCTTCTCATACAAATGTTATGAGCTGGTTTTTTATGTCAGCTTAGCGATCCCTGGCTTAGCTGGCTTAGCTTGGGTGTTCAAATAATGAATTTGTACACTAGGATTAGCTTGAATGCCCCAAAAGTTGCCTGGGACCTTGTCAATTTTTACATATACTTTGATTTCTTTGGTGACTGTGCTTGGATCATAATTTTGGCTGTTAAACTAAACCCCTTTTGAGCAATTCCAATTTTAAAATGCCCTTGGCCATGAAATAATTTGCAGCAGAGAGCTAGGAATCTTCAACTAACTACATGTGTACCTGGTTCTTAGACCCAGTGTGAATTAAAAAAAAATTGTCCTAGAGTTATTTTGGTTGACACATACTGACCCTGCTTGTCTGGGTGCCCAAACTTAAAAAAAAAAAGATAAGACAGCTTTACTACTAAATTAATGAGTTTTTTGCTAAGCTTCTCACTTTATTTTTTCCTTTGCCCTGTTTGGTACCTCAAACTTGCTGCTAAATTTGCTGGCAATTTAATTGAAAGGTGTAACTAATGTATGTTAAACAAACAGAAAAATGGCTCTCTAAACAGTAAACTATTTCAGCAGCATTTATTGGCAATATATCTCTCATGATTGCAATTGTTCCCAAGATGTTTCCCTTGTAGCTTACTCAATAGGGAGTAATTTGTTCTTTATCTTTACAACTTATCAAAAACTACCATGTGGCACATGGTAAACATTTTTCAAGGACATTATTTGCAACATTTACTTAAATACCAGTACATTTTAAAGCAAATTACTTTATAAATAGAGAACCCCTTAGTGGTTAAATCTCTAGTATCTTTTGTAGCCTAATACCTCTTGTCGCATGCCCTATAAAGGTAACTTGCCAGCAAGTAACTACATATAAATTCTATTAATTACCTGTAGATACAGTCTTGCTTTAATGTGTAGCAGAAGCCTCTTGAGAAATGGTGGAATTCTACTAAAACATAATTTTAAGCTTTGTTTTAAAGGTCTCTGGTAATTTTTTTCAACAGCTAAACTAATAGACCAGTAACTCCCATATGTTATTTCTTGATTGATCTGTTTCGTACAGCAACATAGTTTGTTAAATGTTTACATTTATCAAAGTGTTATTTTAAAATAAAGAACACAATGTGTGTGTGACAGTATTACATTGCCTACTTTCTATTTTGTGTGAGAGAAATGGTTAACAAATTTTTCTTTTCCTTTGTTTTACTGTTTGTAACAATCAGAGACCTTTGGTAAGTTTGTGGATAAACTAAAGACCCAAGTAAAGCAGATAAGCCCTAACTAATTCTAACAAGCTTTGATAACGCATGCTTTGCATATAATACTAACACCTTTAATGGCTGCATTACTGAAGCAAATAAACTCCCCCTTTAACTAACATACAAACCTAATAACAAACCTTATTAAATAAACTATGTTATCCTCTTTTCCCAATGTATTTTAAATATGTCCCTTCATCTGCACTACTGAAAACACAGTTTGGTGGAACATCTTTCAGTTGCTTGGCATGGGACTCATGGTTTATCACATATTTTTCCTTAGCAGGTTTTATTTCAAGTATTTTAGTGAGATGTATTCATGTTTCACTTCTAGAACAAAGTGGTTTATGTTTTATAGGACTGAAAGTAGCCATATAATTTAGGGGTTGTTGTTAAATTTAGGCAAAATAAATTTCATCTGGTAAGCATAATTTTTGTACATTGGCCTTTGGGAAACATCTAGGTGCTTTACAAAACAGGAGAATGGCTTTTAGCTTAACTAGTATGCAATAAATGGTTATTCTCTTTCTGATTTCTAAGATCCTAACACTGGAAGAAATGGTGGAAGATTCTGCTTGTAAATGCTCAAAAATATTCTACCAGATAGACTGAAGGTCACTATTAGGAAACCAAAGAACACCAAAAACCATTCAGACACCTAGTAAGGTAAAACTTGAGGTTTCAGTTAGAAAAAAATAGGACCCTGTTTTATCAGAAGGGCAGCTGCAAGTGCAGGCTTGTAAACTTTGGTGTCTGTTCCTTTTTACAGGACAAAAAATATAAGGTATAGGCAGCAAAAGGCACAAAGTAACATAATTGGATTTATTTTTCATTTCTGTCAAGTTTTATATTGATGTCTGTTCCTGCTGGGGAAGTACGCTCCTCCCCCTTATTTGTCCTGTTAAAAATTGTTATTAAAACGAAAAGTCAGAGGAAACCCAAACATTATGAGGTATTGGAACAAAATTTTGTGGAAAACCTTTCTAATGGGGATACCTGTTCCTATTACAACTTTAAGTAGATTTTCCTATTTCCTGTTGGAGGACAAAAAATGCAAAAAAATAACAGTTACAAAGTTACATTGATATATCCAATTTTAGTAGGTTGTTATTAAAATTCATTGTGTATTATTTAATGTAACCATCTGTTTTAAGGTAAATGTATTGCACTACTAAATTTTACTTAAATTATACATGCCAACCTAGATTCCTGGTGTTAATTCTGATCTTTTCCTGGGTTAGTAATTAAATAATAATAATAAATAATAATGGTTACCCCAAGTAGTAAATAATTTTTACATTAATTTACAGCTCAAATAGCACTAAGGGATAACATAGTGGAGGTTAACAACCCTTCAATTACAAAAAAAAAAAAAAACAGTTGACCCACTAAAAATCCCCTCTGCCCTGTAGTGGATTGGTAACACACAACATTTTTGTAGACTAAACTAAGTGTTGTGAGCCATGCCCAGTGTCTTTTGACAAGGGTAATTATTCTGAATTAGGAGGCTTTTGATAACACAACGAGGTATACGCAACAGCTTTTAATTTTTGACAATATCTGTAGGGAGTTTTCCCCCCCTCTCAAACAAACCCCAAAAATGTGATCAGGAAGTAAATAAGTCTTTTACCTAAAATTAAACGCAACCAGCACACAAATATGAATAATTTATTAAAAATGTTCTTACCTAATTAAAAGTTTGTGTGTGGAGGATGCTGATAGTTTTTACTATTTTTGGCTGAACACTAGAGGGTAGCAAAGCATCTGCAATGTCAGCTTCCTAAAAACTATATGCTCAAAGTCTCCTAGCATTGTGTATCAAGTATGTGGATGTTTAAAGTCAAATATTTTAAACACTGCCAAGCCTTAGTGTAAAAGGAATGACTTTGCTAATTAATATTATGTATATATATATATATATATATATATATATATATATATATATTGCACTAATATAATATTTCACTTATTTATTGCAAATCTGGTGTCTATCTTCTTCTACATGCATATATAATTTCTTAAACCATACTTCCTTTGTCAGTATAATGTTGAATTTCACAATGCTCAGAGATCATCAGAACACTAAATTACTTACTAAGAAAAGTGTGTTCACATATAGCAATATAATTCTGACCACCTTTCATCCATTATGCATACACATATTTGCTTGTCTACTTTGTGCAGATAGCCTAAGCTCTATTTTGCTTTTTTATTATTATTATCAGACAGTATATTAAAGCAGATTGGTATGACTACCGAGAAAATATGTTTGGAAGCAGTGATAGTGATGAGTTGCAGCTTGTTTATATTTATTTGTCATGTTTAAAACTAAACTTTGGTGCAAGCCTTAATCCAGGTATACCACTTAGTTCACCCTTGCCTTGAAATAATTTTGAATGTGTACACTGCATTAACAGCCATTGTCAAATATGTTTAAAAAAATCAACTCTTGTGATCTGCATTCCATATGGTTCCATGTTTGTGCAAAAAGGTACCTTAAAAGCAGAACACAGAAAAATGAGTATATTGTTGCATTTCACATTGCAATTGCCTTTGAAAATTAAGGGCTTCTTTTATAAATCATTCCTTTGTCAATTCTTCTTAACTTCGTTGACAAGTGTTTGAATCTTTCTAATTTTTAAAGTGCGCAACTTCAAATAAGGAAATACTATATGTGGAGATTTCTCTTCATTAGTGGTCCTAAACAGACAGGAACTGAAAGGAAATCTCTCCAAAGTAAACAAACCTTTCATCCTAGAAAGTTGTCCCTGAATGTGGTGTCCCTTTTGGAGAATTTTCCCTCGCCTGTCACTCTGATGACAACCTACAATGTTGGGTTTCACCTAAATTTCTGGTCACAATAGTTACGTAGGCAAATAGAGGAAGGAATTTCACCTGTAGGGATATTACCAGCAATAAAAGCAAAGGCTGACAAACACCAGATCTCAAGCTTCAAGATCCTTAGACATTTTTAGGATTTATTTAACAGTCGGAACATGCTCGTTTTACATAAACTTCTTGGCCTGTTAGTGGCTTCAAAGTTCTAGAGTTGGAAGACCTTTTCCAATCCTACCTCATTGTATTCAATGCTAAAAATACATGTTTGCCATTACATTACATACACATAAAATAATCAAAGCCAGATAAACAAAAACCATCATACACACCTAAAGTAAAAACTATTGTGAAGCATACAATAAATATGTAGCATTATTACAGAGTTACAATACTTTTAATACCATTTTTAATGGCTTCCAATGTTTGTATAAATTGTTATACATTTATTAGCCAATTGTTATTGGCTAACAAATACATGAACCTGCTGTCTTTAAAGTATATGTATTAAGTATATGTACTAAAGTATATGTATATGTACTAAAGTATATGTACTAAGCTGCTTCAGATTTCACTTTTACACTTTCTGTAGTTCTGCAAAACCATAATGAGACTAAAGTTGGGGTAATGAATCCAAGTTTACAGAAAAACAAGTATATATTGTATGTTGATCATATGGTAGTGTTATTGTTGTAACCACTCCTTGTAATTGTGTAATACAGAGGATAAAGAAGGGCAAAGGGAAGGGGTTTGTAGGTTGAAAATAGTTAATGTATAATGTTTTACAGTGTTACTGGAGAGTCAAAATGTCATAGATACAAAAATAGATAAATACATTTTATCCAACGCCCAATTTAACATAATGGGATATAATAACTAAACATGGCAAAAATTAATGTTAGACATATATTCTAATATACCAGGCATGTTATTGGTAGAATATTATTGTATTTCCTTTATAGATAGTTAGAAGGTAAGTGTATGGATAGTGATGGGGTCCTTACTAAGTATTAGTAGTACTAAGTAAAAATAGCAAAGACTATGCCAATTGTGGATTTGTGTATGGTAAGAGAAATAGTTATAAATGTAAGCAAATAGTAATAGGAATGAATCGTAATGTATTCAGATACCATATTGAATATAAATAGAAAGAGAGTATGTAATGTTTAGATTAATAATGTGAGGAGAGGGTATGGTGATGTATACCCTACAAAAACTAGGGTAGAGAAGAGAAGATAAAAATCACTTACTTGAGATTAGTTGTGATTGAAATCTAAGTCAGCAAAATCACAAAAGTCTATTTAGATGTATTCAAGCCTAATATAATAATAAAAAGAAGAATGCACATAAGGTATATTTGTGGTGTACATAATTTTAGATGTAGGTAGGAAGGATTAGGTAGGATACTTACTTAGAAAAGGTCTAATACATGGTGGGGAATATATTCACAAACAGGTGGGATGTAACTGGAACCCTGAAGAAAAAATATTTTTTGAAGATATCTTGATAGGAATTGTACCTGGGTAACCAACAAGAGAGGAGTATGACTGAATAAAATGTATAACTTACATGTGAAGATCTTCTGGATGTTATGAATGTTTCCTGCAAATAGAAGAGTCTTTAATGTTCTGGCAGCATAGGAAGAAGGGGAGAGGATAGCAGCCAGAGGCTGTCAGATTTGAGCTCCCACCTAAAATAGGCGAGGAAAAAGGCGTCCTAATATTATTATTATTATTATTATTATTATTAATAATATTAAACAGGATTTATATGGCGCCAAACATATTACGCAGCCTATGTGTGCGACTACACATGTTGTAGTCAGGGGAGCTCCCACATGACGTCGAAATACAACTGAGAGAGCCGGCATCTCTGCATATAGACTAGTGATCCACAATCAAGAAGAGTGGATCTTACGGGGGACACAAAGGCTCACTGACAGTAAATTTACACTGTCTGTCTATGTAGCTCTAGCGCCGGCTTTTTGTCTGTGTTTCTGACCTGCAAGTCTTGCTGGTGACAGAGGGAATGTCCCTGCAGGTGGGAGGATGTGTTTAAAGTAAAGGAATGAGAGGAGAAGGAGAAGAGGGAGGAAAAAGAAAGGAAAGGGGATGGAGAGGGAGAGGAAAAAATAGAGGGGAGAGGGGAAAAGATCGCATTACGACATGTTACTATTATTATTGCTTACATTTATAACTATTTCTCTACAACCTTACCATACACAAATCCACAATTGGCATAGTTTTTGCTACATTTACTTACTACTGCTACTATCCATACACTTACCTATTAACTACCTATATGGGAAATACAATAATATTCCACCATTGCATGCCTGTTATCATAGAATATATGTCTAACATTTATTATTACCATGTTTAGGTATGTTATGTTTTCTACTTTTTGTGAAGTATTGATGATCTATTTATTATCATTATATTACAATTAATGGTGTATTTTCCTAATAGAATAAACCATTTTCTTCTTATACATACCCCTGAGGAAGCCAATCTAAAGGCCAAAACGTGTCAGGTAACAAGATGTTAGACGATTAAATAAGTTGTAAAATAGTTGCTTATTATCTAGTTCAGCAGTCTATATCCCATGATGTTTTAATGGGTGTTGGACAAAATGTATTCATTTATTGATATATTTTTGTATCTATGAAATTGTGACTCCCCAGTAACACTGTAAAACAATATACATTAACTATTTTTAGCCTACAAACCCCTTCTCTTTAGCCTCTGTATTTTATAGAAAAACAGTTTTGCAGAAAAAGGGGAAAAGCAGAATTCCATGGTTTTACTGTTTCTCTCAATTTTGAGGACAAACTGCTCCAGAGTATCTGTAAAATCTGAGTTCAGAAAGGGCTTGTGGTAAAAACATACCGGTATGTACTACTTACTATCATTTAAATATTTATATTTTAAGGTTTCAGTTGCAGAAATTTTTGTATCCAAGATATTTTATCACATGTACTATTTCTACTTTGTTTTTTCCAAGATTCTGTTTTTTTTTCACCTTCCAAACCTAATGGAAGATCTTCCACCAAAATGTGAATGCACTTGTGTAAACACAAGCTATACTTTTATGTCTAAACCATAAACATAAATCTAATATCCTTTTCCCTTAGTAGCTTCAGCCCTATTGTTCCTTTTAAACCTTATTTTAACAATAGAATACCCTGTTTGGTTCTTACTCTGCTTCTAACATGTAGTAAGGAAATATCAGTAGTAAGAAAATAAGATTATCAAATAACCTGTAAAGTAAATACATTTTGTAGGCCTGTAAAATGTATTACTGGCGTATTGTTTTTTCCTGAAATATGAAACATGTTGTTATAGGTGGTAATAGCAATCACAATATTCCAGTTTTGTGCTGTTTACAGGGCTGGAGTATATAGGTCAGGCTGTTTGTGGATCTCTGTACAAGTTAAAGCTTGTAAACAACTAAACCTGCATATTGTGGAAATAGTGTATTGTAAGTGCTGTCTTAAAAACAGGTTAAAATATAAAATGTTATTTTTTTACTATTCCTAACAACTTTCATTTTTTTTTTCTTTGGTACTGTCCCTTAAAAGTAAAATATAAATCTATTACATTGACAGAAAAGTTCCGTAGCACATTTATTTACTCACAAAGGTGTATTTTTCCATGTATTTTACGAGCACAGTAGCAATGTTCATTACAGTCTCCAGGTTGCAGTCATTTTGTTGGTAATCAAGTTGTATTTTTTTATATTGAAACACAGTGCTTCTGTTATTAGCTGTTGTAAGTACTGTAGAAGTGCACTCCCACAATGGTATACTGTAGAGTTAACATTCATTTTTCTTATTATTTGCTGTCCATGTGTATTATATTTAATGCACATTCAAAGACTTCAGATTGATCTGCTCTGATTTCTTTCTGGAAGCAACTAGATGCTTTAATACTCTGTTATGGTCTGTGCTTCTAAAAAAGCATCCAGCTTTTTCTTACAGCAATCTGTAGATGTTGCTGAAACTACTTCCTGAGGAAGCAGATTCCACATTTTCACAAATCTTACAGTGAAGAAATTCCTTCCATATCCGAAGCCTAAACTTCTTTTCCTGCAGACGCAAAGAGTGCCCTCTTGTCCTTGTAATGATCATAAAGTGAATAGTTGGGAAGGACCCTGGGGTATACCACTAATAACCTTGGACCATTCAGAGTATGAATCATTAATCACTACTCTCTGGAATGCGGTCGTTAAGTCTCTATACATTTACAGATTACATTTTCAAAACCTATTGACCCTGACTTGCATAATAACCATCTGTGAAGTACTGTGTCAAATGCTTTAGTAAAGTCCAAGTATACTATATCAACTGCTACTCCACTGTCTATCTGTTTACTTACTTCATCATAAAAAGTAAGTCAATTTGTTTGACAACTTCAGTCTTTCTTGAAGCTATGCTGACTATCACTTATTATTTTCTAGCAGAAACTCCTCTACGTGGTTCTTTATCAAACTGTCTAGGACTTTTCCAACTATGGAAGTTAAACTTACTGATCTGTAGTTACTTGGTAATGACTTTGCTCCCTCTTTGAAGATAGGAGCCACATTTCCCTTACACCAATCCATTAATACCAAGCCAGTGATTAAAGAGTCTCTAAAAATTAGAAACAATGGTTTTGAAATAAATTAGCTCAGCTCTTTAAAGACACATAGATGTAATCTATTAGGTCCTGGTGTTTTGGCAACCTTAATTTTGCACCACCCTCTCTTTAAAGGGAAAAAAAAATATTGGACAATTGACTTCAAGTCTTTATAACCTTTGTTATTTATCATCAATTAAACCGGTACAATGTCTGGAGGTGATTGCAGGTGTGATGTTTGCTCTTGGAAGATTTTGCTGTAAACCTACAACAACCTACAACCAGCAAAGTTAAGAAAATTCTCCTGGAGGTAGGCATATTAATATCCAAGTCTGGCATGAAGAGAAGTGGGCACAAAGTAGATCAGGAGGAAATGGGTCAAGCGGACAGATAGTAGATAGAGATGATGAGAGAAAAGAGAAAACTTCGTCCAGGGTAACAGGGCTGAGGGAGATTAGTAATGATTTAAATGTGGAAAGATTAGGTATGGTTGAAGTGGCAGAGTGAGCAGAGACATCATGTCTGTCAACTCTTAACCCTCAAGTAGGTGGCTATGTCTTGGGCAGAGAAGGTAGTTGTGGGGGGAGCAGATGGGCTGGGGCAGGGCTTTAGGTGGGAGTCAGTTGTTGACAAGAGGCTGCGTGGGTTGCAAGCTTGAGAGGATATGACAGCAATGAAATAAGTTTGCTTGACGACAATGAGTGCAGTGTTAAGGTGTTCTAGTCTGGCTTTGTACTCCAGCTTTTTTTTGGAGATGTGGCAGCTTTTTTAGGAGATGTTATTGTAGAGAGAGTGGGGGTTAGGGACATAAGGCAGTTTAAGAATAGGTTGTGGTCAAGGTTACAGATATCTCTCTGCCATTGACCAGGTATGGGATGTGGCAAAGGGGGGCAAGAATTAGATAAGTTGAAGGTGAACAGGTTGTGATCTGAAAGGGGAAATGGTGAGTTGTCAAGATGGGTGAGGTTGCAGAGTTTGGAAATAACCAGGTCTGATGAGTGTTCATTGATGTGCTTTTATGTTCTGTGTCCAAAGGAGGAGGTAATGGAGAGCAGTTTGCCCAAAGAAGGATGTTGGGGTCGACCACTGCAACCTTAAAGTCACAGAGGATGAGGGTGGGCGGGTCATGGAGAGAGAATATGTGGAAGGCAAGAAGAAAAGTTGTCCAAAAATTGTGAGACTGGGCATGGGGTTCGGTAGTCAACACTTAGACCTGGAAGGTTCCCACTAGGGGTTGAGGGAATGTCTGATTTACTGTTTTAAAAATAGAGCCTATAGAGTGGTAAAACTAAACTCACCTTTCCTCATTCATGACATAAATCCCACACATTAATTTATCCTGGCACCCAGATTTACTGGCTTCAAACACTGACCCGTGCAAGGATTATGAACAAGCAGGTTAGTTTGTTTTATTGCAGAAGGGACATTCTATGTTCTTTCTGCAATAGTCTGCAATAGTGTGCTCATATTTTTTGCAGTAATTTTGCATCAAACACATGTTTCTGTTTGTTCTGTCCACCTTTGTCCAGAGGCAGAAATGAGCAATGTTAAGGGCCAACAACATAGTGGCAACAGCAAAACTTGATTTTCTTCAAAACTGAATGTTATCTTATCTGAACTGGCAGAAATCCAGAAATCACTGCTGCAGATTACCCTGCTATGCCCATCTAGATTCAGACATTTTTTTTTTAAGTTGTTCATAGAAGAGATGCAATTTCTTCAAAGTGGAAATAAAGCCAAAAGATTCCTGTATACAGGATATGAAAAAAAGATGCTGAAAAGGACTGTTGACTGTTTTCGTGGTCCAGATGTTACTATGTGAGCAGTCCCACCTTAAATATGCAGCATGATGATGTATTGGCCCCCAAATACATAATCATTGTAAAACTCAAAAATATTTTTTAAAGAATCTGCACAAATAGAGGGAACAGTAAAACTCCAACAAATGTTATAACCCTTACAGTAGCCTTTATGAAAAGGCATGTAAAAATGTCAAAAATACAGTCAACATGGTTAGATATACCCGAAAACATGATGAGATTGGGGAAAAAAAGAGGATCAACCGGACTCCTGAGGACCAAGTAGGAATCATATTTGGTAAAAAGTGACACTGGAGTTCTAATTTTCATGGGTACTGGGATACCGTTTGACCAGAGGATGAACAGGGATTGATTGAATGAACAAACCATCTAGAAGATTTGTCTGGTCTCTCCTTAGGCTACTGGCTTCTGGGTCTTGAGTCCTTTGGAGATACATTTGGAGTTCTTACGTCGGCACATTTTTTTTATATTGGTTTCTGAATCTATAGCTTGGCCGAATGACTGCTGTCTCTTTCCTGTTTTCTTGTGAATGTATGGGCGGCTTGTCCTCCTTGGTTTTCTCAAATGCTAACTTCGAAGAATAAGCAATCGAGCACAGGCCTTGCTTTACAGCTACATCTACTGCCCAGTGCTTCAGCCGAAGTGCCCTGCAACCAATCAACAAATGTGCCTTGAGCTTAGCCAAAAGCTGTGATAGGTCAACTGCCACCTTGGGTAGCAGTCTTCTGCTATCTTTAAAATCTGGAACAGCATCTATCTTTAAAATCAGAAACAGCATCCCTCCCATGGTCTCCCTCATTTCTCCCTCATTTTCTCCAATCCAGTCCTCAATAGCCCTGAAGAGAAAAGTCAAAGCCAGCTCCAGTCTACAGGCTACTTAGCTGCTATGTAGATCCTTTTAAAATTTAAATCCACACCTCTATTTATGACATACCTAAATAATACAGAATCCTGTAAGGGTAAAACTACATGTGTTGACAGCTCTTGCAGTGCTGCATCTATTTGGAATGTCCCAAGAATGAGAATCCTCTTACTGGAACAGGTAGAGCTTGGAGACACAATTGGTCACGCTGGCTTGGCCCACTTATCTGAAATTATCTCTTTGATTTCAAAGAAAAGGGGAAATAAGGGTAACTGCTTCTTCAAATTCAGAGAATATCCCCTCAAGTTTGTGCAGACAGGACATCCTCCTCCCAACAGTTTTCACAAAGAAAGAGACTTGTAAAATAAAAATCAAAGGTATGCAAACCCTTCTGGTCTTTCCCAGTACTTTTGGGTTCCATATCTGCTTCAGTACAATAATCTTCTCTGATCGTGTTATTTAGGTATCTTCGGAAAAACATTCTGTCAGACATTTCTAAAGCCACCCCCTGGTAAATGTAAGAATTTACCTCTTGAGTTGCTTGAATGCAAAACATGAAGAACACATCAGCTTTGAGAAAAAACATATTAGCAAATTGGATTTTTTTCAAATAGATATTGACAAGCCATGTCTCATCTTTGAGACAATGACATTTTCTGTACGAAAAACAATAAAAGTGTGTTAGTGAAATGAACCTCCCAGTGTCAGAAAGCTCTCTCCTTTTTGAAGGTCATGGATCCTCCAACGAGGTCATATCCCAAAACATGCATCTAAAAGAAACCAATAATGACTAAGAACAAAAAACTGCACACTTTAGAAGTTGCCAATTATAAGATGATTTTATTCATATGGATAGAACATTTATGAAAATTAAACATACAGTCTGGGAGGACAACCAAACCGGACACAACTGGAGCAATTTTCTAAGGAAGAGTGGCTGTGCAGAAGTCCAAAAGCTAAAGCTGAATATATGCATTATGTTTTTGTTTCTTGTCTATAATCTTGTACAACAATATTAGATTAAGCATCCTACTTTGTTTAAATTGTTTTCAATATCTGGTAAATATGGAATAAACAACAGATGACGGTTTTGTCAGTTTTTAGTGGCTTCTAAAACAATGTTGTTGTTTTTTTGTTTTTTTTTGAAGGGTATCAACAGCTGTCTGTTTTTGTGTGCATCATATTTGATGTGTACATCGAGCCAAAGTATATCTAGCCCCAGTGCAGTTTGTTCCTTTTTTCCTTTATATTTACTTTACTTTTTGAATTAAACTGTATTTAGCAAATAAATATTATGAATTTAAATCCCTGTAGACAAAGCTGTTTTTTTTTTTTTTAACGGAAACCACTATGCAGACAGCAAAATGACTGCTTCCAAGACTAGCCATCAGTCACAAATTGTGACAATGGGATTGCTGTGTGCTTTGTAATGGGTTTCAGTGCCTTATTTACTATAAAAAAAAAAAAAAAAAAGTAATGTTTTATTGACCCTGTGTGCACCTAAATCTGTTTTACACAGGTTTTCTTCACCACACTTTCCAAAATAATAAATCAGGATCACTTTTAATGTCTTCATTGCATCTCATGCTTCCATTAGTCTGTCCAAAATTTTTTTTAAATTCTATCAAAAGAATATACATATTACTTTAAAAATATTTAGAATTAAGTGCACAGACGAGATTTACAAATGAAGGCATATATCTTCAATATTGTAATAGTTGTTCTAAAACACAATCCTACCTTTGTAGTCAATAGTTGTTTTGCCTTATATTTATTTCCTACTTTCTTTAAAGAAGAACTGCAGTAAGCACTATATATATCCAACACTGCTGTGTACAATTACAGTTGCAATAGAAAACATTCTCATTTTTAGCTTCCCCATGAATCCACTGCTACGTTTTGTGTGATACACTGTATATAGTATAAACTCTCCAGATTCTTTGGTTAAAGAATACATTATTTTTAGCACTTCTTGAAGTACACTGAGCTGTAACAATGAGTAACCTAGCTCCTCTATCCTCTGAGCTTAAATTCAATGGTGGTAGTTAGTTGTACCCAAGCTCAGTGCTATAAAACCTATGGTAATGGTAATCATTAAACTGCTAATTTTGTAACAGCCCATTCATTGTAGTGTATGCAAAGTTTAAACTGGAGTTCTTCTTTAATCAGTCTTTGCATTGTCAACCCACAAAATGGTTTCCTTAAATGTATGTAGTTAATGGGTTTTCTGCAGTTTTTTTTGTATGCTTTTTCCAATATTACCTATTCAATTTACTAACATTCCTACCATGAGGCAAAAATGTTTGTGGATCATTAGTAGAATTTCTTCCTGGATACAGTCCCTTTTTGGCTCTGTGCCTAGTAATCTAAACATAATTCCTTACCAATGTTACTCTTCTTCTTTGCTTTCATTACAGAAAATACACCAATTCGAGGTAAGGCATTTCATAACTCACCATATAGCAAAACCTCCTTACGTTACTGAAATCCTCTTTCTCCTTGTCTGACTCCAGCTTTAAATTTATTTGGGCCCTTTCTTAATTGTTTTTTCCTCAGTGTAAGGTATATTTATTGTTAGTACGTTGTCATTGTACTTCTGGTTTAGTAGTTATCAGATTTTTTTATAGACCCCCCAATGGCTACAGTGTTCAAACATTGTACCTTTTATCCCGAACTTGGTAAGTATTGCTATTCTAAGATATGTCTTAAAAAAACAATAACTTAATATATAAAATTGTCTTGCCACTAAATCTAAAATATAAAGAAATTTATATAAATTCTTTTGTCTAAAAATATTTTGTAAAGGTTGCAGTACCTTACCCTAGATATTAAACTGCATGTACACATGCTTACATGTTTGCTTACCCATTTTAAAATTTCAGGATCTCTGCCTTAGTGCTCCCAGCTGGTAATAAAAGTTATCATAATAAACATAGCTAACAAAATCAGAAAAGAGAAATGGGGCTTTCCTAGTGGTGTTCATTTAAACCAACCAATACAGAACATACATTATTGCCATTTGATATATTGCATGTTTCAGGGTGCCATTTCAAAGTGTGTACCAACATTACAAATTTATATTCACATTTCACAGTACTGTATCAAAATGTATTTTTCAACATATTCAGGAAAGTGGGGGTACTCACTATAAAACCACTATATACATTTGTCAGATTGAAACAGATCAGTCTCAAACAATCACAAACATTATGTGTTTTATAGGTGTCCATAACTGGGCTTTTGTGGGTTATGGCAAAGATCCTGGTTATTGATATTCACAATCACTAATTGTTGATGACCGTTTCCGGCGGGTGATGTATGCCCCTTGTGGTCCACCTGATAGATCCTCCTGGGTATCTTCCTTAACTCTTATTGGTTAGCTTCAGTGGCAGAAGATCACCATCCACAAACGACTCTAGTCCTGCTTTAAAGGCAGTTACTAAAAGGAAGTTATTATTATTATTACCCATCTATGTTGTCCTATTTGCATTGATTAATTTTATATAGGTTTATTTTGGTATATTTAAAATTTTTTAAAGAAGGTAATACTAGGTGTAAATGTTCCCTGTCCACCTCGTATGGGGGTAGAAATGTATTATCAATTCAGGTGGGTCGATTTGTGTCACCGCCCGTAAAACCAAATATATGTATGTGTAGTCTATCTTTTTGAAAACTCCTGCACCCTACTATACCATTTGTAGGACCTGAATTACCAGCATAAGAGAATACATTAGGAAGGGACTTAAAACTCCCAATGTTGCCTTACATTTTTCAGAAGTCTATCAAAAAAATAATTTTACAAAAGTTTATGGAAGATTTGTTGGAATGGACAAAATTACTAAACATTGGAGAGGAAATGATATTAAGAAGATATCAAAGAATATATAAATTGAAAACCCTTAACCCCTTTGGTCTCAATATTGATTTGGATGTAAATTGTTTTAAGTGAGATACATCAGAACTTTATAATTTGTTTTATTGACCATAAGTGTGATGTCTTAGATATGACTATATTTATAGTTTGGATTTTTATTCATTGATCTCTTTTATATGTGTGATTTTATTTTTGCATGTTCTTTTTAAGATTTGTTAACACATGTTTTTATATGTTTATAGTAAAAACTTTACATGCTTGCATTGTGGCATTTTTAATCTTTTTTGGTTCTTAAGTATTTACTGATTTGCTATATACTCAAAAACATGTTGGTAGTTTCCTCCGCCCTTGAAGAAACTGTATGAATTAAAAAAAAAAAAGAAAACTAAATAATACAAAGATTATGATTTTAAGTATACATTGTAAATATTAGACATAAACAATACAATGATTAATGCGGTAGTGGTGTCCGGGCTGTTGCAATTCTTAGTAGGTGTTTGCCAAACCCAAATAAAGTAACATGTATAGAGGTAGGTATTTTTGTGCAAAAGTAGTGTATTGTTAATATAATTCTCAAAACACAATACAAAACAAAAACAATAAATCTTACAGCATAACCTGAATGGGTATGTATATGGCAATTGAAATGGCACTAGACAATATACAGCTAATCCATAATTAGGTGGACCATTGAATATCCCAACAGTCCAGTGTCATAATGCTTATGTATTTACACTGTTTGTTTGCATATTGGTACCAGTTCTGTCATTAAGCTTGTATGTATTGTTGACATACCTCCTAATACTCATTTGTTCATTGAGTCAATGTCAGCTACCCTTCTCTCTATATCCGTCATACTCAACCTCATTCATACATATTATTCAGCTATCCCCTCCTATTCTCACCCTCCACATTAACCTTCATCAATTATAATCACCCATCTCCTGCTCATACACATTTGCTTTTCATCAGTTCCTCCATCTCCACCCCCCTCCCGCCCCTAAGCATCAGTCTATTGGCGGTAGTGGGCAGAGCCATTAAGGCCCGGGGCGGCCTAGTGTGCTCCCGTCCACCCCATAAATGGCCTAGTGGCCATGAAACTTTTCCGACCTCTGCCCTAGAGGATGGCTGCGGGAGGGTCCCTATGTTGGAGCATCACTTGGGGGGAGGTTCCCATCCACGTGAGTGGCGTCTGAATTCTGTGAATGCACACTCTGGATCCTCTCCTGCAGACGCATGTGCAGTAGGGGACATAGAACGCCATCTTCACATGGTTTAAAAGGTGGCTTTGTGTCCCCTTAGCTTACACTATCTTGGCAACTTTTATCCAGTACAACAGCCATAGATCAGGTATGTTTCTCATAAATAGATATATATGAACCACTTTTTACAATGTTTTCCAAAATTGCCCTGTTATTGTTCATTTGCTGATTTTGTATTTTACAATTTCCTTACATATAGTACTTTTATAGACCCTCTAATTTACTATTATTATTATCTAAGGAAACCCCATCAGCATAGGTCTGGTGGGGCTCCTCAGTCTTCCTCCTTTAAGGAATTTATTTACACGTGGAGTATGTAAGTCCATAACATTCTTTACAATTATATTTCTACTTTGATTATTGTCATGTATGATAAATTAGTCTTTAAACTACCTTATCAATACTTATGATATTGACTACTCTGTATAGGATCCAGCTAACCATATCACGTGTTTTGAATATCGTTCTCTATATTTTTATAGAATGTATCTAGGCATTTAACTATTATTATTATATCTTTGGTGCAATTTTTGGTGCTCTATTTGTGCATATTACTTATTCACTGTATGTCACTTTGGATGATCTGTATTCATGTCCATTATTATTTATGTTACTTTTAGTATAATACATGTATTTGCAAACGTGCAGTCACCCCTGAGGAAGCTCATACTGGGCGAAATGTGTCAGGTACAACGATACACGTGTGCGAACCTTACAACTACCAGGTTGATACTGGACTGTTGGGACTTTCTATAACCCACTTATCTTTGGATTAGCTTATACTGTCTAACGCTATTCTGTGGCCATATACATGGTTGTGCTGTAAGATTTATTGTTTTTGTTTTGTATTTTAGGAATCAACAATATCAACAATGCAATACTTTTGCCAAAAAAACTCCTATGCTTTGTTTTACCTCTATACATTGGAAGTAATTGGAAAAAAAATGGTACACCCAATTTCTCTTTTCTTCTTTTGTTACCAGAAGAAAATAATGGGGGCGCCAGAGGAAAGTAGGGGGGCTTGGCGTGTGTGGTTTCTCTTGGAGCCTTAGAACTTCTTGTTTGCCTTTTTTAAACTTTATTAAACACAATGTTATTTAAAATATAAATGTATGCGGTATTCGGTTGAAAAATTGTGAAAGCAAAGAAGTAATCATCAGTAGGAATATATAAAAGCTGTGGGTAAAGTAGAAGAAATTGGTCATTTTAGAATGGACAGTTCCTGATCTCAGTTTTACTAAAATAAATAATGTGAGGTTGGATCAGCAGTTACAGAAAGCTTTTGAATAATGTTAGTGCCAAGTAAGAAACTTCTCTAGCTGCTAAAGAGAAGGTTTTTTATGTTGTTCAGTATGTATTATAACACAAACGCACATCTGACCACCTCATTTAAATAGGCGCATGTATTTTAGATTGAGTGGCACTTTAAATATTTTACCCTCCTTTACACAAGATAAAGTCCTTCTTTACACAGCATAATAATCACTTTGTTATTTAGTCAAAAATTAGGTAAAATAATTTTGGTATATTTGAATATTTAGCTAATATATTTTAATTATTTAATACTTTTATATTTGTATTTCAATGGTTTCATTGGTTTCATTCAATGGTATTTCATTTCTGCAGGATTCTGTGATACCTAACCTGCAAATACAAAAACTATTTTCTATTAAGCTTGGTTTTAATTTTTAAATCTATGTATGGTTTGTATGTTTACAATTTTGCATTCTTACTAGGATCACAAGTTGCTCGTTGCTAAATACAATGTTTTATTTATTTATTAGGTATAACAGAGGGCTTTTTGTATCTTGTGTGTTTCCCTGAGTTATTGGTACCAAATGAAAACTTTTTTTTAGTATTTTTATTAACTTATGTTACTTTTTGTTTTTTTTTTGTTTTTTTGTTTTTCGTTTTTTTGCTTACTATTTAGGTGCCTTACAAATTGAAAACAGCGAAGAGACTGATCAAGGGAAGTACGAGTGTGTTGCAACCAACAGTGCTGGTGTTCGCTACTCTTCACCTGCTAATCTATATGTGAGAGGTAGGGAGCAGCTGAGCTCTGCACACTGGTAATGTCAAAATTTTGCAGGTTGTACCTTCTATCTTGTCCTCAATTCTCCAATACTGGCTTTAACTCTAATGCTTTAACATTCAAGAAAGTGTTTTGTCAGTATATATTATTTGTATACTTTACTATATTATTTGTATACATTAAATACTTAAACAGGGTATCATTGTTAAGCACACTGCAGAAAAATAAGAGTAGAATATCTTGTACATTGCCATTGCCTATTAATAATTTCTGCCCCCCCCCCCAAAAAAAAAAATGATTATTTGCTTTTACAAAGCCAATTGTATCAAAGAATGTGAAAAAATAAAATACATATTTACCATTTTAAATATGATTCTAAAAACTTTACTGTTACTTTTGGGACATTATAGACCTAGCGAAAAAATGTCTACATCTTCTGCATTTGTTCTGAATCTGGCAGGTTTTTCAAATACTGGGAGAATCCCTGCATAATTGCAACTGTGTAGTACTGTATAAATAAAGTCGGTAAAGGAGAACAATGTAAAAATCCTCAAATATGTTTAATGAATAGCTATTGATTGGTATAAATAATTCTAAACAATAACACCTTATAAATGCTTAAAGATTTAATCTTTTATTACCTTGGGGTATTACAATTGACTAGTATATGTATGTTACATATGTAAATTTATTATAACTCAATATTGTAGAGATATAGTATTTTTTTACTCTGATATTGTAATTGAAAACAACTGTGGGCTTGTAACAATCAAGCAAGATTGGGCCTTTCCCTAAAGAACAGGAAATATGTACTGAACATTTATATTAAATGAACATATACTTGTATGTGTCCAGCATAACGTATTCTAAAAACCTAAATAATAGTCTAGGGAGGAAAATCTAACAATTCAGAAGATGAGTAAATATATTTGTTGCTAAATTTAATTTTACATATATATATAGCTATATATATATATATATATATATATATATATATATATATATATATATATATGGATTAGTCGCTTTGCAGCTGAAAGCCTGGAGAAGGTCTTTTTTTACTCTCTCTGTGTCTCCCCTATTTTTTCTCTTCTCCTCATGTCATTGTGTTCTGCATCAAACCCCTTAACATCCCTCAGAGCTACGAGAAGGTTGGTGTGTTTTTTTTTCTGTTTTTATTTTTTTTTTTTCTTTCGTTCTTAACCCACATTTTTACATACAAAAAAGGAATAAAAAACTAATTCTATCAATGAAGGACAGTGCAGCTGTCCATGGGCTTTGGGGATTGAGATGATATTGCATTGTGAGACCTCTCTATGCATCCTTTGGTAATGTTGCTGGGTTTTGCACTTTTCGTCGTCATAATTATTGGGTGCTTGGCAGTAAGTCTGATGCATGACAGGAGAATGTAACTATATGTGCATGATTTTTTAAAAATTATTTTTATGTAATGTTATTTGTTTTTTATTTGTTGTTCTTTAGTTAAAATCTTTTCTTCAAATCTTTCTAATTTTGTGGTGTAATGGTATTAGTTGCATGTTCAGAAAAAAAAAACTGTGTTCCTGCCCTGTGGTAATAATTACATTTTTACTTGCTAAATCACATGCAATGTTATGTTGAAGGTACCATATTTCTTTATAAAAATAGGATTTCTTTATAAAAAATAATAATGCTGTTTACATGTTTGTATATTTTAAAAGCCTCTTAATATGGATTGATTTTCATATTTGTAGTGAGGGAAACCCTTGGTTGTATTTTAGAAACATGATCAAAGCTGACTTTCTGCATAGACTAACGTTTTCGGTGGTGCAGAGTCTTTGGTGCTTTTGTTTTCCTAATAATTTTCTGTTAGAAAAATAAAAATTAAAAAATTGATAATGATGAAAGTCTTTAATCAAAATTAAATAATTATATTTTGTGCTTCAAGAATCATTTAAATGTATATAATTCTAAATAAGTTTTACTACTACCCTCCCCAGCTTGAAAACATTTATTTTTCAGAGAAAATACAAATTGATATTCACACCAGGATTCATGTTAAGTGGCTGCCTTGTTGAAAGCTGCATTTGATAATAAAAATAAACCTACACTATGTGAAAAAAGGTACTGTTAAAAAGGGTACTGTTAATGCTGAAGCATGAAGTACAACAACGAAATTTTAGGAAATTGAGTGCATTCCAACTACTGTTTTCATGCATGACTGTTCCACTGTACACAAAAATAGGTTCTAGTGTTTATGCATTTTCATGATTTTGGAATGATATGCTTAACAAACGTATATAATTGGAATGGTTGTGTCTACAAATGTTGGCTAGTGTATGGTTTATTTCTTCTTGGTTATGGAGGCCAGTACTTTAAAACACAACAACATCTTTGCTAAAGTTACAATTACAGTAGATTTCAGCCTCCTGTGTCCCAGTCTTTTACTCACCTTACACAAATCCAGCAAGATATTTCCAACCAAGGTCCTAGAATTGATTGAAAAATCTGAGCTGAGCTCATGTAGGCATGCACTCTATTCTTGTTCTACAATGGGGAGGCCAAAATATAAGTGCAATCACAGTTACACCTGTGCACTTAATTGATAACAATATTTATTGGTGCACAGATTTGGATCATATAAACTTCACCCTAATTTCTGTAACTTTTCTGTTCAGATGATTTATAATTTATTTAAAGCCCAACAGTAAATAAAAGGTCTTGATTGTGTAATTCATTTCCTCCTTGTTTTTTTTTTAAGCCATGATCAAATTTAAATGTTCAAACAAATTTGTAGTATGCACCTTGTTTAATTAAGAGCATGCCCTATGTCTATGTAGTATGGCATAGATAGAACTTGCACTGGGCAGGAACATAGTTTCAAGAAAGTGGAGCTGTGTTTGTAAGTGTTGTATGTATGTATTATGCATTGCTGTGTTTGCATTGAAACACATAGATTAGATTACACCTTGTAAAGTTTAAACCTGAGTATATAATTTCTAGTTTTTCCAATCATGTCTCTGAAAATTTTAAATAATTTTAGTTTACTGTAAGAATTGGTATTTTGCAAACTGTATTCCATCAAATAATCATACATAACCAGGTGTAATCTATCTTAAATTATGATGTAGAGGCTGCACATTTTGGCACTTATTTTCACAACCATTACCTTTTCGTTTTGGAATAAGACAGGATAACAACTGTCTCACCAAAATGATAAAATATTTGTCTTCTCCCATTCTGTCTGGAGCTACCGCTTGCTGACTGTTGGAGTGCAATTTAAATATTTAATTCTAACAATGCTTAAGATGGTCATATCACTAAATTTTTTATTTAATTGCAAATATACTTTTACCATTGTTCTTTCCTAAATTGGAGCTTGAAAGTTTGACTGGAGAATACAGGATAATTAATTGTAAAGTATACTCACAGAGCATACTAATGGTACTATGTGTAAGCAGCTTACAAATATATATGTATTAGCACTGTTAAGACAAAACTTTTTTTTTTCTTTTATTGAGTATGTTTTGCAAGGATTTTGCAAAGATTTGTAACCTACTGTCAGGCCTATATGTCCCTGTTGCTTGGGAATACCTTGAAATACCCAAAGAAAATCCAACCTAATTTATGAAGTAAAACAAGTCGGAAAAAAAAACAAAAAACCTTTGATTAGTGCTTTTTTTTTCCTGGGTCCACAAATATTGTACTGTCCCTCAGGAAACATTGGGAAGACACAGATAAGTTTTCTGTTTTGCAGTTTACATTTTGAACAAACTCAGTTAATACTTCCAGTAATACTATTTTATGTTTTGCCTGTATATTGCTGAACTAAAATACCCACCTCTAAAATCAGTAACTACTAATCATTAAATAATTTAAAATACTGTATTTTGATATAAAACAGGTCAGGAAGCTATAAGCCATAACATCTCATAAAAGCTTTTTTTTCCCTTGTCAGATTACTATACCTTTCTGCATTTTGCCCAACCTAATTTTTGCATGACCTATTAATAAAAAAAAGTAATTGTTAGTGAGAAGTCTTGAACACTCATTTATGGGGCTAATCATGTGTTCCCGTGTGTTTTGCCATTAAAGGCAGCCCTTACTGACATTTTTCAGCAAGTTGGCTTTATTACTTACTCTTGTACATGACATGAACTTTGAATTTACTATAAGCAGGCAAACCTAAAGAACGCAACAGGGTATTTAATATAAATATTGAGTGAGGAATGGTCTTGTAAAACAAAATCAATTTGAACTGTGGTGACAGATTTTATTCATAAAAAACAGTTTAGTTCTTGTTTGTTTGTTTTTTTATTGCAAAAGTTTTTAGAGAATCTTATTTTTAATGTACCTTTTAGTTAAGCTGGAGCTAATTTGCAGCACTGGATTATTAACATAACCATGTGTTTACATATTACTAAGATATTACACAGTGTTTTGCAACATCCATAGTCAATTATAGCAGCGGGTCCCTAACTATTCTTCACAAGGAGTTTGTGAAAAAGGCCAATTAACCTACCAGTATGTTTTTGTCATGTGAAACTGAAACTTGATATAAACAAACAGGAGAACCACCAACTCTTTGATCTCAGTATAAATCTCTGGATGGGTATAGTGGGTTAGTTTAGTTCAGGAAAAAGATGTACTGCATTGTGTATTAAAGTGTAGTTATCCTTTTAAAAAGGTAACTCTAACTGGTTAAATGTTACTTATGGATAGCATATCAGTCAGGAAAACATCAATAAAGAACCAGTCCTGTGATTTTCCACTATCATTTATCGCAAGTTTACCTGCTTTTTTGTGTGTTGCTCCATCCTATTGATTAGGTTAACGCAAAATATTT
This sequence comes from Pyxicephalus adspersus, assembly GCF_032062135.1. Lineage (NCBI taxonomy): Eukaryota > Metazoa > Chordata > Amphibia > Anura > Pyxicephalidae > Pyxicephalus > Pyxicephalus adspersus. Next base: position 69,792,345 of record NC_092860.1, read on the forward strand.
TTATAGCTTTCCCCGGATATGTGCTTTACAACAATCCTGACCCTGTGCTCTGCAGGCAGTTCCATGTGTTGTTGCAAAAGGTCTATGTACCTATATAAATTTAATATTTCACTTTTTTAAAATCCACATTGAAGAGATTTTGCTGGAAAATAATATTATAAATGATAGTCAGCATGGATTCAGGAAGGACCAACGTTGTCAAAGTAAACCGTTCAACGATGGAGTAGCAGTTTATATAGTATACATGGATTTTACTAAAGCATTTGAAACTGTAGTCTATGGGTTTAATAAATTCAGTCTGTAAACAGATAGAGAACTTGCTGAAAGAGTGCATCTAGAGAATAGCGAATAATGATTCATACTCTAAATGGTGTAAGGTTATTAGCTGTGTACCCCAGGGTTCAGTGTTGGAACCTTTACTGTTTGACATCTTTATAAATGATACAGAGTTTGGAATTAAAAGTACCATCTCTGTGTTTGCAGATGACACCAAACTATGTAATGGAATTAGGTCCATACAGGATGTCTATAATCTACAAGCAGACCTGGATGTACTGTTTGATTGGGCAGCCAAGTGGCAAATGACATTTAATATTAAGAAATGTTATGCACTTGAGGAGCTAAGAACATGCATGCTTCATACTGTCTAGGGCAGTGTTTTTCAACCATTTTTGAGCCACGGCACATTTTTTACATTAAAAAAATCCTGCGGCACACCACAAATCAAAAGTGTTACAAAATTACACTTTGTAGCTAATTCTCGGCTCTAAAAATAAACAAGGCGCTTGAGCTACCTACTGCCACCCACTGACATGGAAGGGTATTACATTACTCTGCCAGTCACTACAGCACAGGCACTCGACAATGGTAATTGGATAATTTCCCACGGTACACCTGAAGATCTCTCATGGCACACTAGTGTGCCACGGAACAGTGGTTGAAAATCACTGGTCTAGGGGCATTACATTTGGGGGAGTCAAGAATAGAAAAGCATCTGGGGAATTTGGTAGATCATAGACTTAATAAAAGCATGCAATGCCAATCTGCAATATCTAAAGCTAGCCAAGTACTTGATTAGCTCTTTTTATTTATTTAAGCTCTCCAAGACTGGAGAGGATACACTTTTGTCAGTGAAGCCATTAGCAAACCTGGAATGGATATGGTCCAGGATTGTATTAAAAGAGGAATAGACAAAGCATTAGTAATTTTGGAATATGCAGTCCAGTTTTGGGCACCAGTTCACAAAAAGAGAATGTGGAACTGGAGAGAATGCAGAGAAGCTAATATGAGGAATGGAGGAGCTCTGCTGTAAAGGGGAGAGTAGCTGAACTGAATCTATTCTCCCATGAGAAGAGACGTTTAAGGGGGGATATGATCACCCAATATAAATATATAAATGGTCTATAAATAAAACTCTCTTCTCAAATATTGATGTTAAGGTCATTGCAAAGGACAAGAGGGCACTCTTTGCATCTGGAGGAAAGGAAGTTTAATCTCTGCATAAGGAAGAGATTCTTCACAGAAAAGTGTGTGAACATGTAGAATGGGCTCCCTTTAGGAAAAAGTTTTAGCAAATTCTAAAGATTGATTTAAAAAATAGATGCTTTTCTAGAAGCACAGAATATAACTAGGTATTAAAGTAAAGACAACAGAGACTGTTGATCCAGGGAACATCCCATTCCATCACTGCTTCTGGAACTATTTATTTTCCCCTGTTGGTACAAATTGAACCAGGCTTTATAAGGGTTTATTTGCCTCCCTCTGGATCAACCATGCTTATAGGGTCTTATATCTGGGATATGTTTAATTCCCTAGTGGTTTAACTTGATGAACTTATGTCTTTTTTCAAAAAAAATAGAAACATCTAGCACGCAATCTCCATTCTTTTCTCAATCCTCACCCAGATATTTGCTCAAAATCATCAACTTTAATTTTGGAAAATTTAAATTAGCTGGCAAACTATACAGTAATAAAATCTAACTCCTTGATCTACTCATCAAAATTTCTAAAAGACATCACACACAGTTTTGCCCCAGGTAACTAGTGATTCTATTGACTTCTAGCTAGATACCCACTACAATTCAGTGTTGATAAATGCTCTATGACACTTCACTGATTAATATTATGTGTAAATTAGGTTAATTTCTTTTCCACTGTAAATCAAAGGATTTTTATTTTCAGCTGCATTCCAGTCTCTCTCCACCCCCCCCCCCCCCCCCCCCCTATATATAAAAAAAAACAAAAAAAAAAAACAAAACAAAAAAAACTCAAAAATTAAAAGACCTGAAAAAGCATGCAGGTCAAGGTAGACGGCATACTTTTGAATCTATTTACATACCAATGGTACATGCCAAGGCTACCCACTATTACCCTTACATAGGTATTGGGCATGAGGCATTTTTTTTTTTTTTTAACATTCTTTATTTTTATTTTATTGGGAAAAAGGAACACAATACATAAAAACCACATAGATAGAAACAATAAAATCTCAGAGTAAGACAAAAAACTGAACAATGGTAAGTATGGGGAAACAAAGACCGGTGCATTGCATATATCACATCATAACACAGACAAAGAAGTTACTCGTGGTGTAGTTACAGGCAAATCAGCATCATCGGACAATCGGTGCTGCAAAGGGTGTTATAAAGAACAAGTAAGTGAATGTAACCTGAGATACTCCAGGCCCCCCTCCCTCAGCCTGAGAGGCTCGGATCCAGGTGGCGCCTGAACTCCAGTGTGTCCCGATAGTAAATCCAACCACCCCATAACATATTAAATTTCTCTTGCGTGCCTCTCAGGCTCGCAGTCAGGGCATGAGGCATTTAACAGTAGCCTTGATGAATGAAAAATCAATTGAAGGCTTAACAATTGGAAGTTAAATAATAATGTATAAAAAACACAGAAACAAAAATGTAATATAATTTGGTTTACCAGTTCTTAGATATAATTTGTGGCTTGCCATACTCGTGTATCTAGGCACACTTTGTACATTCTCTTTCTCTTATGCTGACCATATTTATAGGCAGTTTGCTAAACCTAGCAAGAGAGAAACTAAAATTCTTTAAAATCTGACAGGGGGGCACTTGTGTGCTGTGAACCTGGGTGGTGGCTTCCTAGTCTTACTTTACACATGTTTTAAGCTTTTCAACTGCAGCTTTAACTAGCATACTAGCCTTTTCATTTTCACATGTAATGAGAGAACACCTAAAGATATTTTGGATATCACTACTCGTCTGAACAAGTCTACCAAATGCCCATTTGTATGACATCTAAACAACTATATCAGCCAAGGTAATATTGCTCCTATCTGACCACTTGCTATGAAAGTCTGTGCTACTCCCCCCCCCCCCCTTTCCTGAGTTTAGAGCTGAGCCCCATCTTCTGTGGTTGGATAAGACCTGAGGCATTATCCAAGAAGAGACCAAAGAGGCCTTTAAAATGTTTTTCTCTGCAATAGATTAAGGAGCTGGGCCCTCCCTTGATAGATGATGCCTTTAAAGTGTTAGAAAGACGTGAATTGGAAGGCATGAATGCAAAGGTTCATTCTCTACAGGTCCAGGTGAAGCTTACTAGAAAGAGACTTCTCAATGTATGTTTGTATATCCCTGTAATATTATGAATGGTTCCTGTTTGGGCCATAAGATTGTGTCCCTAACTTGCCTTTCTGGGATTTGCTTGGTTCCCCTTGTTACCATGAAGTCTATGAGTATGCTCACTAGGGAATTCAAGGGAAACCTGTTTCTAGTTGCTGGTCACACTATTGTTACTAGCTTCTGGATTTCTGTCTCTTAGAATGTAATTGTTTATTGTGTTGGTTTGATTCAGGATATCATGTTAGCAGTATCATGGGAGATGGATGTGTGTTTTTGTGACCCTGTTTGCAACTATCATTTTGCTTGCACTGCTACTGCCATGAAGCATAGTTTCTGTGAACACCCATAAACAGTGTTTGATGTGTTTGGTCTCTTAGGCCACACATCTTCCTCCCATGCGTTCCTTATGTTTGTTTACCTTTACAGTTTGCAGGTTCTGTACAGTATTGTATTTGCATACCTAATAGTTTGGAACCTAGTTAGTGGGTTTGCCCTCCAAGATTTTTATGTATTTCATCACAGGGCATCTATGGTTCTTGCCAATATCTGTCCCTTCACTGTATTTGCATCCAGTTCGGCCCTGAATCACCTTGGTGCATCAGTTTGTGGGCTTTGTCTCTGTAGCTTATTTTTTTTATAGCTTTTATTTTTTCTTCTGAGCTTCCTTTTCCTTTTTTTGCATCACTTCAGCTTATTCTTTCATTACCTTTCTCTCCCACATTACCTCACCATTTCGTCCTCCTCATCCAGCAAATTGCACTCCCTCTAAAATATCCTTTTCGAGGACTATTATGACATTCAAGTGGTTTTCAATTATCATGCAGGAGATGAAGGCTCTTCATACTCTCAAATATTCTCAAATATGAAATACTCTCAAATATTCCGGTATCCATTCTCCCGAAATTTAGAAATGGCATGCATGCAAGAATCTCAGTTACCATCATCTTCCAACTCACATATTCTTAACTCTCTTTCATTATTGTGCATCTACCAAACAGTATGTGTGTAGGGCAATGATTGTGTTACCTAAATAAGCTCTGAGAAATAGCAGACCCGCAGGGTAGTTACCTGATATAACCTCAGTGCCATTCAGAATGTTGATGTGATGATTCTGTCCTATTATGCCCCTGACTTCTGTCCCTCTCCTTTTTTCTTACCTCACTTTAACAGATATGTAGGGAAACTTCCCCTACAAGCATCCTACCTATTTCTCACACTCCTGCTTTTGACCATGTTTTTGTGATTTCTTTCCCCAGGAAACTTCTTTTTTTGTCTGTTCCTTGGTTTGATCATGACCCTGTTTTGGTCTCCTGTGGTTCCACACTCCCCAAGCCTTTTGGGCCATCAAGGCCCACGTGAATGACTTTCTTTTGCCTTGAAGATGTGCATTTGAAATCTTCCAAATTGTTCTAGAAAAATGTTGGCCTATTTCATTCTTGCATCCCCTTTGAACTTGAATTTAAACATGCTTCCCCAGTCTTTAAAGTTAATTCAACAATTCATAATATACAATATGCGAATAGGGATTTAGGTCTTATCTTTAGTTCACAGAGACAAATGTATGGGTCCTGACAGAGGTTTTCTGCAAAAACAAATGGCAGATAGGTAACTTGTTACCTAGCAAACACTTTAAAAATTAGGTCAGATACCTCTACTTATAACACCCTTAAAATTCTTCAGCAATTCTATTTCCACCTTTCTAACATTTAATACTCTTCCCCCTAAACCTTCCCTAAACAACATAATGTTTGCCTTGAACAGTATTTCATTACCCACCATTGAGAACTTTCAGTCATTGAATGTAGATATTATAGTTGATGAATTATTAAATGCCAGTAAAGATTTAAGAACCAAGTCTTTTATGACAATTTCTTTGTTTCTCTAACCAGTGCCTAGTTTCTCTGTCCTGTATAACAACATGGTAGTGGATGTTATTGCACCTCACCTAGCTAGTATGTATTATATTTAAAAAAAATTCCAATATGTTAAGGCCTAATATAGTTATGTTACCGACACCTGGTAAGGACACCTGCACATGGGCTAATTTTAGACCTATTGTCTTGCCGAAACATGATAGAACTTGGATCAGGTGGGCTTCATCCCTTGTCATCTGGTCCTGGAGATGATTAAACTCATTATTCTCCTGAACATTATGCGAATTCCCATTCTTAAGTGACTCTCTCTTTTAGATGTATTTCAAACGAGGTGTATGTCCTTAAGGTTTGGGGGCTCTTTTTTTTAATTAATTGAGGTAGATTAAATGGGGTTAATTTGATTAATTGTTATTCATTTTCAACTATTTAGTATGGTTTTGCATTTCCCCCCTTTTCCTATTTTCTTGGCTATGCATCAACAGTTCCTTATATTCGTCATCCTCTTCATTTATGCTGTTCCCCGGCATCAGCCATTTGAAGTTCTGAAGTCACACAGACATTGGCAGGGATGTTCAACAAACTTATATTTGCTGATGATATATTGTTTTACCTGCTTCCCTATTTTCCTAACTGATCTGTTGTCACCTTTATCCCACTGCTCTACTGCAAAAGATTGTGACCCTATTTTAGTGTGTTCCCTCTGTTACCTGCAGATTAGGATTACTTTTACTTTCTCACCACTTCTTTCCTTTTGTGGCCATCTTGGACATCATCCTGTAATAAAATGAATCTAATGAACACTTTTAGCAAATTATGAAAAATGTAATTGTCAGTAGTAAAATATACTGTATATTAAAATATAAAACAGTTTAATTTTACATACCTTATGTAACAAAATCTTGTTTATGCTACATTATATAACTGCATTTTTTGTTTTGTAGAGAGGTTTTTCATAATGTCTGGTATGCATTCTCTTAACGATTTTTTAATAAGCCAAAACACATCCACCTCATAATGAAATAACATTTCATAATGGATACAGGTAAAAGGCAGTAAAGGCCAAAAGAGTACAGTATTCTTTCTTTCAGTGCAAGCCTTCACTCTTATACATATTCTTTGAATGTCCATAATATTATTTGAAATCTAGAAAACAAAAAGCGGCACATTTTGAATTAAAAAACAAAATGCAAAAATACTATATTTAACTTCCTACAGTGACCTGTCATCCCCAGCCACCCAACCCATATCTGCTGACAGCTGTTGTGGTTGTTGTGAGTACTTGAGGTTTTATCCTTCAGCATCAGGCTATCCCATGGTTACAAAACATCTGACCTTAAACACAGAAGAGGAAGTTACACTACTGCAGAGAACCTTGGCTCGTATGCTCTTAAAGGTTTCAATGTTGCCTTGCCATGGCTTCATGAGGGTGATGATGACTATTGTATTAAATCTATTACCTTATTACTTTGTTACTCCTCAGACTCAACTCCAAATGTAACTTAGTGAGACTTCTGACTCGGCCAAGTTAGGCTAGCCTGACCAAGCAAAGGCTTAAAGCATGCTCTTGCACCTTCCGTTGCAGATTTTACTCTAATTCTATCAATGCTCATAGTGTCTTCTGACGTTATGGTCCCAGTAACTCTGATTCCGACTCCAATGTTCTCTATTACCTCCCTGACCAAAGTATCTATTCATACATTTTTGTAAATCACTCTTTTCATGTGAACCCCTGTGACTCATTTTATATTACGCTTTAGACTAAACAGGCTGAAATGGTCAGCAGATGCCCTGTTCTAAGTTCAAATTTTGCACCTCCCTTATCTGTGGAAGCCTCTGCTTTTTCTCTTGTATTTGAAAAATCAGTGTTAGCCCTGACTTTTTTGGGCCCCCGTCATAGGTGCCTTTGGTTTGTAATAAATCATGTTCTGAACTCCTGCGCTGCTCTGTACTTGGAAAATAAGTGGTATCATGTGAATAATAATCCTTTACCCAAGGTAATGACTTCTCTTTGGAGAATCTTCTGCCAGTTTAGCACAGTGATTGATCCATTCCCTTGTTCTAGTAATCCTGGTTAGGATTATATCTTGAGTCTGGGCCTAGGCTCTGTTACCCACTTAGATCCTGAGGATTTTCTGTGAGTCAATTTATTTGCAGCATTATTCCTAGGCAATAGTCCTTTGTGGGTCTGTCTATTTCTTCATGTGACCTACCAGTTTCTTGGTAATGTGTTGGTGCTTGCATGAATTCCTTCCTTCCTCCAGTATTCTTTCCTGATTTGATGTCAGCGTCAGATCATTCGGTGCAGCTCTTGTTGTATGTTACAGTGCCAACCCCTTAGTCAGACTTAAAATATTTGAAACAATATTCTCAAAACACTGTTTAATGCCAAGTAGAATTAAAAACTCACTGTTCCTCGCTTCATTGTAGGTATTGACATCTTTACCCGATATGGGTCTTTGACGTAGCTCAGTGTACATTATACAAAATGTTATGAATAAGCAGGTCATTTTGATATTTCAGAAGGTACAAATACTCTGATGTCTTTGTAGTGAAGGAATTTAATGTATAAATTGGATGTTGCACCGAAAATTGATTCCATCCTGAGTTAGTTTAGACAAAGTTTTATAATGTTTTAAAACATAATTATTCTTTTGTATTTTATTTCATTTTTTAATACTTTTTATTTTGAATTTTTTTTTTTTTAAATAAAAATGGTATGGTATAAAAGCAGGTGTGAGAGAGACAGTAATTTATTTGCCCTAGCATCCATTTACCTTTTTATATTCATTACATGCATTGAAAGGAAAAAAATTGCTTCTATAGCTGCGCATAAAATTTTTTATTCTGAGCAGACTTGTCAGTAAGAAATTATATCTTTATGCAGATGTAGTATATTTGGGCAGTACGGTGGCACAGAGGCACCAGGTCCCAGGTTTGAATGTCGGCCAGGGCAAATTCTTCATGGAGTTTGCATACTATTCCGTGTTTTGTAGCAAATCAGTTGAGAATGTTTAGTCAGAACGTGGGCATATTCAATTCAAAATATATACATGTATATAATATTTATCTGGTATATTACTCCAAATGTACTAATCATTTCTGACTCCTAAATTCTTATGATAAATACTGGCCATAGGCTTGAAAGTGTGTGTGGAAAGTGATTGTGTGTTTGATTGCCTTCCGTTGTCCGCTGCTAATATTGGTAGTTGATAGGGCTGAAGTTTGACACTGGAGATAAAGCTAATTTCAACTTAGCAGTGGACAAAAATTAATAATAAACACAAAATTTTCCAGCATTCACGGTTTACTTTTGGAGCACATTCTTAGACATATGATTTTCTTAGCCTTATATTTTTATATTTGATTATGACTTTTCACCTAAAACTAAACTAAAGACTGCTGAAAGAGGGAAGGCAGTAGAAAAGACTAGCACTTTATCTGATTTACCTATTCAATTGCCATTTAGGAATACATTTTCTCCTTGGTAAAACTCTTCTGCAAATCAGAACCTAAGGGTGCTGTGATCCCGGCAAAACCCCCATCTTCCTCCACAAACCTGATTCCGGGATTTTTCACTCCACAAAACAGCAGCTGTAGGAGCGGTATCCAAGATGGTGTCAGACCACTCCGATACACATGGAGGAAGCCAGGGCACTGCTGCATTCTGTGCATGTCCCCTTCTTAGCGCTGACTTCTCCAATGGAGTCCCTGCCACGGCTGCCATCCCTACAGCATCATAGGCTTCCTTGCATTAGAGGATTACCTTCGGACACCATGACACTTGTGGGACAGCTCCTCTGCGGGGAGTGAGTCCTTGCTGCCTGGGTCTGACTCTAATGCTGAGGACTCATTGGATGTCCCCTCCATTAAGGGGGACCAGCCTCCCCACTGCTGCTTGGACCCACACCACTGCCAGCACGCATTAAATTTTAATAGGACCAAACCTCCAATTCCAAAAACCGGCCACAGGATATGGAGTCCCCCACAGGGGCCTAAAGAAGCCATGACATCTCAACCTCAGGGTCTCATACCAGCCCAGTCACCATGGGGTCAAGTTTCCACCATGGGTACCCCCTCCCAGCACCCCCCCTCTTTACCGGAGGGGAAGGGGACCCCCAGCCTCAGTTACATGGTGGTTGGAGAGCGCGGGTGAAACAGGAAGATACAGGGGTGCTCCTATAGAGTCAGCTATATGGAGGGATTCTGTACAACAAATGAATGAAGGGCTTATATACAACAAAGGCCAAAAAATAAAGAAGATTCTGCCTATTAGTACAGGAAATTAATGAAGCATGCCAAAAGGAAATTAATATTCTTTGTACAGATTTTCGTGTTTTTGCAGACAGGAAAGAGTCGCTGGATACTGAGCTGCAAGCGGCTAAAGGCGTGATCACCCAACTTCAAGATCATGTGTTATTGCAAGCAGTGACAATCCAAGGACAATCGAGGGGAACGTAACAACATTAGAACGCAAGGCCTTCCAGCAGCCACCCAAGCTGCAGAAATACCCCCGGTGCTTTAAAACATTTTCAACAAAATTCCAAGACACTCGCATCAGGAACCAATCAAATTTGACAGAGCACATTGGGCCCCAGGACCTCCCTCAAGACCCAGGAATCTGATTTGTAGGATTTATTTTTATACATTTATTATTTTAATAAACAGGATTTATATAGCACCAGCATGTTACGCAACTCTGTACATTAAATAGGGGTTGCAAATGACAGACCAATACAGACAGTGACACAGGAGGAGGAGACGACCCTGCCCAGAAGAGCTTACAATCTAGGATGACATCATGAAAGCTTTAAAAGAGGACATTATAGAAGCTGCCCATAACATGGGATCAGTGGAATTTGATGGAACATAATTCCAATCATTCCCAGATTTGTCATGGATTACGGAATCTTCAACGTTTGCTTACTGTTCGGTGAGATAGTAATATTTAATATCACTGGGGATTTCCGTTTAGTCTCTCTGCACGCAAAGATGAAATATCAGCTATGCTGCCCTACCTGGAGAACTTTGCATGAATCTTGGCATTGTGTGCCCTAAAATTCAGGGGTGGGAACCCCTTCTAACTTGCGGTCTCTCCATTTCAGACTGGAAACTGGTACAGGGGAGGAAATGTTAGTACTGTTCCAGTCCATTGTCTGACCACACAGAAAGTCGTCAGTCACCTTTTTTTTTAGGGAAACGAAGAAAGGTGTTTTATTGCCTCTCCACTCCACTCCTCTGGAAGAAATGTATTCTGAGTAATGTGAGTGAGTAATGTAGAATTAATGTAAGCAGATCATTTTTGAGAATTTGGTTCAGGTGGCTGGAAACGGGGCTGAGCCCTTTTGGTTAAGCTGGCGATGGCTTGGAGTAACTGGTCTGTGTATACCCCTGCGGGGTTCTAGGAAACCGTCAACTAGGATACACTATAAAAGGGGCTCGGCCCTTCTCCTGGTCTCCATATGTGATTTATGGAATGTTTATTCAAAAGCGCAGGAAATTTGGAAGAGGTGGGTTAAATGTTTAGTTTTAATTCTATTCTTTATGTGTTGACTAAGTTAAAGAACTTAGTTATGATACAAAAGTGGTTCCTATTGTTCATATTGTGTTTTTTAGTTGCCTATTATTTTTATCTCTCTTGCTGCTGGTCTGTATGGGTTTTCCCATGCGGAAGGTTTATTTACTGTTTTATGCGGCTGCTACATACTAGCTGTGCCTTTGGTTGTGTGGGTTGGGGTGGGTATTTTTGGTTTAACCACTCCAATGGAGGGATGTGGGTTATGACCACACAGGGGTCCTCTTCCTCACTACACTTTGCCTGGCCACAGGGTGTATCAACCCTGGTGACTCCACCGACCTTGGTCAGCTTGTTATGGTATTGTTTTCTTTATTTTTGTTTTTTCTCTCTGTGTTTTCTTTTTCTCTTTTTTGCTTAGGCCTCTCTCACTGGGGACCAAATTAGTTGAGCAAAAAACCAATGTCACCTTTTTGGGTGGTTTTTGCGGAGTATGGTGCACGGTGGCTCAGGTTAGCAATCTTACATTTGTGCAGTGCTAGGTACCAGGTTCGAATCTCAGCCAGGGCACTAATAACTGCATTGAGTTTGCAGGCTCTCCCTGTGTTTGTTTGAGTTTCTTCTGGGTACTCCAGTTTCCTCCCACATTCCAAAAAAAAAATACAGTTAGGTTAATGGGTTTCCCCCAGAAAATTGACCTTAGACTGTGTTAAAGGCATATGAATAGGTAGGGACATTAGATTGTGAGCTCCTTTAAGGGACAGCTAGTGACATGACCATGGACTTTGTAAAGCACTGCATAATATGTTGGCCCTATATAAATACTGTGTATTAATAATAATAATTTATTGATGCAAGCCCTTTCCCTAATCCTACATGACACGGTTGGTTTCTAGCAGGTGGACATCATTTTTCTCCAAGAAACTCTTTTAGATAACACTGACACCTTTAACTTTGCAAGACACCACGATCCGCTGGCATAAATGGCCCCTACTAAATGTTAGAAATTGACGGGAGCGGCGATACTCATTAGGGCGGGATTGTCCCTTGTTCTCCATAAATCATTATTTGACCAGGAAGGCAGGTATATTATATTACAAGGTATGTTGGATGCAACAGAAGTTATACAGTGCAATGTATATGTACCCAGGGACCCCCAACAATCATTTCTAGACTCAGTGCTCACCTAATTGGCTTCATTTTCCCAGCTCTATGTTATTATGGCAGGTGATTTTAATCTCCTACATACTCCAGCGCAGGACCGCTTATTGGCGGACCCGTTTACACGTCCTCCTCCCACGGCCTTTCTTTCTGGACGCTTTTGTAAGCTAATGCATAACTACAGTCTGATTGATGTGTGGTGGCTCAACACATAATATATTATTATAATAGCATTATTTATTTGCCAAATTGTGGACCTTTAGGGCCACTGTGGTTTCAGATGTGTGTGTGATCCCTTGGTCACATCACACCCCTATTGGGGTGCAGTTGGGCTGTATATCCACCCACATATGTCATTGGTGGCTAAATAATTATTTTTTGAAATATGAACACACTAAACAAGCTATTCAAGTGGAGATATTTAATGGAAAATATGGGCTCAGTGTCTCAGATATCAACTTTGTGGAAAGCACATAAGGTGGTTACAGGGGGTCATTTCTTTAAGGAATCCTCCAGACTTAAGCAGAATAATGAAGCAGTGCAAGATCCATTGACCTGTACCCAGAAGGATCTTGAATAGGCTATACAGGTTTCCCCTTCGGTCTCCTCTCTTCGTAAAATTGTGAACATTAGGAACAAACTTAATGTAATGGATCTTGACCAAATTGAAAAAACCATGGTATACCTGTGCCGCATATTTTATGATAAGGGGAATAAGGCAGACACTTTACTGGCCTGGGAGCCTAGGAAAGGAGTAGCTTCAGTGGTCCCTCAGACTAAAAGAAACCAAACTGCCACCCTTCAGTGTGACCCTGAAGCTATTGCTCGGATATTTGGGGATTATTACTAAAGCTGCGTACACACGGCAAATTTTTCTCGCCCGATAATCGATATCGGCCAATTATCGGGCGAAAATCTGCCGTGTGTACAGTCGGTCGTCGTCCATCGTCCGACGACCGTCCTGGCGGATCCATGGACGATGGACGACGACCGATCCTAATGAAAGGGAAGGGGAGAGCGCGCAGCAGGGTGCCGCTCCGTCACTCTCCCCCTCCCCTCTCCATAGAGCATGAACGGTGCTGTATGTACAGCATCGTTCATGCATCGTGCAGTCTTTTCTCGTTGGAAAGGATCGTGAAAGATCCTTTCCAACGAGAAAAATTGCAGGTGTGTACGCAGCTTAAGATTTGTACTTAAGGGTAGACAAGTCCCAAAGGGATGGTGGTCAGACGCTACCATCCCGCATAGATGCATATCTAGCACGGTGTTCCCTTCCACCATAGGAAAAAAGAAGAAGAAGAAATTGTTGAGAAACATAATAGCCCGATCACTTCAGAGAAAATAGAAATAGCCATTAAATCCTTGACCTCCAACAAAGCTCCAGGCCCAGGCGGCCTTCCATATTTTCATTACAAGACATTTATGGCCTATTACTCCATTACCTTCTTTCCCTTTATAACTGTGCTGGAAGGTGAGTCCCTCCCGCAGTCTATAATCCATTCTTATATATCTGTATTCTAGAAAAAACACAGCAGATGCTACTAGCTTTACCATCCAATAGCCTTACTAAGCTCAGATCTAAAGATTTTCACAAGAATCCTGGCAACTAGACTGGGGAGGTATTTACCTTTGGTAGTACATAAGGATCAGGTGGGATTCATATCCTGTCGTCAGGTAGGAGTCAATATAAGAAGAACAACTGATAAAATCAATGCACTAAACAAAATGGAACAGGTCATGATACAGAGAAAGCTTTTGACCTACAACTGTGGTTAAGTTCCCCATTTTACCTCTCAATCCATTAGTAAATATAATAGTACCCATCAGGGATGCCCATTGAATCCTTTCCTGTTTGCACTTTGTATAGAACCACTAGCTCAGACTATCAGACAGCACCCAGATGTCACAGGGGTCAATATCTGTCCAGAATCTTTTAAAGTAGCTCTATACGCTGATGTTCTACTCACCCTGACCAACCTATTGATAACGCTTCCCTCCTTTTATTTACTATTGGATGACTATGGAGCTCTATCCAGTTATAGGATTAACCTATCGAATACAGAGGCCTTACTGATTAATCCTGATCTGGAGTTGATCTGTAGACTACAGTATAAATTCCCATATCACTGGAAAAAGGAAAGGTTTTAAGTATCTAGGTGTTCGTTTAGCACCTACATACTAGTCCCTCTATAAAGCCAATTATTCCCCAATATTTCAGGACATCAAGGTGTTACTGACTAAGTGGACTCCACTCTGCCTCCTATTTTTCGGGTGCATTGCCCTCATAAAAATGTCTTTTTTACCAAAATGCTCTATTTATTTGAAACGCTACCAGTAAAAATCCCACACGCAGTGCTTGGGCAAATACAGGCAAACGTTTTGAATTTTATATGGGGCTAAAAACAGCACGGTCTCTGCAAGTCAGTAATGTTTTCTTTGGAAACCAGAGGAGGCCTGGGAGTCCTGGATGTTCTTCAATATTTCTTGGCCTCAATTTTCCATCAGTTAGTCTATTGTACTCTACGTGCATACAATAGGTGGACGGAAATTGAGAAGTTATGGGTTGGCCCGGTACACCATAATTCCATGTTGTAAGTCTCCTCCCATTTCATCTATTAGGACAATTTACTAAACACATATGGCTACTCTGTAAAGATAAGTATCGTCTTACTTCTCCCAAATCTCTATTAACCTCGTTTTTACATAATCCTCAAATCCCAGAGAGCTTCTCCTGGCAGGTAATTTGGTGTAAAGCTCATAAGAGCTCAGTGTGTACTCTATATAGGGAAAATGCTTACAAAATTTGTATGCACTGGTACTACACTCTTGATAAGCTTCATGCTTTATACCCATCCAGTAGCAATCTATGCTGAAGATGTGGATGCCAGGTTGGCATAATTTTCCATATTTTATGGAAATGCCTGAAAGTAGTGCCCTAATGGACTGAGGTTAATGTGCTTCTCTCAAGAATAGCAGAAACCCCCATAGGATTTGACCCAGTAACCCATCTGCTAAACGTTTCCATAATGGGAGTCTCCACACAGAAAAAGGCCCTTTTGGCGCATGTACTTTTGGCAACTAGATGCCTTATAACAGTACACTGGAAATCAGCCTGCCTGTCTTCTATTTCTGAGCTGAGAACTTGCGTGGAGGATGTTCGGCTGATGGAAAACCTGTATGCTAGAATTTATAATAAACTAAATTTTAGGAGATACGGGCCTCCTGGGTCCAAGCAGTATCATTAGATGTTATATTATACTGACCGCCTGCATCCCCTTTTATTCTTGAATGTTAGCTTATTCATGTACGGTTTAAATTTGTGGTTGTTGTATTGTTTGATTCCCAATTGAGATTCCTGGGCCTCCTTTCTTTTCCCCTTTTTTCCTCTCTTCTATTTTTCTTTACCTTTTCTTTTTTTCTTCTTCTTTCTTCTTCTTCTCTATTCTTGTATATATTGTTGATTTGTCTATATGGCTATTACAAGATTATGGTGGATTTCACACAGGGCCACACATTTGGTGTATTTTATCCAAACAAGGTAGATAATACACAGATAGCATTTTCTGAGGGAGGGGTCAGACTATTAAACCTGTTAAGTGATGTATGTAACTGTTGAATCCACAGCCTGAAGCCGTACCTGAACTGTATTCACTTTGTTCTGTTCATGTTTGCTGTATAGTGGGAAGTTGGCTCATATTGAAATACCTGATGTTCTTTAATACTTTTTGTATGTATTTATATTTTCTTTATGTATATGTTGAAAACCTTTAATAAAAATGTACATTAAAAAAAGTTTCTTTATGCCAGTAGAGACCATTTAAACAATCTACAATGCAGAAATGATAGATGACTGCTAACTGATTGTTATGGGTAACAGTAAATTTTGATTTTTCATACATAAGGCCCTAGGAGTAAAGTTAAACTCCAGGTGGCTGTTTTACCTTCCAAAGAAGTATTGTTCCTGGCCATCCAGACCTGAGATTTGTTTTTACAGTTCTGCCATACTGTACAATTTAGCAGAGTAAGAGACCCGATTTTTTCTTGCAGTATTTTTCATCTTCCAGCCTGGAGTTTGACACTTAGGAAGCAGACTGGTTTCTAATTCTGCTTTGCTAATGATGAATAGTACGTATGGTAAAAATTAATTGATGGCTGAAATTACAGAATGTTTTCAATGAAATGGTTATAGAATTTATTTTTTTTTACAAACTGTAGACATGTGATTTAGGCGTATTAGAATGTAACAGTTCTTAATTAAGTTTTTTGACAGAATAAAGTTCATTTAAAGCAGGTAGGTAAGTAATTGTACTGTTTGCATATGCTCCCTTCCAATTTTTTAAGTGTTACACTATGATCACAGTGCTAATTACCTGTTCAGGCAACAGCCAAACAGTGAAGACAGGTAAGTGTACAAAGTGCATTGTGCAAAAAAATACTGTAAATGAGACTACATTTTAAAAAAAATAGTCTAGTTATGTACTAGTTTAAAATTTACCCCAAAACAGCGAGCCCTACCCCTTTAAAGTATTTTTAGGCATTGTTTTATGTTTTTTTTTTTTTTTATTTCTATTAGTTTTTTTTTTGCTGTGTTTGGTTGGGGAGAAATAATTTCTAGTCTTTTAACAATTGTGCAAGAGAGGATATCCTCTCACTGGTTTGTCTTTGGAACAAAAACAAGTGTACCTAATGGTCGAGTTTACTTTACTTTCTTATACTTAAGTTGTAAAAATTCGGATTTTCTCACACTTGTTATCCTGCTCTTAAAAACTGGGGTTTTAAGAATTTCTTGTCTATCAAAAACAAAAGAAAAATGGTTCAGCTTTCCATATACTTTAGTGTTTGAATTATAGATTGTGTTGAGCTGAATAGGTAATATTTATGCTCCGTGAGTGCTTTACATTCTTTTTTTACAAATATAGAATAGCAACATCTAAAGTACTGTCATTTTCAACTCCTCTTCAAACTCCGATATTTTATATTTGGATTCAGTTAATATTTTCAAACTCTCTTTTGATTGGGATCTTGTATTGTTTGGCTTTCTTGACAATACAGTGTATGCATAACATGCTGCTGTTTGTCTTCAATTGCGTTTGCTGACCAGATTATGTCAGCTTTTCTCTCATTTGTACTCTCTGCACTCAGGTATATGTTGGCCCCATCTGAAGACTTGCACCACTCTGTACTGCATACTCTACTACTCCTATACTTTGCATGCTTTTTTGTCTTTCTTTTCTTTTTTTTTTCTTTTTTTTTTTTTATACTTCACTTTTTTTTCATTGTATGTTGGGTGTGCCTGAGGATTTGGTGGGGCCTCTGTGACTCTGTGTTTTGGATTATGGAAGTACCAAAAAATTATTAGCTTTTCCTAGTATCCCTATTTTTGTTTGCAGTCATCATTATTAATATAGCCTATTTCTAATCATTGATTGATCTTACATTTTAACTTTCAAATTTTATAAAAATATGTATGGATTACATTTATTTTATAACACATTTTTAAACCAATGCTTTTTGTTTGTAACAAATAACATTTTATTTATGTAGTTGAAGCAAATTCATAGGCTAATCCAAAAAAAAATATTTTTATAAAATTAAAAAAATTATAACTAGGAACAGAGTCACAAAAAAGGGGCTTCCTCAACCCTTCAATCCATGTTCTAACTTGCGAGGTCTGAAAACTGCATCCACCTATCAGCAAGGGGGATGCACAGAACATGTCACTGTTACTGTCAAAGTTAATTCATCACTTTGTTTTATAATAAATAACCTCTTTTATTTTTCACAAAGGCTGTAGGACTACATGTATTGAAACACATTGTCACATATGCTATAGCTTAAAGCACTAAGTGGGTTCCCTGCCCCTAATTCCCTGATGCCTTTTTCTACATCCACTATTATTGCGGGCATTTGCTAGCTGCCCTTTTGTTATACTCCTTTGCATTTTCTGTCTTTCCCTCCCTTCCCTTTTTGTCGTTTCCTTTTTTTGTTTTTGTTTGTTTTTTTTTTGTTTATTTTTTTTTCCTTTTTTATAAAGTACCTTCTTTTGCATGATGATTGTGTTTCTGAAAGCTGCATTTATCGATGAAACCGTGTCAGATTCTAAAGAGGCTTTGTTAGGGTTTTTACACCCCAAAACCACAAAAATTTCATTAGAGTTTCTCATTTCTGCTGCTGGTATGTGGTATACCAAAATATGTTACCATTCTCATATATTATTACTATAAATGATTTGGCAGTTTTGTGAATATCAAAAGATATAGTATGAGCCAAGTCAAACTGACCTGAAATCTCTAGTCAAAACTTTATTTTGAAAAATATTTAAATAAAAAAATATTCATTGTTGATGGGGGATTTTAAAGTAATAGATATGGATACATTTGGTCACTTAGATACAGCTGTCAAACCCCATACCTGTTAATAAAGATGAGAAATTCCTAATAAATTTTTGTGTATTATATGTGCTGTGATGGGTGTACTCCTGATATATGGAACCCTTCTGGTATGAATAATGGCTTCATGTTTCTCTATTATCACTTTTTGTTTGTGTAGTAAGTTTTTATTTTTTTTTTTTACAGTGTTTACATATACCTATTTCTATTTTTATTTTATAATATGTGTTTTCTTTGATATTCAATCTTTTTATTTATTCTTGTTAATTTTATCTGCAGTTCGCCGCGTAGCTCCACGTTTCTCCATTTTGCCTATGAGCCATGAAATTATGCCCGGGGGTAATGTAAATATAACTTGTGTTGCGGTTGGTTCACCCATGCCATATGTGAAATGGATGATGGGCGCTGAAGATTTAACCCCAGAAGATGACATGCCTGTGGGGCGCAATGTTCTGGAGCTTACCAACGTCAAAGAGTCTGCTAACTACACTTGTGTTGCTATGTCAAGTCTTGGGGTTATTGAGTCTGTGGCTCAGATCACTGTTAAATGTGAGTATTGCTTTCTTTATTAAGCTGTGGACAGGTACTGTAAATGTGTGTATAAAATTTACAAAAATGTATTAAAAGTTAATTTATTCGTATTTCTGGATCCTGGCAGTTTCCCAAATCCAGATACAAAGGACAGGTTGCACATGACAAGTCTATATCAGCCTCAAAACTTTATTGGTGTAAGGTAAAACAAGGTGGTCACAGAACAGTGAAGCTTGGTCATAGAGTCTGAAATCCATCGTGTACTTGTTCTGTGCTCAGCTTGGTTGGTCCAATAAAGTTTTGAGCTTGACATAGATTCATGGCATGTGGTGTGGCCTGTCATCTTTGTAGATCCCCTGTGGTGACTGATAACACACATATTTTATGGTCATTTCGAGCAAAAAAAAGTGAGAGATTCTGTATATGGGCTTTTGACTTCTTCCTTACTTAAGCATAAGCTGTGCCCTTTCTGGTGCTTATTCCTTCCTCTGTCATTTAGCTTTAAATACCAGAACTTCACTACTACTTGAATAGTCACACCATTTGAAGCCATTTGTTCCAACTGTGTAATGATTATTTGTAAAACTGAGTGGACACCTGTAGGCTTTATTAAGATTTTTTAGATGTTAAAAGGTTTTGATTTTCCAATGAGTTTTATATGTCAATTTATTCAATTTAGTTGTTGCATGGGAACATTTACATAGGTCTAAGGAAGCCCTAAGGAAACTCTATCAAAATAACATTACATGCATGTTTACCATACTTTACGTTCAGGCAGATACCGCTGATTTTCCAACACTTCTAGTGTGAGAGCTTACTACTGCCCTCTTTCCACATTTATTCCTATTGGCCATTTGCTATGGCACCTCAGTGGCCAATAGGAAAGTCTAGGTCCAGGGCATAATTTTTTTACCTTTCAAAAATTTGATCTTTTTTTTTATTTTGATCTTTTTTTTAAAGACATGGACCCGGAAACAAACAATTCTAGAATAGATTATTCTCATATTACAAAAAATAACTTCTATATAGCTGCGAAGTCTTGTAGAAATAAAATGTATTAGTGCAAAGCTACATTAGCCTATTTTGCTGCACACATTTGATAAGAAATCCCTTTCAGTATTCTTAGAATTTTCTTTGAGCTTGATACACCTGTTTTGTTTTTTTTTTTTCATTTCTTTTTCAACCTAACAAATGCTTGCTCAACTTATTTCTTTTGTTTACCCACTTTTCAGCCCTTCCTAAAGCGCCTGGGACTCCTGTGGTTACAGAGACCACAGCTACAAGTATAACAATCACATGGGACTCTGGCAATCCTGATCCTGTGTCCTACTATGTTATAGAATACAAGTCTAAAACACAGGATGGGCCATATCAAATCAAGGAGGATATCACAACTACAAGATACAGCATTGGTGGACTCAGTCCTAACTCTGAATATGAAATATGGGTATCAGCAGTTAACTCTATTGGCCAAGGACCCCCTAGTGAACCTGTAGTGACACGCACTGGAGAGCAGGCTCCTGCTAGTGCCCCTCGAAATGTACAGGCTCGAATGCTTACCTCTACTACAATGATAATTCAGTGGGAAGAACCTGTGGAACCAAATGGACAAATAAGAGGATATCGTGTTTACTATACTATGGAACCTGACCAACCAGTCAGCAACTGGTTAAAATATAATGTGGATCATACCCTTTTAACCACTATAGGAAATTTACTGGAACATGAAACCTATACTGTCAGAGTCTTGGCTTTTACATCTGTAGGTGATGGTCCACTCTCTGATCCCATTCAAGTGAAAACTCAACAAGGTGGTAAGTGGCTTTTTCTGAATACCAGTAACAGTATACTTTATTTAAAGGTAAACTCTGGAAGTTGCAAAATAAATTTTTATTTTTGTTTTCTTTCACGTTTTAACACATACTTATGTTAGCTGTATATTGTAAAGGATCAGATACAAATAGCAAGTATCCCCCAAATGGGATTTCATAGTGTTTTAATGCTTTGCATTTTTCTTTGATACATTTTATTCTGAAATTAATGAAAATGCATCCAAATGTATGTCAGTGTGAGTGTATATTATGGCACACAGCAGCCCGCATCAATAAGTATGGTTATCTCTTCTGTGAAAAACAAACTTACCTGCCTGATTGCTATCTTCTTTAAAAAAAAAAAAAAAAAGGAGATGGCTGGGATCTGCCCCTGGGGGTGATGGGACTAAATGCACCCCTGTGCATGAGTGGAAGTTATGCCATCTCTGCCCAGCAAATCAAGATCAGAAAAATATCAGCCAAAGATCAGAAGCTGGACTGAATTGGGGACGGGTGTATGTTCATAAAATTGTGAACAGGCACAAAAAGTTATTTTGTTGTGGAAGGGACATTGCCTGTCCCTTCTGCAATAAAGGAACTTCTGAGCTCTTTTGAAAATCATTTTTATGTGCATTTGACCTGTAGTTTACCTCCTCTAAACCTGCTTTAAGTGGGTTTTCCAATTATATATATTTGTACAAGAAAGGAAACTCAATTAAAGCAAACAAAAGTCCATCAGCACTGGTCCTAGGGGAATCCCTGGAAGTGATTCTTTATGCATTGATTTCTAGATTAGTGTGTTTTAGCAAATACTGCTAGCTACAATGCAAAATGTTTTATTATCAGTCAGAAGCAATGAATTGCAATGTATTTTTCATACTGCACTTTTAAAATGTGAGCATGCTTACTAATATTTAGACAATATTACTTCTGTGCATCTCCAACATGACAATTTTTTTCCGCTCTGGGAAGAGTGATGAGTGAAGAGTTAGGATCTAAATGTTTTTTTCTGTTGGAAAAATTTGCACTCTGTTCTTGCAACATTATCAGCAGTACATAACGTTAAAGGAGACACCCAACACAGCCATAAAAACTAAAAGACTAAAATGGGTAAATCACAAAATGATTTGATTGTGTGTTTTTTTGTTTTGTTTTTTTCAATTAATACTATGTAGTCCCTGGACAGCCAATGAATTTCAGAGCTGAAGCCAAATCAGAAACCAGCATTAGTCTCACCTGGAGTCCTCCACGCCAGGACAGTATTGTGAAGTATGAAGTCATTTATAAAGAAGGAGAGAAAGGGCCCGAGGTAGGTAGAGAATGCATAAAAAAACTCTTGCATAGAGCATGGCTCTAGGTATAACAAGTGCTGAATTTAGAAAAAGTGCATGGTGTACAATAGATATATATGATAAGCTATTAATTAGAGATGATAAAAATGTCACATTATCACTAAATTGGAATAATTAGTATTGACAAAAAGTGCTCAAGTGGACCTAGCGTCAGTATATTTTTTCACATTAAGTATATTGAAAGCATATCTTGAGGTATCAAAGTAATGTGTAAATGTTATACTTGTTTTTATGTACTCCCTATTTTAGAGATCCTAGTACTTCCCTTGGCAATGTTTTTTTTTAACAAGTAGTTAATATTAAAAAAAATATCCACACTTATTTAATAACTACATTATTTAAAAATGTTAATAAAAACATACTATTCAACAGTCTCTTACAGAACATTACATTTTACCATGGGATCTTTAAAAATTACAACTAAGCTAAAAATGTATTAGTTTACAAAGAATTTAACAAAATTTTGTGGGCCTTGGGAGCAAAAACTAGATAATTATATTTGGGGGTAAAAAAATGAACCTATCCTGTGTGAAAGTTTTCTTACCGTTTTTGCGAGTAGCTGTGCACTAAGCACTTTACTAAAATGACAAATTGAATAGTCTTCTCACCTCATTGAGCAGCATTTACATGCCACCAACAGCAAAGGGTGGTTCGTGGCTTTACTCCAAACAGATTAACTGAAAATGCTCTATTACATAGCATACTGATATTCCTGCCTAATTTGGTCAATCATGACCTTTATTATATGTAAATTTATTTTCTCTTTAATACATTCTTCACTTTAACAGAGTGGAAATGCGGGAAAACAAGAAACATACTGCAAAAAAGAGGAAAGCCCCCAAATTTTTAACACAGAAAACAATGTTTTCTAACTTTAAGTTTTAGGCTTAAAAGCAGTTTTTGCAGTTTAAAAACGCTTGTAAAAAACAGGTAACATTGCACCAAATAGGTCAGTTCATTAATGAAAAAGAAGAGTGTATAGCCACCCACCCCAAAGGTTGGCAAGAGCCTCTTCCCCACAACCTGACCAGTGTTGTGGGGTCTATAGAAGAGGGGCTGATTTGGAAATATGGAAGTCCTCATTATTTAGGGCTCCCCCAGATGTCTGCCCGCACACCCTGGGGAATGGGTACAGGTGAACCCCTTACCCATTCCATAAAAAGGTTAAATAAGTCCATAGTAATAATGACACTACTTTATTATTCTTGTTTTAACCAGAACTTTTGTTTTTTGACAATAACTTTGCAGGGTCCAGTGAGTCTCAGAGATCTGGCTATGTTCCATGACGGACCCATATATTTATTTTTTCTTACTGCAGGGCTGAACGTAGCCTTACTGCTGCCTCCCAGAGGATGCTAACATTTGTAGGTCAACCCAGGTTAACACCACCTACTACCAGCATGCCCTAATTTTTTGGCTTGAATTTTTACAGGAGGATGAACGTCTTGTTGGCCAGCTTTTTTATTAATTTTTGCAGTTATTTGGGCAACCATAATTTAGACGTAAGAACATTGCACCGCTGGACACCTAAATTGCTCTTAAGTACTGGGATAGTACTGGGACAGTGTTTAGACCTGGCTTGATCATGAAGCATTTTTCAGGTCCAGAGCCACTAACACTGCCTTTGAGATCATTTGGGACCTTTTGCTGTTCCTCTGCCCTCCTCATATTCCAGAAGGAGTAAAGCTGAGGGATTTAGCACCATTGTCATCCCCTAGGTGTAGTATTTCAACAACACCTTATTGCTTTAGCCATTTAGCATTAAGAAAGCCACACTGCTCTTACCCTGCAAAACCACAAACAACTCTATTATTAGGCCCATTTCTATTGGCCACCTACTGTCATACAATCATCTCTAGCCATTTGACTCATCTGCTGCCAACTGGCAAAGGTTGTTGAGAGTATAAAAGGCCTTGGCTTGCACCCTGAACTTTGCTTCTCTACCTGAATGCAGTCACAATATGTCTGCTCCATGACACCGAAGGGGAATTTCTGCTGTCACCCTGGCTCACACTCTCCTGATGGTTACAACACTAGCATTCCATTTCTTTCTGAGGGTTATGACACTGTGGGAAAATCTTCAGACACTGCTGTAGCTTTAAATGTAATTGAGTCACTGGCTTGGCTTGCTGAGGCTTTTTACATGACCCAACAAAGCCCAATGGGGTGTTTAGCTTTGTTTTATGCAGACCCCAAAGTTTCTAATCATTGGTCAATTTCTTCTTCCAGCAGATTCTGTTTTAAATCTCCCATTGGTCATAGTGACATTGGATTTCTTTTTATTGTAATTGTGAGATATAGACTATTGCAATTTAGATTGAGTACCTTTTCAGAAATCTCCCAGAACGTTCTCTCATTGTCCTTTGGAATTATCAAATCTTAAGACCAAACAGCTTATTGTTGATGTTTTTTTTGGGACTTCTCATCTGATTTATTATATGGCTTTTGTGTTCAATGTGCATGTTTAAAATTCAATGGCTATGGCACTGATCTCTGGATCTTGTCCCATTTAGGCTTTTAGGGTCAGCTCTGAAATAATTTTGCCACTGGCAGGCTGGGTACACCACATCCTCAGTGGAAGATAATTAAGAGAATCCAGAGAATTCCTAATATTTACTCTCCTTACGTTATTCTCCTACACATGACACATGAATCATCACCACAAGGGGCAAGGTCACCCATCCTCTTTGGGGGTTCCAAGGTGGTTTATTCAATCCAACACACTGGTGGAGAAACTGTGATGGATTTGGGTTGGTTCTGATACTTGTTTCTCTGTGTTATTACACCTTTTGGGTGCAGAATATGTTGTTGTAGGGTTAAACCTATCTTGTGTCTTCTCTCCCTAGATCTTTTTGGTTCTGTGGATGGGATTTTTGCAAATGGCCTTTTAAAAAAATTCTATCCCACAGGTTTCTAAGAGTAACTGAAAACTAGTGGATTTTCTCTAGTTATATTTCTTTTCATATAGACAGTTGTATCCATCCTGTGTAATCACAGGCCCATAATCCGCTTTCTTCTGTTGTGGATCAAGTCAGTGGTTCCTGTGGTTGGTGATAATTACTTTAAAACATGCAACTCCTTACTATTCTGGGAAAGTTTTGCATTAAAATTTGTCGTAACTATAGGACGGATACACCCTAAAGTCTCAGATGGTGCCCAGGTTAGAGGCTGAAATTGTAAATGCAGCATTGTTGGATTCCCCTCCAGGAATGTTACTCTTTGAGTATTACTCTTTTTCCCTAACAGATGCTGGTATTTCCTTGGTGTTTCACTTTTCGTCCTGCTCTAATGTGCGTCACAGGTACTCTACTGATTGTAATATATTGGAGAAGGAGGTTTCTCCTCCTGTTTTGATTATACACGGTTTGGTTCAGTCTAATCAGAGTGGTGTTTGTGATCCTTTGTTACTGATTACTACAAGATCAATTCATGTTCGCCTGGTTCTTCCTCAGGATGATTTGGGGATTTCCTTTCCGCAGCTGGGCATTGATGAAAGCTTGAACTTTGTGGAATATGATTCCCAGGCCTTATAGTATTCTTCAATGTGCTATTCTTCTTGTCCTGTTCTTAATTGGAGTTTTAAACCTCCCTTGTTTGTGGAGACCTCTGCTTCCCCCTTTTTGGTCTCGGGCAAGTCTCAGGATCAGTGGGGTCTCTAATTTCTAATTTTAGGAAACTAGGGTTTGGACAACCAGACTTGCTGCTGTCCATTTGTTGTAAGTTCTCACTTTACCTATATGGTAAATTAGTTTTAGCCTTTCACTCTTAATGCTTTTTCAGTGACAAAATCATGTTGAGAGGAATATTGTGGACTTTCATGCTTTTTACTCTATGATGCCCAAGAATCTGCCTTTATACAACAGTGTGTTGATCTATCCTTATCCCTGTCTTGGATATTACATGGTTCTGTTGACAGTCCTACAGACAGTTCTTGGGTGTATGGAAGGTGTTGCTTTGCAACACCAAACATTTGTACCACATACACTAAGTGCCCATTATGGCAAAACCCTGAGCTCCGCCAATGGATTGATTTCCACTTTAAAGGATCTAAACAAAACATTCTACATTTTTGGATTGTGTTTCTCTGTAAACACAAGTACAGGTGCTGATGACAACGATTCATGTTTTATTTATGTCTGGTCTGCATGAGCATATTTTTATGAAAATTATTAAAGACTAGGGTACTTGCTTACTTGACATGCAAATATTTTAACCTTCATAGAAACCACCTCAAAGCTCTTTTTTCCCCTCCCACCCAAGCTATACGAGGACGCAGCATGATAAATTGAAATGGGAAGGATATACTTTTTGTGAACAATCTAGCTAAACACAACCATATATTGCAGCAATCTAATAACTAGGAAAATATTTTGTTTTGTTTTTTTTTCATTCATGATTAATATCTTTGTACACTTCTGTGCATGGTCTTATGTGTGATCATGGCTAAGCTTCTGCCAATACTTTTTACTTTAAACTTTGTTTTTCTAATTTTTTTTGTATCAAGTTTTTTTTCTGCTTTATTTAGGTGGGTGGCAATACTGTTGCCAATGCAAAATTATAATCAAGGCTGGCAGGTATTTTTTCAGTATTGCAACACTTTAAAAACAACAAACTGCACACACAAATAGATGGTTATCATTGGGAGCCTGTCATCCAGAAATAATCTATACAGTGAACTAGATTTACTGACACTTTAGTAAGTAGACTTGCCAGTTATGTATGGTTATTCTAATGTTGGCAGTGTGCTTTTTCTTTAAAAAATAAAATTCACTTGACCTGTTTGGAGTTCTGCCATTTTTTTTAAATTGTTTTTTTATTCAGATTTTTCAAACATAAAGGACATATACAAACAACATTGAGCTATGAAAAAGAAAACACAGGTAAAAAAAAAAAGTAAACATCCTGTACAGTGGTATCAAGTCCGTGCTCAAAGCAAGCAAATCACCTGAGGAAAGCTAAGCAATAAATACATTTGTAAATTCTGAGGATGAATCACCAACTGGGCTAGAGTAGGACCTGAGAGTATAACTAGCAACAGGAAAGTCAAGGGAGCATATAAAAAAGACAAAACGTTGAAAAAAAGAGAGGGGGTTCAGCCATATTTTAAACTGTAGATGCTTCACTAAAAGTATGCAAACAAATTGTGGATGGTGAATTCAGTCCACACACTTTGTATGCATATGCAGTCATGCTGTTGATTTAAAAATGTACTTTTGACTCCTTTTAAATACTTTGCATTGTTTTAAAAGAAGAAACATTATTAAAAAAATAGTTATTGTTTAGTCAGTGAAAAATGTTACCTCCTATTTAGTTTACGAGAAAGAACTTTAATCAACTAATAATATATTTTTCACAGATCAAAAAAGCCTTTGACCCAACAACATCATATTTAGTGGAAGGTTTAAAGCCAAATACAGAATATATTTTTCGCCTAGCAGCTAGGTCTCTGCAAGGCCAGGGTGCTTGGACGTCAGATGTTAAAGAGAGAACAATGCAATCTAGTAAGTATATTATATCATTTTTATTCTTTTTATATCAGCAGGAACTTTGTGTACTAGAACTGTGTTCATTGCAATTCAAAAATGCATTATTAATCGCACTGCTAACACTCTAATCCCTGTAACTGCATTTGCAGTTATTTGTCATTGGTGTATTTTTTTCATCTTTTTTAATGCATTAAATGTATCTACTATGCAGGTATATAACTACAACCGATTATATTTGTTCATACTGATTTTGTTTTTAAAGTGTTTACAGTAACTTTTAGTTAACAAACAAGACTATCACAGCATTGCATATTAGACATTCACAGGTCCAGGTCATAAAGCTGTTAACTGTAAAAACCTAATGATTTTGACCTAATGACCTTTATTGTGTTTTCAATTGAAATGTTATATTGTTTAGTTTAAAATGGTTAATATGGTTATAATGCTTAAATCCCCTCAATTATAACATCGAAATTTGATTTTACACACCAGTATGAAATTCTCTATTTTCACTGAAGTGTATATGTACATATTGTTCCCAGTATGCTACTAACAGATACAGTGAAAATGAAGAAGAGCTAAACATATATGCTTACAGCTGGTGACATTTAACAGCATCTAACTGGCAAAGTAAATACACCTCTGTGACATAACCAACACCACTCCCCTTACACTCAAGCATTGAGGAGAGATAGAATGCCACACTATTGTGTGAAAGCAAGTCTCCAAATTCAAATATCATTTGAATCCTTCTGACTGAAAGTACATGGTGTTTAAATTTATTTAGCAATGAATGAGATAAAATCCCTGATTAACCTACATATGTGATGTGACTGTTGGGGTCAGCCAGTTGTTCTGATTTTATGACTTTAGTTTCAAAGCACTTTGTTAATAGCAGACGCTTTTAAGGGAAGATGTATGTGCTTGCACCATATTCTGGTGTCTTAGGGGTTTTGAATATTAAAATATAAATAGACTGGCCATTTCTTACATTGGGAAAAGGTAGAGAATGCCTTCATGGGTTAAGGGTCTTTGGTGTCCAGGAACCAGACAAAAGTTAGCAGTTTTCAGGTAGAGGATCAAGACTTTAAGTGGTAAAAGTGTCCTAAATTAGTGCAGAATTGTAGCTATAGATAAAAAGGCAAATGTCAGGCAGACATGTGCCCATGTGAGACAAAAAAGCAGGAGGAATTGATTGCCATAGAAAAGGCAGATGTTCACTCTTTCAAGATCCTTTCCAACGACTAGCACTGCACAATGCATGAACGAGTGCTGTACATACAGTACTGTTCTGCTCTATTCAGAGGAGAGGGGGATAGCGATGGAGCGGCACCCTGCCCCTTCATTTGCATTAAGATCGTTAGTCGTCCATCGTCTGTGGATCTGCCAGGATGGTCGTTCCGACAATGGAAGACTGGCGCTGTACACACGCCAGATTCTCACTCGATATCGAACCTGAGCCGATTATCGGGCGAGAAGCGTTGTACTTGTGTACGTAGCTTTAAAGTCAGCAAAGATAAGGAAACATATAGAGCCAAAATGGAGAAGTGTTAAGTGAAAAACTAAGTACAACCCATGATTCAATAGCCTGTAAAACCACTTTTAGCAGCAGTAATTGTAAGCTCCTAGATTGTAAGATCCTCAAGGCAGGGTCCTCTTCTCCTCCTGTGTCACTGTTTAACTGTCTGTCATTTGCTACCCCTATTTAATGTACAGCGCTACGTAATATGTTGGCGCTATATAAATCCTGTTTATTAATAATAATAATGTGAAATAGACCTTTTCTTTGTGTTTTTACCAGTCTCATACATCATTTGGAAGAAATGTAACCTTTTCTTTGATTTAATTCATTGAGGTTTGTTCATTGAGTGCTTGGTCTCAATATCCTGTTGCATAATCTAATTTCAGCCAAGCTTCAGCTGTCATACAGGTGGCCTTGCATTTGACTCTTTGAGAATACTTTGGTATACAATGTGGAATGATAGACCTCAGATTGTTTGGAAATGGCTATATAACTCATTCTAGATTAATGGGCAACAACAATTGCTTATTTAAAGTCATTACTGATTATTATTCCTTGGTGTTGTGTTAACACACCTAAATATCCTCTGAGACCAGCAACGTTTTTGCTTTTTTTTTAAAGGTAGTCACACTTGCTGATGATTAATTAAGTGTATATTGTTAGCCTCAACTGGCTGCTACATACTCTCCTAATTTCTTTGAAAGTGATCAGGGTGTACTTAATTTTTTACACACAGCTTTTGCATTTTGAATTAGTGTTTTTTAAATAATTGCATAGTGTAGTACATGTTGTTCATCTGGCAATTAATTCTTCAGTTTGGTATACCATCATATGGAGGGAAATGTTAACTTTTCCAAAAGCCTAAATCTGTGAATATATTCAGTTTGCCAATAATATATATCTCTTACAAATACTTAACATTTTTCTGCAGATCAATATAGTAACACAGTACCACAATAATACTGCTTACTTAAAAAGATTTTACATGCATGTCAGGTTGTCTTTGTTGTCCAGTGTGAATGTTCTGTCACTTGGAGGAAAACATAGACTCCATAAAGTATTGAATATGTGAGTGGTCTGTGCTAGAAGTTATTGACTTTCATCTGTGATGTTATTTAGGCCCTCACATTTGCATACTGGTGATTGTTGAGATGCAGCTAAATGCCCCATAGGTCTGGTATAGCAGCAGTAAGCATAGTCTACAAATCAGTCTACAATCTGTAAACAGGGCTAAAAGTTTTCAGGCAGTATTAGTAGACAGATATATGTTGAAGTAAGCAGAAGTAATGTTCAAATCATTACAAAACCTAAAGTTTGGGGTAGCGGCAGACCAATTTTACAAAAAAAAAAAAAAGATAGTTGTGAGTTGTGAAAAATCTGGATGACTTATAAGTAATGTGTGAGTCTGAGCTACAGTGATCTCAGTCTGAAGCAAATATCAGCACCTAAGGACAGTGTATAGCTGCAGCCATACTAGAGGGATGCTGGCAAATAGACAATTGTCCATAGACAAAAGCACCAAGAGCTATGATTGGCAATCTACCATGGTGAAAGCTGATCTCTAGGAACAAAAACATTACTATATACTTCAGTAGCCACAAAGGATAAAAATCGTTTGTGTGCACAAAATGCCTTTACAATCCCTGGTAATCCCTTGCAAAATGTCTCCATCACTGTGCTACACTGCGCAGTGCTGTGAAATAGACAGACCAGGTCCAATAACGCAAGCCCCTGAAAGAAAAACATTCACACTAGATTACTTTATACTGTTACCATATTGTTTACTGATATTTTATACTATACACATATCCACCATTGTCATATGGTTAGAAAAAAACAGGGATCCTATTTAGGACCAATAAAAACACACTTTAATAATTTACAATAAAACTACACATATCAAACAACTAACAGATTCTAATACTATAACCACATCCTATTATGTTGTTACAAACTTGTACAGGTAGTCCCCAGGTTACATACGAGATAAGGACTATAGGTTTGTTCTCAAGTTGAATTTGTATGTAAGTTGGAACAGATACATTATTTTAATAAATGCAATTGGGACAGATGTTTGTCTCAACATATTAGGCAGCGTGGTGTCAGTTACTGTATAAATCCTCACTGTGATTTAATCACAAACTAAGAAAAAAAAACTTTATGGAGGCTAGATTCATTAACTTCTGGAGCAAGCTGTGCTTTGATATGCAAAAAGAAATAACAAACAAGAATTTGTCTTGGTCATTAAAGAGTTACAAGATGTTGCAGAACAGCAAAAGACAACTGCCCCCTCCCCCCTATCAAGCCTCCGTCCTGCACAAGAACAAGCAGGGAAGCCCCATTTGTATCTACCGGTAGGAGTTGGATGTTGGATACTGATATACTTGCTTCTATGTCCTCTTTAACAAGCAGTAAAAGTAACTGTGAAACGTGTCGAAGGTTGGCAAAAAAAAAAAGCTACAACTTGTTTTGAAGCTGAAAAGTATTCAGAGTTGTATGCTGAGTATAGCTTTCTATTGAAAAGCAATGTACATGTTTGTAACAACATAATAGGATGTTGTTATAGCATTGCAATCTGTTAGTTATTTGATATGTGTAGTTTTATTGTAAATTGTTCATAAATTATGTTTGAATTGGTCCTAAATAAGACCACATATCCAATGGTGGATATGTGCATCACCCACCACCCAGAGCAAATTATAAATTTATTATGTTAATATAGTCTTATTTGTACATATGTAAGTGTGTATAAATTGATTTTCCCTTTCCGCTTTTCATGTTAAAGCTGGATTTTCAAGACCAAAACATACATTTATTCTATATGTGATGATGCAATATAATTGGTTATGGTCTCTCACTCAAATCAATAATTTGTATTATTTTTATCTGCAACTTTGTTTCATGTCTGTTTAAAAGTTTCTTTCTTTCAGCACGAGTTAACAGGGCTGCCACGTTTTTTGAAAGCCAGTACTGATAGCTTTATTTTGACCAAAACAGTAGAACTCATCAGCTTGCTGGCACAATGTTAGCTAAATACTGATTTTAAAGAATATAGTTAAAGCAATAGCCTCTTAGTGTATAAACCTGTTGTTTTAGTTTAATGGATTTATTCTAACAGTTTCCATGGGAGCAGATTTCCCATTTATTACAATGAAATAAAGCTTTTCAAAGATTTTTTTGCCTTTATAATAATTCTTCACTGCATGAGCTGTGGCAGCGAGTCTGTATGTCCTGTCTTTTCCATCTCAATAAATCACTTACATTACTGTTGTGCTATCAGGGATACAACTTTAATTCTGAGGAACATTTTATTTCTAAATACCAAGTGATCATAGATCATCATTGTTTATTATTAGCATTTTCACTTGCATAACCTTACATGCTATACAAGAATTTT
This sequence comes from Pyxicephalus adspersus, assembly GCF_032062135.1. Classification (NCBI taxonomy): domain Eukaryota; kingdom Metazoa; phylum Chordata; class Amphibia; order Anura; family Pyxicephalidae; genus Pyxicephalus; species Pyxicephalus adspersus. Next base: position 69,824,973 of record NC_092860.1, read on the forward strand.
ATGGTTCTTCCTTGAGTGTTTAAAGCATTAACCTAATTTTATATTAAAGGTAACTGTAAATGAATGCGCCTAGTGTACCCACACTCTGCTTCAGGTCCCTAGAACTCATACTTCATTGGTAAAGAGATTTCTATGTAACACAAAATTTTGTGTGTTATTTTGAAGTAGTTTTATGTTTTCCAAGGTATGACGAAATTTCTTATTGAATGACATCTGAATTTTGTACATTTTCCTTGTTATATAGCTCTTGGCTGAAAAATTCTGGTGTGGCTTGGTGCAGACCACAATGTGTCTTTTTTATTATTTCAATTTACCTCACTTTTTCTGATTTTTTTATTCTCAGCTTTTATGTTGTGAGGGAAGCCTGCACAGTCCATTGTCCATTGTCTGTATTGTTTACCATCTTCTTGTTTCCTGCACTGGGGCTTTGCTTTACATGCATGGGTAGAAACACAATGTCCTCTATCACAATCTCCCATGCATACACTTGCTTACTGTGCATTGTGCTTTCAGGAAACTCCTGTTTGTTCCTGTACCTCATATATCTGCTAGATTGTAGTCCCTAGCACCATCAAAGTTTAAAGTAAAATCCATTAAACTAAAGGTAAAGTATATTTACTTGTTTTCTGAAGACATAATATTTTAACTACTTAGGTACCATTTTAGTTCAAAATGTAACAGAATTATTTTCTGATGTAGTGTTATTACTAGAGTAAAATACTGCATTTTTTAAAATTGTTTTGTAAAATTGCAACTCATGGTACTTAAGGGGTTAAATGTTCAGTAAGGGTCTTTCTTGGAGCATGGAGATCAACCTGCTTGTTGAAAAGCAGAACAGGTGAGTAAAACAACCCAAAGCTTCTTATATGCAATCCATCCTGTCAGGCCTAAAGAAAGTTCATGAACTGAGGATTTGCCAAGTTCATCTTTGTCTTGAACTGCCATGTAAATCCAGGTTTGAACAAAATTTTAGTACCACGTTTAAGTGCTCATGTGAATGTGACTAGTAAGGCCATTTGGTAGCTGTGAGAATGTTGTGCTCTGTGTTGGGTAAGAAACCATGCTATTCTATTAAACCAAGTGCTAATGCAAGTATTAAGGAGGCCAAACAAACGTAAAGTGGTTTGGGCGTAATAAAACCTAAAATACCCAAAGGTAACAAAATCCGACTGATGTTTTATCACCTTTTCCTGTAATAAACACAATTGGTAATTATTAGTATAATTAACCAGAAAAATGTTTCCTTTGATTATGCATTAGGCCAAATAATTTATACCTAAATCCTGAACTAACTATATGGATGGTTTGGCCTCTGCCTTGCTTTCAGTTATTTCCAGTCTATTGTAAATATTCATGAAAAAGGTAGGTGATGGGAAAATCAAATGCTGGTAATTTTAGTTAATTTTATTGATTTATTTTACTTGAAGTCTTTCATGTTCATTTTTTTAATTTCTTTTTATCCTTTTGTTTCTTAATTACAAAAACATCCTGAGGTTTATTATGATAGACAGGGCATTGACAATTTTTATAATGTTAGAATCACAGTCAATTTCAAGCAACCATAGTCCTTTGAGGCAAAGATTGAGTACCTTGTAATCCTAGGTTCAAATCAGATACAGATCACTAAGTTAAGTTGCAAAGGGTACTGTGCACAATGCAACCACCCAAAGCAACTAATCACATTTAATTTTGCTGCAGGAGTCCGTTAATAATTTTCATCTAAACCATATCTTATAAGCATGTACCGCACACAAAAAGAAACAGACTTCAGTATCTTCTAGCTTTTTACATATACAAAATACAACACAGGATTTTTTTTCCTGCTTGTCTACAGTAACATACAGTCATTTATTTAGGCTTTTGATGGTAATACTATGCAAACTCCTATATTTATTATGTAGTAGAACCAATTAATTTCCAGAAACGGCAGTCTTGTTTGGTATTAATAAGTCTACCACAAGTGAACAGTGGTGTTATGAGGTACAAATGATGCCTACAGATTATCTGTCACCAAGGGTTCTTTTTATTCTGTATAGGACTGCACAGCATTTTACCCCACTGAGTTTCTGGATAACAACACCTCAACAGATGAGCAGCGGAGTAGAATTTAGTTTGTAAAGTAAACCTGACTATAGATTGATGAAGGGCCGTCAAATTTAGAAATTCCTTCTTTAACCCTATAAAACCTCATCTTCAAATTTTTGATCAAGCCCAATGGCACTCTAACAAAATCTTTTTGGATGATGCAGAACTAAAGTTGCTGCAGAGAAAGAACTCTAATTAGAATACTTTAAAACATTAATCTTCTTTAGGATATCATCTTTGATATCAACATACCATTATAGAAATGTACAAATTTTATTTGATTAATGGAATAGCATTCAAAGTTTTTTAAAGTTTGAGATACAAATGCCCAGATAAGCAGGCAGCACTCAGACTGATTAAAATAGGACAGAGGATTTACAAAACTTTGATAGGATGTTGAACTAAAGCACAACTCCATTCAGGCAGGACATTACCTTGCCATTACCTTAAAAATTAAGGAAGTATGATTTTCGGAAAAACTAACACAAACCTAGAACAGCTAGAACAATACGGAGCTAACTATTAGGATCTGGAACAGATGTAGAAAATGACTGCAAGATACACCAGCACCTTATACTCATGAGAGGGATATACATAAAGAAAACGTTAAGCACAGGTAAGAACAGACTAAATTTATGAAGAACAGAGTCTCCAATCTATTTTTATAACCAATTTCTGCTAGAAGACTCATTTAAAGCTGGTAAGAATGCCTTCTCAGGCATGATTGATAGATGCTTCTTACAGTCCTAAATATCCACTTTTGATATGATTTGATTTTTCTACTTTAAGGCTGAAAGGCTATGCAAGAAAATCAATGAGGTGACTGCAAACAATGGAATTTGTAGTAAATAAATGAATATGATTTACAATTTTGCCATCCTAAATTTGAAGTCCTCCCACCGTGTGCATATTATGTGCAATTAGTGCCAAATAAAATCTTGACTGATCAGTTCTAAATAATTTTGTCCCATTTAATCACCTTAAAACTTGTGTTCTACAGGTACATAGTAAAGAACTGTCAGAATAAAGTCATCTGCTAAATGCTTTTTTTTCTTCGTTTTCTGGTCTAATGTTACTGCAACATTGCCAGTTTCTTTCAATAACTTAAAATAATAAAATGCAGAGGGTAGGTTCATTATTACAGCTCTTACATGGCTAGCAAATTAAGGCTTAAAGATATTATAGGTTAGATGAAAAATATTTTCATACACCTTTTAACACCAAGACAAAATATTCAGAGCAGAGAACCTCATATAGAGAATCTCATATAATTTTGCTCCTATTTTTATTTCATTTTGGAACCTTTTTTTCTTTTTACACAAGTTACTTTCTCACAGTTCACATTGTTTAATTTTTTTTTGAGTTGTATTCCTTTTTCCTTTTTTATTTTATCTTTCCCATCTTTTGTTTCTCTACTTGCCCTATCCCTCCTGCCCTTAATTGTCCTCCCATAGAACCATCTGCCCCCCCTCAAGATGTAAAGTGTGTCAGCACAAAGTCTACCACAATACTGGTAAGTTGGCAGCCACCCCCACCAGAAAGCCATAATGGCATTCTTGCTGGATACAGTGTGCGTTACGGTGCTTTGGACTCTGACGACCAAGAAGTAAAAGAAGTTAAGGACATTCCACCTGAGACCAATGAAATCCTTCTGGAAGCATTAGAAAAATGGACTGAGTATCGTATCACTGTTATCGCACATACTGCAGTGGGATCTGGTCCGGAGAGCTCGCCCGTTGTTGTTCGCACCGATGAAGATGGTAATTAAATTCCTTGTTCATGTTATATTGTAGATTTAGTGATCAGACTTATTTACCCTCATAATACTTGTCTGATTTGTTTATTTCTTAATAGTGATAGGGCCTTGAAATGTAACTAAGCAAAAAATAAAAATTACTAATATATTGCAGTCTCTAATGTAAAGCCTAGCAATGCCCTTTTCTTGTTTGGTCTCTTTTAGTTTGTAAATATCCTGTTGACATCTTTTTGTTGTACATGTTCAATAAGTTCAAAAATACTTGTTGATTTTGTCAGAAATGTTTTCATTTGATTACTTCCCATACTATATTTACAACACAACGTTTTCTATATAATGGAATATAGGGAAATTAAAGGTGTTCTGTAGTCCTGTCTTATGGTGACAGCACTGCTCCTCCCCAGATACAGTACAATGAGTTAGCCTGTTGATGTCAACGCCACCAGATGAAAAGATTTAACATTAGATTGTGGGGTGCTGCTTCCCTAAATTTCTGTTAATCCAGCAAGCACTTTTTGATGCAGTTAGACAACAGGTTTTTTTTCTTTTAGAAAAAAAAGGTTTAGCTTTAAAATCAAAAGCTGAAAATTGTACGCACCACCACTGTTGTATTGGTTTGTCCCCGTCCTGTAACTGCCAGTTTTTGGTGGACAACGTTACAGGAAAAGGAATAGATCTTCTGTAAGAAGCAGCAACCAACTATGTAGTACAGTGTTATTGATAGAATACATAATGTGTTATTTTTTCCCGTAATATTACTATAACTTGCCTAAAACATGTCCATAATATACTGTAGTTGCAATATTAATAGTGTACTCTATAATAATAATAAAGTTTACTTAGAGCTATCTAATTGTGTTTTTATGTGTGCTTCTCATCCACCAAGTGAAAGTCTGATTCAGCAGTTGTGTAGCTCTTCATAGAAATGTTTAACAACATTAAGTTTCGTGCTGCACTATGGTAAAGTGAATGTGGACTGCAAACTTTGTGAGGGCAGGTTGAAAAACTCCTCCTATTAAAACATTCAGGAAATTTATATAGAATTTTTTCAAATTATTTTCACATGTAGGAATGGATTAGTGTATTATTGTGCCACTCTCTAGTGTGACACTGTTTTATACTATCCATATATATAATATAATATAATATATATTACATACATATTCATATACTCACTACTTGCCTAGTAAAACCATAATCACTGGGGCGTTAGGTGAGGAGAAATCACTCTAATGGACCCCCAGGCTCAATAGATATTTAAATGACCTAGACCTAGATATTTAAAGATTGATCGTAGTTTTTTTTTCCATTTCTTTCTAGTGCCCAGTGCTCCACCAAGAAAAGTTGAGGTGGAAGTAATAAACTCAACCGCAATTAAAGTATTTTGGCGTTCTCCAATCCAAAACCGTCAACATGGCCAAGTTCGTGGCTACCAAGTTCACTATGTTAAAATAGAAAATGGAGAGGCAAAGGGGCTTCCCTATATCAGAGATGTTATGCTGACTGATTCTCAGGTAATTTGATAAATGTTGATGAATGTTGATCGATAGAGTAAGTGTTCAGAACAAATGCTACTGTAGGTGTCATCTGAGGCACCTAAAGCTCACTTAAAGTAAACCTGTTATATATTTGTCATGACCACAAACAGGCACTTTAAGACACCTTATGCTACCTCTATTAATCAAGAACATTCCTTGTATGTGGCTATTATTTCATTTTTTTATTTAACAGGAACTGGACTTTTCTGACTTCTGGGTTTGGTAATTCTCACCAGCCTGCACCCTGTTCAATGAGAGTTCATTCTGCAATACTTGCTCATTTTACTATCATTTATCTATTTAAAAATGCTGCAAGTATAAAGTACTGCAATTTATTAAATTGCTTGATTACACATTACCTTGTCTCGCACAAGAGGTAGGGTGGGATAAGTTACCTAGAGGAGGTTACATTATCTGTAAAGTACTCTTTTACTGAACATTCTTTCTTCGATTTATTTGACCGCGAAAAAGAGAGCTCGGTTTATGAAGTTGTACACTAGCTACTAAACTGGCCATCTATATTAAAGGCTCCCCTTGAGCTTTCTGAGATGCCAAGTCTAAATGCCTTCTTCTGATTTATGTCCCTCTGCTACAGAGGGCTTTATGCTTTTCAGAGTTTGTAACACAGCTTGACCTCAGCAGCCAATGGATGACTTCTAACTCACACATTCCAAACCAAATTCAAAATTGGGTCTTCCACAGAACTGGCCTTAAGAGCCAAAAACTCTGCCCTCTCTTGTTGTGGTTACCCAGAGTAATCTACTTTAGTTGCTGTTACCTCAATAGACTCCTAGGAGTTATCTGAAATACACATGGTAACCCTGAAGTTGTGGAAGTTAGGGCCGTCAATTATAATTTTATATGTTATAAAATTTAAGAGAGTGCATATGTAGAGTTGTATCTGCACTTTCTCAGACAACACTTTTAGCATCTGATATCTAACCCTGGACTACACAGGAATCCCATTCCTTCAGTGTGGCCAGATGCATAGTTGGACATCTTTTTAATGATTAAGTGTTCACCTAAACAGTAACCTTTACTGGTTACTTTTTATATTAATAACAATTTACAATATTTTGCTATAAACATAAAAAAGATGAATATATAATTGCTTGTAACGAAAAAGGAGAATAGTTTTTGCTTTACACTCTTTTGTTTCTTCTAAAACCCAATGTTTTGATTTACGTTAGCGCTGGTCATCTCAGGTAATCTTGTTCTGCAATTCATATTATTCTTTCTTTCCCTCTCCTTTTGCCTCTCCTTACTCAGTGGGAACTGGATGATACAGCTGAATATGTAAGTAAAACCAGCCTCTTATTCTTGAGAATAATTAGACAGTATAATAAATCATGTTTAATATATTTCTGTTAATGGAAACCTGATTTGTAAGAAATATTGAGGCTTTCATTGCATATTTTAATCTTGTTAAGTAAACAACAGTTGCTTGGTAGACCTCATATTCGTTTGATTTCGTACTTTAAGTGACTAACCTGGAAAAGGCATGCAACCAGTGTGTAAACCAGGGGTGAACCCCTTTTTTGCATTGATAGTCAGAGACGGGGAAAGTAAGCCATTTAGTAACCAGACAATCAAGTATCTAGTTTTCTCAAAAGAGGTCAGCGGTGTCAGCTTACCCAACCCAACCAAACCCAAAAATACCACAATTAGTGAGTGCTTATCTAAAAAGTTGTTTTAGCATTGAGCTTTTCTTTGCATTTTTTGTCTGTGTATTGGGAAGATTTTCAATAACTTTTGGTTTTGGAGACCCAATATGAGTTGAGAAGAAATACTTTAAAAGTGAGGAAATTTTTCCAGATGGTCATCAGCATAGTTTTTTTTTTTTCATCCATTTGCCTTAGTGATGGTTATGAGGACAAATAGAAAAGAGAAACATGCCCAGTGAGGACACTGGTGATAAACCTTAAAGCTGCGTACACACGTGCAATTCTTGTTGTTGGAAAGGATCTTTCACCATCCTTTCCAATGACAAAGGACTACACGATGCATGAACGAGTGCTGTACATACAGCACCGTTCTGCTCTATGGAGAGGGAAGGGGAAGAACAACAGAGTGGCACCCTGCTGCGCGCTCTCCCCCTTCCCTTACATTAGGATCGCTCATCGTTCATCGTCCGTGGATCCGCCAGGACGGATCCACGGACGATGAACGACCTGGGCTGTACACACGCCAGATTCTCGCCCGATATCTGGCCCATTATCGGGCGAGAAAAATTTGACGTGTGTACGCAGCTTTAGTTCTAACCCATCCCCACACCAGCTAAAACTAAAAGACTGCAGATACAGATGTTTAATAATTCTCAGAAATTTATCAGAATCAGATATTTAGGTACACTTCTTTGTCCCTATTTTCTTATACTCCTGTACCAAGACCACTTGGTAGAACCAGCCAAATAACTGTAATGATGCTTTTAGGTTTATCTAAAAGATGTTATTTTAACAACTACTGTGGGGGGGGGGGTTGGTTCTCTTTCCACTGGCCACCAATTTAGAAAGATTTTTTTCTATTGACCTCCCAAAAATGGTTTTATTTGGGGTTCCCTAAGACCTAAAAAATATTTCAGGGCTTTTCAAGGATAGAACTGTTCAGAAGTTTAAATTTAGACAAATTGTGAAAATGTCCTAAAATTTGCCTCCTTGACATTATTAGCTATAGGCATTACTGTGAAATTCAACCAAGGGATTGTTAACACAGACGGTTGCATAACTGAACATGTCAGCTGACTGCTTAACATCTTGTGCAGCTCCTTGTTGTTTATTTATTGATATGTGACATAGGGTATAGATAGATTGGCAGTAGACAGGTGGTGCAACCAAACTGTAATCTCCTGCTATTTGTTTATATGAACAAGCCCTTAAAGTTATTTTCCTTTTAGTTTCTACGTCAACAGAATCTTGGCAGCCTGCCAGCTTTCTAGTGTAATCACAGGCACATTTATCAAACAATGAATTCCTATTTAAAATCCATACAAGACCTCCTGTTTTGCTGTAAATACATTTTTTTTAAATAATGATCAAAAATGTTTTTCTTTATTTATTCAGTAATTAGTGCAGAATACAGAAAAAAGAAGTAATCAATAAACACAAACTGGTGATATACTGGTGATTCTTATACAAATCAGCAACTACAATAAAAATACATTACAGTAACCAATCACAAACATTTTCATTTAAACTGGTTTGTGGGTATTGAGAAAGGGTGCACAGGTGGTATGGTATTTGTTACAACCAATACCCTAACACTGAAACAAAATAACAAAAAATAGGTTCCTATACGTTAGCATATGAAGGTATAGTAGTAATTACGATTCTTCCATAATATTTGTGCGCATTAGATATACATTTTCTAAGATGGTAGTGTACTGAATCCATGTCTTTTTAAATTTCTGTATTCTCCCATGCCATGATGTGAACACATCCTTCATAGATACAATAACATTTGCTCTGGTAAACCATTAAAACAATGTCGGAAGAGTGACCTGCTTCCAAAGTATTGGAATTCATGCTTTCGCGGCATTGAGCAAATGTTTAAGTAAAGAATTGTGATACTTCTTCTTGCTTCAAGTGGAGACATGAAGCAATGCCAACTCCAGCCTGTTATAGATGGAAACATCAGTTAGGTTTTGTATATTGTCCACCACCGGAAACCAAAAGAGAGCCAACACTGGACATTCCCAGAATATGTAGAGTAGACTACCGGGGCAGCTCTTGCACCTGCCAGCAGGTCACATCCACCTGCATATACGTTTTCGCAAGAACAGTCAAAACTCTTATACCACCTTGGGAGTATTTTGTAATTCATTTCTTGATAGGAGTAACTAATTGAGGCTTTATGGCTGAAGTGCAGGTGTTTTTCCAGCTGTTCAAGTGTGAACATGATTTTGAGGTCCCGTTCCCATTTGGCAACAAAGGGCAATTTCGATGGGGTTGACCTGGCTAACCGCAATTGGTATGCATAAGATAACGTACCTTGCAATCGTCCCTCTGCCAAACAGAGCGACTCCAACTCCGACAGTGCACTGGTAAACTATTGTGGAACAGGGATGGTACAAAGAAAATGGAACAGTTTCTGTCTCAGCCAGGTATCTAATACTGGCAGCGAGTCCTGCCTAGTTACCATCCATTCTGACCCACTAATAAAATGTGTAGCTCAGAATATTCCCTATTCTCTCCAGGTTTGGAACAGTGCCCCTGATTCATCATTGAAATCCGCGATCGCTGGAAGGAGCTTTTCCGGTTGTTGAATAGCGCGATCGCGCACGATTCCGGATCGCTAATACGAATGCACGACCGATAATCCGATTTTGCTTGATGAATCAGGGGCAGTGAGTCATGGATTACTGGTTGGAACTGTGGATCGCCTAGAATCGAAGACAGGGGTGATAGATATGTCTGCATGCTTGATGCCTTAAAGTATTTAGTATAAGTATGTAAGGTAGGGTGTTAAGTGACCGCTGTGAGAGTATCAGGAGGGGACCACTCCGGTCCAGCCAATGCAACCAGAGACACTGCATCTTCCAGCTCTACACATGGTTTTTGTTTCCTATGTCTACACCACAATCAGTCTCGCCCAGTGTGTGGATTCTTGATATAAAACTGGGTCAATGAAGGCTATACCTTTGGTTTTGGGTAGCCTAGGATTCTGTTTACTGACTATCCCCACCCCAGACAAAGCAGAGAAACTTGTGCAGATTTTTATATTTAAGATAACGAGACAGATAAACAGGGAGTGTTTGCAATAAATATAGTAGACGAGACATAGCGTTAATCTTTAAACTATTGCACCTACCAAACCACAAAAATGTCTGTTGTTTCCAGCGCTGTAGATCTTTTCTGAGTGAGTTTAGTAAGAGAAGAAAATTTAATGTCACAATCTGTGATAGATTAGCTGGTAATCGGGTCCCTAAGTATGAGATAGCTGTCTTGGCCCATTTAAAAGGAAAATATGTAGTGAGACTATTGATCAGCAGAAGAGTAAGTGGTAAACTCTGAAATAAGTGGTCCTCGGAAGTGATGTAAAAAAGCAAATCAGCATATGCTGCTACTTTGTGATCTTGCTTTTTCACGTGTACCTTATATGTCCGGATTATTCTGGATATGCTGAAGGAATGGTTTCAGTATTCTATCAACAATAGAGGGGATAGTAGACACCTTTGTCTCGTGCCATTACTTTTGGAAAAGGGTTGAAAAAGGTGGCCGTTAACTTTTATTTGAGCCGTCAGAATGGAATAAAGTGAGAATATCCAGGTATAAGGTTAGATGGCAGTCCTAATCCAAGTGTAATTGGGTGAGTTTTAGGAAATCCCAATCCACCCTGTCAAATTCCTTCTCAGCATCTGCCGCTAAAAGAATTGCAGGGATTTTCTGGGCTTGGGCAAAGTCAATCAGACTCAACATTATGATTTGTATTGTTGCGAGTCTCGTGACTGAGTAGGAATCCCCTCTGATCAGAGTGTATAATTGTCTGCAAGAGTGCGGTGAGTAGTATGGCTAAAATGCTGCTAAACGGTGTAAGGTCATAATTTAGGAGGGATATAGGCTTTATAGGCCTGTAACTCGTGCTAGCTTGAGTAGAAGTGTTATATGAGCGGAGAGGGTGTGCTTGGGTAGGGCTATTCCTTGAATAAGAGCATTACATGGTTACTTAGTAGGTTAGGTTGAAAAAGTCCATCAAGTTCAACCAGTAGGGAAATAAACATATCCCAGATATAATACCCTAAAAATATAGTTGGTCCAGAGGAAGGCAAATAAAAACCCTTGTACAGTTTAAGGAAAAAACTCCTTATAGATTCTGTGAGGCAATGGGATGTTCCCTGGATCAACAGTCTCTGTTATATTTACTTTAAAGCCCTAATACCCAGTAATATTCTGTGCTTCTAAAAAAGCATCCAGCTTTTTCCTAAAGTAATCTATAGTAGTTGCTGAAACTACTTCCTGAGGGAACCGATTCCACATTTTCACAGACCTTACAGTGAAGAATCCCTTCCTTATCCGGAGCCTAAACTTCTTTTCCTCCAGACGCAAAGAGTGCCCTCTTGTTCTTTGTAATGATTTCAAAGGTAATAATTGGGAAGAGTGTTCTCTGTATGGACCATTTATATATTTATACAGGGTGATCATATCCTCTCCTTAAACGTCTCTTCTCAAGGGAGAATAGATTCTCCCTTGAATGCTTCAAGGAAGTGTAGGGTCAGTACCGGTAGAAAATTCTTTTAATAGCGAAGCATCAGGCCTAGTTCCTTGCCCGTTGCTGCTTCGGAAATGGCAGAAGACAGTTCCTCTGCTGAGATTGGAGCATTAAGAGCTTCCATTAACTCGCCAATAATAGACCCGAGGCCTGAAGAGTGGAGATATGCGCAAATGTTTTGTGTTCTTTTCAGCGCATAAAGGTTGTTTGCTATCCAAATTATAGAGCTTGTCAAAAAAAGCCTGAAAGTTCTCTGCTATGTCTGGGGTAGAGTGCATCATCCCACCCATCGGGGAAACAATACTCTTTTCCTGTAAAGCTTGAGCCATTGCCTTACTGCACTTTTTAGAATGTTCATAGTGGAGACCTTTGCATTTAGTCAACAAAAATTTTGTTTTGAATTGGTGTAACTCTTTAATTTGTTCTTGTGTATGTAAGATCTGACTCTCTATGTCTGGAGTAAGTTGTCGCTTGTGGGTTTCTTCCAGATTATATAGTTCCTCAAGCAGCCTATTTAGGCTCACTTCCCTATATTTCCTAGTTCTGTGGCCTTGTTGAATGAAAAGACCACTCATGTAACATTTGTTTGCCTCCCAAAGGTTTAATGAATTATCAACGGAAGCATGGTTTAGCTCAAAAAAAGGCTTTAAGATCTGATTCTGCCTTAGTGCGCACTTCTGGAGACTCCAACAGAGAGTCGTTCAGTCTCCAAAAATAAGATTTAGGGTCATCTGGGGTGGTCTGTACTGTAATTGAGTTCCTTTGGAAACGTCTAAGGTGGGATTGAGAGCAAGATTAAAATCTCCGCCTAGATCTAGCATTCCCTCACTGTATTCTTCCACTACCTCCAGTACAGATCAAGTACATGTGTTTGGAAAAAACACATTCACAAAGGTGATCTCCTTAGTATTTATCGTACCTTTAACCATCAAATATTTGCCATCCAGGTCAGAGCAGTATGAGAGTAGGGACCGCCAAATAGATTTGTGCAAAATGATACTGACCCCTTAGATTTTCTTTCTGCAGAGGTGTTGTAATATGCGGTGTAAAAGTGGCGGTCAGACAATCTTTGGATCCAATCATGTCTAAAACGGGTTTCTGGGGAGACCTGGCAATAAAAACCAGGCCCAGGGTAGTAGAGTAGTGTTCCCGCGTAGTGATACAGGTCTGGCAATTAACATGGATCCATATCACTAGATACTCCACTAAAAGGTAGGCCCCCAACTGAAAATATATAAAACAACTTTGTATCCCCCCAGCATTTATGAGAAAATTACAAATTCTTAAAAATTAGAGTCTCTTTTTTCATTATAGCATCCTAACAAACTGAATTTGTAATGAAAAATTTATGAACAAAACTTTGGCACAGTTTAGAAGTACCCAATTATCTGAGAAAGGTCTCTTCATCAGAGGGAGTCTTGGCACTATGGTGATGTGGGTCCCAATTGTGAAACAGTAAGATTCTGCATGGGAAAGTCATGCTTCATTTAGTCTTGCTGGCGATGATGCAGTTACTTCCCCAGGGTCTAGCTTGCCTGGAGGAATATATTGTGAGGTCCTGTGGAATGGTCAACCAATCAGGGATCTCTGCTGGAGTAACTTCCAATAGTTCAAATAGGTCTGGTAGTTGTGAATGCTTATGCAGGGCAAACAAGGTATTATTTTTGATTGCCAAGAGATGAAAGAAATATCCCAATTTAAAGGATGGTAGAGAGGCAGTAGAGGTCGCAAAATGCTGCCTATTCTTAGAGTGTTGCTAGAGAGGTCTGGCAGTAGTTGTACATCCCTATGAAAATTGAACATGCTTTTCCTCCAGGTCTGCCTCATAATTTCTTCTTTTAAAACATAAAAGTGAATCCTGCACAACACATCCCTCGGAGGTGCCCCACCACCACTATCACTGTGTCTAAATTTCACCACTTTTGATGCCTATTGTCTTTTTTAAATTTGGGAGCAATTATGAAAGTGTGAGCACATATTTCTCTGGAGTCCCTGCTGTCTTTTCATGAATCTCACCTGCTGAGCACCCATATCATCATTTATGGCTATAATTGGAAGTAGAGTTGAATGGATGCTTGTTTCCCAGGACATTATGCTGATGATTAAACAGCATTCATAATTTTTAGGACTTATTTGGCCTGGTGCATACTGTGATCCTATAGTGTCTGTCTCACTGTCACCTCAATATGCAGATACCTAAGTAATGTTTGACCATCACCCTGACTTCTAGGTCCTGATGTAAGCCAGGCCTGCCCCTTACAATCATAGTATTGGGGTTCTCAAACATTTCAATTGTGCCAAATATGCTTACATAAAACTAAAAACATGTGACATAATTGTGTTTTATGCCAAACTTGTAGTATTTCTATCCCCCTTTTAATGTTGCAAATTCTTAGGACAGCCACCTGGCAGAGTTCAAAATATGCTTATGTTTTTGTGAATATTATGGACTCTTTTTAAGTCAAAAGGTTCTTCTGGGACTTCTTCTCTACAGTTGCATATTACTGTGAACATATTTTTCTATTCTACAGATGTTTCTCTTACCCTAGGGACTAGGGGGTCAACGCAATAGACACAGGTGATGGAGGAGGCTTTACATGGGTCCTTTATACTTAGGAAAAATACATACTCTCAGGATGTTCTGACTTCTGCTTGGAACTTCCTTATTTTGGTATTGTATTGGTGTAGACTGGTTTTAGGTTTGTCTGTCTGGACAGATATGATTCTTGCCACCTCCCTTCTGTTATCTATAGAGACATTGATTTTCAGTTTCTCTGTCCTCTGTGTTGCTGTTGTTTCTCTTTTGTTCCTGTTGTTATCTTAGTTGCCAGATCCCTTTTCTCTGCTTGATAGTGCCTGGCAGGTGCCTGCCTTTGTATCGCGTATTGATATGTTTCCCTAAAAAAAGGCAATGTGTGGCGTGATGAACAGTTACCTCCCCCAGGTATGCTCCCATCCATAATATGGTGACTTTACCCATCTCCCTTTGCCTGCCCTTTACATCCTTCCACTAAGTGTTTTGTTTTTTAATCCCCATTCTACCCTATTTCCTTCTCCACCCTCCCTTCCCTTTGTCTCCCTTCTTTTTTCCCAAAGGTCTACCTTTTTTTCTTATGTAAAAAATGTGCCTATTAAGGGAAACCATGCAGTCTAAGATATGTGTTTTATCCTCTTTTCAGAATTAGAATACATGTAAAGTATACATGTATATTTGCTGGAGTCACCCAGACATGTGCAGTGTGGTGCATTATACTGTACAGGGATACCCCTGCTTTTTTATGTACCTCTTCATTACAAGATTACCTAGCAAAAGAGGCATTTTGGTAATAAATCCAGATTGTGAGTGCAGCATACAGCTGTGAGAATACAGCATCTATTCCTATAGGTTCACTTACACAAAGTCAGGGATTTTTTGAGGATTATAATCAGGTATATGCCTAACCAGTTAAATCAAACAGGTGTCAATGGTCATCATTTTCATATGTAGGTTGTAATACACTCATTATTTATAGAAATTAACATTCATTTATATAAACAGCTGTTTAGGAAGCTTAAACTGAGTGAGGAACAGCTAAACTTTAGCACAGCAATAAGACACACGTTAGTATACTACATCAGCAAGATCTCCCCAAATATTTCCAGCAGAGTGGGGTTCCATTGCTGTTCAGCCCTTTTGAAGAAGCACAATGAAATGGCCAATGTTGATGACCATAGACAGTAATTTTAGTGAGGCAGATGAAAGACAATTCATGTTTTTTTCAAAATCAGAGGATATCCAGCAGAGTAATCAGCTCAAAACTGGCAGAATTTTGTGGGACCTAGGTACACCCATCTACTGTCCAGAGAAGTGAGGCCAGAAGAAGTATTGTGGCCAAAAAAGCCATACTTCCAACATAGAAATGAGTTCAAGCAACTATAATTGAAAACATAAGAACTGGGGTGCAAAAAATGGCAGCTGGTGCTCTGGACTGAGGAATCAAATGTTTAAATATTTGTCTGTAATTGAAGGCAGTTTGTTTGCTGAAAGGCTGTAGAGCAGTACAATAATGAATGTCTGCTGGCAACAGGGAAGCATGGTGGATGTTCCTTGCAAGTTTGGGGCTGCATTTTTGCAAGTGGAGTTTGGATTTGGTCAGTGTTAACGTTGTCTTAAATGCTGAGAAGTACAAACAGATACTTAACCAATATACCACATCATCAGTGAAGTGTTGAATTGTCCCCCAATGTATTCATCACAAAGACCAAAAAAATACTGTCAGTGTCAATAAGAACTATTTTCAGTGTAAAGAAGAAAAGTAAATCCTGGAATTGATGGGCTGATATAGAGGTATGGAGCCCTAATCTTGATATTTGATGCCGCCTACCTTCACAGATGATCTGTGGTTAGTTCTTCAAGTTAGTTATATATATATATATATATATATATATATATATTTATATTTATTTATTTATTGCAGGTATTGACTTGTCATTAGTTTTTAGTACTATACACATAGATATTTATGTTTACCTAGTTTTCATGTGTCTGCAAGTTTTGTGTATTATAAATCCATTTGCAGACCTCATGCACGCTAAGCAAGATAAAAACATTTGCAAAAACTGCTATTTCCACAAATGTTTGCAGTACGAGTCTATATAGGTAATGTAACACAAGAAGAATCAAAGTTTCTACAGCTTACATCCAACAGACAAAAGGCAACCTACTTTTATACAGTTTATTGGAAAATACACGGTATAGCTGTTATATTGAATCACTTCCAACTTTTATCTTCCAACATTTATTTAAGGATTTTACAAGTTCACTTTGCTGATTTTATTATGACCTCTTTCCTCCACACTCTGTTCCTTGCTTACCTAATTAGTTTTCATTTGTGCACAGATTCTTACAGATAATAATATGCATTTCAAAATACTTTTTAAAAACACATTTTTAATTATTCTGTACTTAGGTGCTTAGGTTATAAAAGTTCCTATAGATATAAAATGAACAGTGCTTACTTTGGGTTTAAAAGGTTTTAGCCATTTGCTGTATACAAATTGCAGTAATCTCAGTTGGTTTTACTTGTTTCGTGGATTTGAATCTGAGATCTATTTGAGATCTATAGTGACACAATTTAATCTATTAATTCACAGTATTTGGAAAAAATTTAACTGCAGTAAATATAAAGATCAATAATTTCTTATTTACAATTCTACAAGATGAAATACAAAAACCTATTTCCTTCTCTTCATAATCACATAAAAATTGAAATATATGCATAAATAAATATATAAACGTATTTTTCCCCTTAGTCAATTAAAATTACCCTTTTTTATGCACTCAGTAAACCATCTCCCTCTACTGTTATAAGACGTGAATCTGCCCACATCAAAATTGGAATAAATTGTAAGTAAGAAATTATTGATGTTTATATTTACTGCAATGTTGAAGTTTTTCAAAATACTGTCAATTAATGGATTGTAAATTGTGTCACTACAGATCTCAGAGTGGTTGTATATATATCAAGTTGTATATGTTTTTTAAAATAAATTCTAATTTTGTATACACTGTGGATTGACTTTAAATAGGTGGACATTGAATGCCTTAAAAGTCCTGCTTTTCACTTTTTTTATTATTGCAATGTTATTAGGATATGCAATTGTCAAATTAGGTAGAGTGAGGTAACCTTGTATGTGTTTCAGCCAATTACATTTTTTGTTTCTGAAGCCTAGGCCAAACCCAGTGCATAGGCAGGTGATTCCTTTATATATGATAATAAAAATATAATTTTGAAAAACAAACATTTAGCGTTTTAATTGTGCCTACACATCCAACTGTTATCTAATTCGGTGTTCCTTAATCCCTGGGCCTCAGACCAGTGCCACTCCTTGGCCAGTAATTTGGGGGCCGCATCAAAGCTGCAACAAATCAGTGTAGAAGCATTTACAGCCACACATCATAAACACAATAATTCAATTCAATTATTCAATACACTACAGATGCTGATTTTTCAAGATCCAGGGAGTTGGGGCATGTGAAACTAGCGAAAGTCTGCATAGGTATTAAAAATTGTAATTATATGTTCAGAGCTGATAGTTATAATTTCCATCCAAAATATGCACCTCATTGTCCTGGAACGAATGTCCCTTTTCCTTCAGATGTGGGAACACTACTGAACCTAGTCCTGTAGCATTTGACCTCCTATGTTGGCCCATTATTTTGTTGGGGGTTTGATTTGTCCCCACAATATTCAGGTCTTTGCATTCCTAAACTATACTGCACTGCATATGCTTCTGTCTGGGTGTTGGGTCTTTTGGATGTGCAAGCCTCTCTCTCAGGTTATTGCTGGGCTTAAAACAAACAGGAATCAGACTGCCAATACAACCCCCATGGTGGTGCGAGATCAAGCAGGCGCTTTCCACTTCAACACAGAAATTATAGCTGGGATTTTTGGAGACTACTATACACTAGAGATCTATACACTTCAGTGCATGATTCTCAACTGAGGGACCAGTCATCACTTTCATTCACATACACATGACTACTTAGCCAAAACAAAGAACTTTGCGTTGTTGTGCTATTGACACTCTTAATGAACCCAGTGTGTCAGATGAAATAGTGGGCACTAATAAAACCTTGACTGCACCCAAAGCATCAGCCCCAAGGCTACCTTTTCGCTACTATAAAAATATTCCTCCTCATTTGCCTTTGATTGTCTCATCTGGTCCTTTTTAATGCAAATGCTAAGGTGGATGGGAATTTGAGGCCATTTTTTGCAGGCATTAACAGCTCTCGATTCCACATCAACAGTCCAGGTTAGACTAACTCCCCAATTTTTCATATTTAGGACAGCACTAGAGAAGGTTGGTCCTTGTTACTGCTATTTTTCACCTTAAGCTTAGAACTGCTAGGCAAAAATGTTCGCAAAACCCTTGAAATCTCGGGCGTATCCATTTGGACTAAAATATTTACTATTGCATTGTAAGCTAATTATGTGCTACTGACACTACTCCCATTATTACTCTTTCTAAGCTCCATAGACTACTGGACAAGTATGGCACCCTCTGTTGCTACAAAATTACCTAATCAAGAAAATCTCTCTTTTTCTTGATTAGGTATTTTTTGGAGTGTCTCTAAATGCATTATCTTTTTTTGACCACATTGCCCTGGTTTTATTTGTTGGTGTTGTAGTTAAACTACTTTGTTATTCTCCCTGTTCTGGTCACACGCTTGGTACTTGAACGACTGCAGGCCGCAATCCTTGATTTTATCTGGGAAAATAACTGCTTATCTAAGTTAGTACTATGCCTCTTTTCGAGAGAGGAAGTCTTTGTGTCCCGGACTTCAGCAAGTTCACTGTTTCACCCTTTACCTCTTGGACAATTCTCCAGTCCTTCAACCATTGCACTAAAGCTACGTACACACGGCAGATTTTTATCGCCCGATAATCGGCATTGGCCAAATATCGGGCGAAAATCTGCCGTGTGTACAGTCGGTGTCGTCCATCGTCCGAACGACCGACCTGCCGGATCCACGGACGATGGACGACGACTGATCCTAATGAAAGGGAAGGGGGGGAGCGCGCAGCAGGGTGCCGCTCTGTTGCTCTCCCCCTCCTCTCTCCATAGAGCATGAACGGTGCTGTATGTACAGCACCGTTCATGCGTCGGGTAGTCCCTTGTCGTTGGAAAGGATCATGAAAGATCCTTTCCAACGACAAAAATTGCAAGTGTGTACGCAGCTTAAGATTGATAAGCTGTTAATGGCTTCAATGCATCTAAACTCTCTGCTCAGATAACAGCCATAATAGTACCTTATTAGGCCATATGCACTGAACCAGACATATTTGGCTTCATTGTAAGGACAAGTATCAGCTTATAGCTAAAGCCTTACTACTTATCTTTTCTCTTTATAATCCTCAACTCGCAGATAGCATCCAACATCAGATACTGTCGCTCTGGTGATACAGATGTCTCTCCCTTTTTGGCCATTTATTACACCCATGCATGAGGCAGCTCCTCCCTTTCTTAAATTTAGGGGGGACATTTGAGATCCCACATACTTGTTTCTGCAGCTTTATTCAAATTAGGCACTTTGTCCAGTCCATCGCTGATTCATTAATCTGACTCCTTTTGAACACATGTTCACAGGAAGACCTTCCCAGAAATGCATTGTTTTGGTGATATATTTATTACGCAACACCAAACCTGCAATGCCTTTAATAAACATCCCTCTAATGTGGAAATGGGAGCTTCTGAAGCTTTCCATTGGAGATCTGGAAAACTATCTGGAGTAGCATGCACAAAAGTGCTTTTTGCAAGCCAAATAGGGAAAATGTCTAATAAAATCCTGGTAAAAAACTATGACATTTTTCCTACTACTAGTACCATGTCCTGGGGATGCCGATCGGAGGTTGGCACATTGTACCACATATTTTGGACATTCCAACTCATAGCGTCTTACTGGAGAATAATTAATTCTCTAATTATTGTTTTAATGGAAGTTTCCTTCTCTTTGGATGTAGTGAGCCATCTGCTGGGATTACCGATACACACATTAACTTGGTAAGAAACTGGTGTCCTATGTTTTAACCACAGCCAAATGTCTCATTACCATACATTGCAAGTAGACCTCCCCCCTGGGACTATGTTCAACTGATGCAACGCCCTACAGCTTGGCTTTATGATCAACATGTTGATAACAACCTCAACCAAGGGGGTCAAAATACCTAAAAGTTATCGCCTGTATTTCTAGTTTAAAAGATATTTAAATATATATATATATATATATATATATATATATATATATATAGTTAAATATATATATATTTTTTATTCTTTATATTTTAGGCTACCACTTGTCATCTTTTTGTTGCCTTATGTCTCTGTATACTCTTCAGAACTACTGATCTTGGTATATTCCATGAATGATTAGGATTGGTATAATCAATGTCACTTATATGTGAAGGAATACAATTCTGCCTTTTTGTCACGTTATGTTGTTGATAAGTTTGCATTCACTGCTCCTTTTTTTTGTCTATGTTGTTTTCCCTTTTTTTACTTCAAAAAAACATAATTGTTAAAATAAATAAATAGAAACAGGAATGTGATGTTTTTTTTTTTTTTAATTCCTTAGTTTTTCCAGGCTGAAAACTTCTGAGACAGAAGAGAAATTTAAGGTCCATAGATAGTGTAAAAGGATTTTTTATGCAAGCAAGACTCCAAAAAAAAAAAAGAATGAAACATTTGGGTATCTTCCTTCCAGTCTCCAAGAAGAAAAAGGGAGATGAAAGTCAGGCAGTCACATAATGCAGAGTAAGATGAGGTAAAACATGTAGAAAATAACTATTTGCCATGTACCGAAAAGTGATGGTAGGGAATTACACTCCATAAATTCCAGAATTAGGGTCATAGTAACTTACTTACCTGAGCAACTTTTTGAAGTGATTATAGTAAATTAGTATGAATGCATGCAGATCAGTAACATGAGGTTCAGTCTACAAGACCTGTTCTCAGAGTCTTTAATCTTTTTTTCTCTCACATCATTCACCAAAACAACCCAGGTATTTGTCATACATGTGGTTCAGAACTGTTGTGCAAGTCTTTGGACTGATCAGTGCTTTCCTTAGCATAATATCAGCCATGGCCATCAGGTCAGCTTGTAAATCCAACTGAAAGGGAGTAATCGATTCAATATCACCAGCAGGGAGCTGCTGTACTTTGCAGAGTCAGGAACAGCATTTTGGAGCACATGCCATCATAGAAGAGCTTCAGATTAAGTTTAGGCTTGCTCCCTCAGAAAGAGTTGGGCATTGATCCCTCAGATCATGGGGAAGTGGCATATTTTTAGCTCCTGATAAAATTATATATTTAGAAAGACTGTTTGGCAGCCAAGTTTTTCAATGGCTCTTTTAGATCCTTTTGCCAGTGCTTTTTGTATATAATTATTTTAGCCTTCTGGGTCATTTTCTTTATCCAATGTAATCACCTTTATCTCGACAGGTGTTAGGATAGACTGCTAAAGATTATGTAGTATTTTGTTTAGTGTAGCTTCATTTGATGTTGACAGTTTAGTTTAAAATATTTTTTGTATTTGCTCACTAATGAGAGTATTAAAGTGATCCCTTTTCTAAAATCAAACTTTACATTCAATGGTCCCTGAAAAGAATACAGAAAACACATCTGTCCTGCTGCCCATGACACCAATCCCTGAATTAGTGTTTGTATACCTCAGGTTTAAGATTATTCAGAATCTAATACTGAGTATTTCTATTATGTAGAATTTGTGTATGTGAAATCCATTTTCTGTTTTCTTTGTTGCAGTTTGCCTTAATTGACTGAATTATTAAAATCAATTCAGATTAATTTAAGTGAATATATCTTTTTTTTCCCAACATTACTTTAAAACTTTCCCTAGAATCTTTGTTAAAGGACCTTACATATGTTTCCACTTTTTTTGGTGTCCTCACAGTTTGCTGTTGGGAATCAAAACTGAGTTTGTTGAATTAGAAAATCTGGAAAATCCATATTGTTTCCATTCTTGGTAGTGTGTTTGCTCCAGGTTCCTCCACGGTATAATTTTGTTATTCTTAACAAAATTATACTGCAGTCAAGGACGTTTTTAGCAGATTTTAGCACTTATTTCTATCATTTTTAGCAAACATGTATGTGGTGATTGTGTTCAAATTGTGTTTCTTATCCTTTTGTAAAGCACACTCATCTGAATGTGCCATTCATATAACTAAACTGCTGTGTGTGGAATTTTACACAATATATGGAATCCCAGGCAGACATTAACAGGCTATAGGTAATTTAGCAGCATTCAGTTTTGTTAGAATAAAACAACATGGTGGCTCAGAGGTTAGCACACTGGCCTTTGCAGCGCACGGTCCCAGGTTCAACTCCCAGCCAGGACTGATAGTCTGCATGGAGTTTGTAGGGTCTCTCTGTGTTTGCATGAGTTTCCTCTGGGTACTCCGGCTCCCTCCCACATCCTAAAAACATGCAGTTAGGTTGATTGACTTCTCCCCAAAAGAATTTTCTTAGACTGTATTAAAGACATAGGACTATATTAGGGAAATTGGATTATGAGGATTTTTTATTAAGTTTTAATTAAGCTTTTATTTCCAACCAACATGTTAAACAGATAAGTTGCATTGATACAAAAGTACAGGACCACTTACAAAATTACAGTATAAGCATGCAAGGGAAACCATGCAATTAATATTAATTAATAAATAAACACAATCTCACAGTAAAGGCATCATAGATTCACACGTAGATTCGGGTAACAAACTTGTAAATGGGGCATCATAGTACAAAGGATATTCTATTTAAACAGGTTGGAAGCAACCATTTTTAAAGTTAGGGGACACTGGGCGGGGGCAGTGGGGTGGAGTGATCCCCTCCAGTCACAGGGGTCAACCCAGATACCTATTAGATAGGGCTGTCAACTTCCAGAGGTGATTGTGGATCGACGGGCACACATATTGCCTCTGCTAATGGGATTGGGGACTAGGCATTTTCTAGTGGAGAGGTCATTCAAAATCTGTACAAAGTGCATTGAAAGGTATATGTTGGGCAATTTTGTATACCTTGAATAATAATCTTTCTATTGTTTAAAAAAAGGACAAAGCTTTCTATAAATAATGGCAACCAGTGGATTATAGTGTTTCCTGCAGAAGAAAAATCATATCTGTAAGACAAGAAAGCAGTTGGGTGCTGCTTCATCTGCTGGCCCAAATCCTATCACTACTAGAAATGCACATCGCAGTTCTGCTGCATGGGTCTAGGCTGTATGACTGGAAGCCACACATTCTGCCATTATAGCTATTGTCAGTCTGCACTTTCCTGTGTAGTGCAGTCTATTCCTTGCTGACCATAAAAAGTCATGTATGGAACAGGCGTGGCCAGTGCCTCTTACCGTGCCTAGCACCCCAATAGCACCCAATAACTTGGTGAGAATATATTTAGGTTATGCATTGCGGCACTTGTTTCTAGCAGGCGAAGCCATTCGAGGCATCTAAGGATTCCACCTGAACATTAAGGCCTTGATGTATTAAAGCTCTCCAAGGCTGGAGAGACTACACTTTCACCAGTAAAGCTAGGTGATCAAGCAAACCTGGAATGGATTTCTTCAATGTACTTTGCTAGCAAATGCTTTGAATCCTGGCTCATATCCATCCCAGGTTTGTTGGATCACCCAGCTTCACTGGTGAAAGTGTATTCTCTCCAGCCTTGGAGAGCTTTAATAAATCAGGGCCCAAACCTCTGCCTGCACTGGTTTCTAGAATTTTGTCTTGAACTTTTCTTCACTTCAGTCTACATTTGACCCTTCAGTGATTGGATCTTAACTTTAAATTTGAAAGGATCAGATAGTTATAATAATAAGAAAGTTGCTATGCATGGTAGGAGGCACTGCTAAGCATGGTATGAGGCACTGGCCACTTCTGTCACATAAATTACTTTTTTGGTCAGCCAGTATACTAAAAACAGTTATGATGATTATCTAGCTGACAGAGCTCAGATGTAGGGGAATCCAAGCAAACAAATATATAAAACATATACAATCATTAGAAAAAGAATGTACACTTTTTCAATTCCTACTCCTAAGTCTTGTCCAAAATAGAGAAGCCATGTGTGGAAACACTAATAAACCCATGATGAAATATTCTGTACTAATGATTTTATCTGACCCTCTTATGGAGAAATTTTTGCCATATCCCAATCTTTGGCCCAACAGTTTTGCAGCCTTGCTTCAGTTCAGTAACGTTTTGCAGGCATTCCTTAATGCACAGTTCTGTTAAAGTCCTGATAAAGCATTTTAATTGGGGATTTTTTTGCTATTCTGTTCTATATTTGCTGGTGTACTTGGGATCATTGACACACAACCCAATATTGGCCAAGCTTTAGCTGATACACAGATGACAACACTTTCACTCTTATACTTTGGTATACAGGGGAGTTTGTGGCTGATCTATAATTGTGCTGATATGCTGTTTGGTTTCTTACATTGTTTCAGAATTCTTGTGTCTTGTTCATATACAGTTGTGCAAACTTGTGCCACAATGCTATCTTCTTTTTAGAGAGGAGGCTTTTTTTCCTGGCAAGCCTTCCATACAAGCCATTCCTAATAAATATTTTTTCTAATTGGACTGCCACAAGCTTTACCATTTAACATTCCAATTTTATACATGTAGAGTCTGGGATGTAGCTTTTGGAGTTTTGCAATCTCTGAGTTTTGCACAATCTAATCATGGATTGAATTTGCTGGCTCATCCACTTCTTGGAAGGTTGGTAGCTATCTTGAACATTTTCTACCTTCTTTAAGATCATTGCTAATGTCTTTACTCATTGGCATTGTGTTAATACACAGATCAGTTAACCCTCAAAACTTCTGCTTTTATAGAGGTGATCACATTTGCTGATGATCAATTAATCTAATTCATTGGATCAGCAGCATCAGGCTGCTGTTGACCCGTTTAATGAAAGGAAATGGTAAGGGTGTACTTATTTTTCACCTAACATTTTTCACTTGACATTTGACATAGCCTTTGTTAAATAATGGCATTGTGTAGTATATGTATGGTGGTTGAAAGTTTGGGAACCCTTTAAAATAATTTTAGGTCACATTCAAATAATGTAAGCTCTTCAGGATCAGTCTCCTCTTCTCCTCCCGTGTCACTGTCTGTATCTGTCATTTGCAAGCCCTATTATAGTACCGCAATGTGTAATATGTTGGAGCTATTTAAATCCTGATTATTATTATTATTATTAATAATAATATTAATAATAATAATAATAATATATAGAAAACCTACTCAAACTTTTAAGCACTACTGGGTATATATGTAGAACTATATACAACAATTGTATTCTCGTCATCAATAAGCAATAGTAAAAATATAAATACAAAAATAAAATGAAATTGTTAAACCCTAATTTAAAAATATTTGGAAATTGAGAAATTAATTGAAATTGAAATTGAATTGGAATTGAAAATTAAAACACAAAAATGCAGGAAAATGTCAGTGCAAATGAGGAGAAACGTGGATGTAGGGGAATGGCTCTTAAACCAGAAGGTATTTTTACTAATCTGTCTTAAGTAGGTTATGATGAACATATATATCATGTTCTTTAGTTTAAAAATGAGTTAGACAAGGTATAGTAGTTGGGACAATAACTCCTGCTCCTGCAAACGAGTTGGATTTCTGTGATTCTCATAGACCTGGCACCAGCTGCTTTCAGATGCTTCACTGCACCTATAGCTGTCTTTGCCACAAGGCCCACTGCTTCCCAGTTTCTTGCCCTAATATTATGACTGCTAAAGTCCAGGTGGACAAAGAAGAATGTCAAAATCCATCATCCCTACTGGGAATATGTTCTTATTCAGTAGAGATTTTTTTTTACCTTTAGTTAAAAGTGGATCAGTACCTGTCACTGAGGGATTTTGGCATTGACCATCCTTTTCCAATGTCTAGTCATTAGCTAGGCATTTCTTAGTATATATTTTTGTTTTACTTATCACATCCCCACTCATGCTGTGGGACCTTAGCTTAGTTGTTTCTGTGCTATTTAGGCCCGAACCATTCACCCCTTCAACCACTGCTGACCTTATCACAGAAAGTGGCCATTTCTTTGACATATGTGGTTTAAGAAGAAGTATTTTATCTTGTACACCTCCTTTTCTTTTTTTCTCAAAGATAATCCAGTCAAGAAAACTTGACTTATGCTAGTCTCTGCTGCTTTGCAAGGAGGTTGCTCTACATATGTTAGGGTAAGCCATTATAGTGTACCTACTGTAAATGTGACTCTTCCTGCTATCAAGAAAATGCATGTTGTGTTACACTTGCATGGCCCATTTTTGTTTGTTATCATAAATAGGCCACATAAGGGTCATTCAATATTATGAGCCTATGCTCTTGTTTTCAGCAATTTAAGAAGAAAGGCTAGGATAATATTTTGTTTGAACATATTAGGAGCTAATAAAAAAATTCCAAGCTTTTACATGAAAATATGGTCAGATAGCAAGCCTAGGTATGGGGTTTAAAGATTGTTTACAGAAGTCTCAACAGATTTCTAAAACTTTTAAAGACTAAAGACAGAATCTATTTGTGTGTGGTAATATCTAATAATGTTAATTGTGTTTAAGCAATACCCTAAAATGAACTCTATATATAAAAAACAAGTTACAAGTCATCCTGAGCAGTGAAGTGCTGTTACTTTACTAACATGGCCTTCTTTCTCATAAACACAGTACAGTACAAGCATTTTAATAACTGGAAAAAGAAAAAACTATTTTAACCACTCTTACATCTGATTATTAGCAAATGCACATCTGTATTCATAGATATTTTTTAAAAAACAATTAGGAGATTTATATCTATGCATATGTGAATTATATGTCCCTGGGTTTAATTATATCAACGGTCTTTAATGCACATACACCAACCACTTAGATCAAGAATTCCTCTCTTTTGAATTGACAGGAAATGATTATAGCTGGACTTCAGCCTGAAACCTCTTATTCAATCACTGTTGCTGCATATACTATGAAAGGAGACGGTGCACGCTGCAAACCAAAGGTTGTCACTACTAAGAGTGCTGGTGAGTACATACCAATGAGTCCAAAGTTTAACAGGTAGTGAGCTGTCACTCTAGTATTTACGCAATGTGCTATGTGAAGCATGGTGACCATGCACAATGAGGATTTTTATGCAAATAATTTTGAGAAATAAAGTCACAACATTGTGGGCACAAAAACACTAAGTCTAATACATTTAAAACTTAAAATGGGTATAGAGATGGTTAGAAAATGATTTCTGTTACTTTTTAACAAAAATAATAGGAATAGATAAGTATTGTCCATACATACAATTGGCTGATGAATTCAATACATACATCCAATGAGTTCTGATGAACTAAAAAAATAAAGGCATCTGACGTTATCCTAACCACAAATGATTGAAAACTATGGTCTTAAATTGTAGAAATGTTTTATATGAACTGATGCCTTTCTACATTTGCATATACAGAGGTATAAATGTATGTGTTCGTAGGTTAAAAAAAAATGTATGCCCCATTTTTTAAAACTATTGTTGGCATCATGTGACTAGGTAGCCAGCATGTGTGTACCTCTTCTTGTTGGTTTATTGCGTTGCAAAAATTTGAAGGATTACAGAATTTGAGTTCCATGCATGTGTCATATGGTTTGAAAATATCAGTACAGGAAGTAATCCAATCCCTTAGTGATAGATTTATATGTTACTGAAGTAATTGCTGAGCCCGGTAGATTAACAAAGAAGGAAAAAAGTGTAGCGGCTCTTTATGGCAACCATATTTTTGTAAAAACTAGTAAAATCCTTTATTTAGCTTAATTAGGATAAAACAAAATTACAAAAGTACATTTACTTATAAAGAAAAGGGTGTGATTCTGACAAATTTAAACAAAATTATCTTGACAATTGTATTTAGGGTAGATGTTTTTATTATTAATTTTGATCCTATGTTTAGTAGGTCTAAACTTAAGATCGAAATTATTAATGAAAACATCTACCCTAAATATAATTATTAAGATAATTTTGTTTAAAATTGTCAGAATCTAACCATTTCAATACATTTACAACACAAGAAACTGTTGGTAAAGCTTATTTAGAAATGTTGTATTAATACATCTATAGCAAAGCCATTATAAAACTTACATCTGTTTTTTTAGATAGTTTTGGGGATACCCAAGAAATAAAGTGAACTAGGTCTGCTATTACATTTCGTCTGGCCATCTTTCCTTTTGAGGAGCTTGCAAAAACCGAAATCCTTTCTGTTAGAATCTCATTCTAGAAATTTTAGTTCCAATTTGCTTATGTGTCCAGTATTCATTGGGAGCTTTGAAATTTGAATCCTTTTGTATGCTGCCACTCCAAGAGGTTTAAATTTTATTCAAAGGAAAAGCGACTAACTTTGTAGTGGTTTTTAACCTATGTATGTTTAGGAACTACTTTAGCTTAGTATCCTTAAGAGGCAGGAGACCCTTTTCAGTGCTGCTGTGTGGTGTGTGACTATTATTTTATATTATTCTTCAGTTGGTAAAATGCTGGTAGTTAAGGCCACATTATCAAGTCTTTAGTTGTGTCCCCAGCAGCTAGTTGCAGTGTCTTCCAAAATTATAAACCATCTGGTACTTCACTGAGATGGGCCTGCACTCTGCTTGTCATTGCAAAGGTCATTTGTGGACTAAGTTGTTTTTTTTTTTTTTTACTTTTGTCTTCTTCACTGTATGATCTTCACTGGGTCTGGGGAAACCCTGTAACTGCTACCTATGTGATTGCATGTTGCACTTACTTTAGACTTTAGTCTATATTGCTGCTAGCTGCTTTACAGAAATTGTGTGGTCGTTAAAAAAGTATGATGTTCTGACATTTTTGCTGGACTTTTTCATTGCATCTTTGTATAATATTTTAAACCTATATTGAATATAATTCTATTGTCACTTCTCCCAACAATTCTGCTTGCACTCTTAACAGACTTAGATTTATTCATTTTGTGATGTTACAAATTCTCTTTTGACCTGCCTGTTTGTTTCCACTTCAAAGCTGCCTTTGGTGGTTTCAGGCATACCTGTGGCTACCACAGATCATGGAAAAATTTGCCTTGGGTATTCAAGACCAACCAGGGTCAGGGAGCTGCAAAAAACATCCCTGTACCTCCTAATGTAGTCATGTTAGGTTTCTGACTTCTAACATATGGGTCACCATGTTTGGTGTGTCATCTATTATTCAGGGTTTTACAGTGGACTGTCCTCATGCTAACTGCAAGGTAAAAGAAGACCATAATGAGCCTCATCTATTCTTTCATTCAGGCATTTAGGCTGGTAAGCAAAGCTTTTCTGCTGCAATACTGTAGTCACAAACAATCCACTAAGCTTTTCCTAAATCATTCCCATTTTACGGAGTTATTTAACAAAGAATGAAAGCCTTGGTTTCCTGATTGAAATCAATAATGGGCTGGTCCAGATTTCTATGTAAGGAAATGACTTCTAAAATCACTGTTGCATGTAACTCATTTGGTAAATCAATTCACTCAGATTGTGAGTACTCTGAAGTGATGGATGGGCAGCTAGGTATTCAAAAGTTTTCAACTCAGAAACCTTTCTTGGGGAACAGACTGTTCAGAAATCATTGGGGATGTCACTGTAAGCCCAAGCACATTTGCCTTTCAACACTCCATTCTTGTCCTTCCAAATTATTAGTAACATTTGAAGCAGGCTTCTTGGCGGGCTCCTAGCAGCCTTGGAGTGCACAAAATCCTAAACTACTGACAAAACTAATCACAATATTTGTATTTAAAGGTAAGGGATAATTGTTGTCTAAACTTTCGGCTGCAACACATCCCTAATATATACATTATTTACATGGAGTACTAAAGGTAGTTTTGGACTTCTTCTGTCAGGTGGTTTGTTCTAATTTCTTTATTTTGTTCCAAAAAGTCACTGTCTTCACATGCCAATCAGGAATACCGATTCAATGAGAGATCACTTCAGTACCTCTCCAGGAAAGGTTTAGACGTTTTGATTTGGGATGCTTACTTTTACACCCCTACTTTTCCTGACCATCACTTTCTTTGCTTTGTTAAATGAGTTGTCAGTTTATGCACTACCTTTTTGGCTGACATATACACCAAGGTCTAGGCTCTGGTTTTGGCTCTGTTTTTAATCAGGGGGGTTTCTTTAAATGGCATGTTACTTTTCTTTTACGCAGTGAATGCCAGACCTCCACTTGATATACTTTTTTTTCTGTTGCAATTTTTTATTTATTGCAATGTCCAAAAAACTGGAGAGGCACTAAATACAGCCCATTTTCCTGGCTTTCTAACATCCATCACTTAACTGCCTTCTAAATTTGCTTTCTTGTCCTTCACAGGGATAAAGTGGTACTCAGTCTATGACAGGGGTCCCCAACAGGTGGATCGTGATCTACCGGTAGTTCCCAAAGGCGATGCAAGTAGATCACGGAGCCCTGACTTTCAAAATAAACTCTACCCCGCACA
The DNA here is from genome assembly GCF_032062135.1 of Pyxicephalus adspersus. Classification (NCBI taxonomy): domain Eukaryota; kingdom Metazoa; phylum Chordata; class Amphibia; order Anura; family Pyxicephalidae; genus Pyxicephalus; species Pyxicephalus adspersus. The sequence continues at coordinate 69,855,576 of NC_092860.1, forward strand.
GGAGTTAAGTCCAAGTTTTTATTGTTGGCAGATCATTTTGACTTGGTCATTTTAAAAGTGGCTCTGAAGCCAAAAAAATGTGGGCACCCCTGGTCATTGACCTTCCTGTTTTACTCACGGGTATAACCTTTCATATTAAAACTTGCATAATGAAGACATTACTTCTAGTTCTTGGGTTGCAATTACTCTTATAAATTTTGTAAAGTTTTTTTTTTTGTTATAAAATCCTTTTCTCAAGTAGTTTTTCGTAGGATACAGCTTTACTCCCCTATTTAGGTACGGTTTTTATGTTGGCCTGTTGTGTTTCTGTTGTTTTGAGAAGGTTTCCCTGTTGTTTACTGCTGGTTGCAGTGCATGTCTGGTTGCATTGTCACTAGGAGCCTGCCTCTTTTTGCCTTGAAATCTTTCTGCAGGTAGGAGTATACTAACAGATAGAAAATATTCTACCTGGCTGCTGCATGTATTCCATTTTTCAGCAAAAGTAGAATACTTGCTTTCATGACACACTGTGATTCCTCCCAAAGTCTTTTATGAATATGTCTTTTATGTCACTATGAATGTACAAAAGGACAAGGAAACAACAACATATGGTGAAGGTAACAAGTATTTAACATGTGCTGCATCTGGGAACAGGAAAGTAGTTGTGAATCTACACTCAGGGAATCAAACAGGTCATTTCCAGGGTCATTTTAAGGTATATATTAGCTGTCTTTAAAGTTATGCTTTCTTTCTTCAACAAAAAATAAATAAATACATAAAATTGTGGTTCCCTATCAATCACAAAATTATGTATCACATAAAAAAAGAAGTTGAACTAGCTTGTGTATATTTAGAAACCTGGACTCTTGAAAGGGTGGGCTATGAGCAGCACTGATAGGGATAAGGGGATGCCATAACTCTACAAGTGGATCAGTGGTGAGAATACTGCTGTCTGTAGGATAAGTCTCTGTAAATAGGTAAGGTTAAGTAAAGTAAAGATTAACCTAAACTTAAAAGAATATCTAGGATTTAGAAACCATACTTTAAGTATAAGGCGCCTGGTCCAGGTCATAGAATTTTATCACTAGTGTTTGTATTAATATTATTAGCTAGTATTTATGTAGCGCCAACATTTTACAAAGTCCAAAGTCATGTCACTAGCTGTCCCTTACAGCTTACAATATAATGTCCTTACCATAGTCATATCAAATTTTTTGGGGAAGCCAATTAATCTAACTGTATGTTTTGGGAATGTGGGAGGTAACCGGAGTACTTGGAAGAAAGCCACACAAACACAGAGATGCAAACTCTGCATATAGCACCCTGGCGAGATTTGAACCTGGCAAAGGCCAGAGTGCTAACCTCTAAGCCACCATGCTGCCTATATTTTATATTTATTTCCCATAGGAATACATTTTATGAAACCATACATTAAAAAAATCTTCTTTGTCCTTTATTGAGAATATCCCTGTCTATAGGCTTAGTTTATAAAACAGAGAATCAGACATTCGCTCATACTTTCCCTTGTGGGAATTTTGCAGACCCATGTGTTTAAATGGCAGCAGTTGATTCCTTCTAGGGGATGAACCAAGAAATAGGTAGACAGAGTTTATTTTTGGCAAAGTATATCATCAAAGCTGTGAAAATTTACAAAAGGTTTAAATCAACAGTACATAACTTAAATTTCATCCCTGTCTCACAACTCTTGTGAGGTTTTCTAAGAAGTTAAGCTATACAGTAGATTCCTATATATAATAGATAGTAGAGAATTAGATGACTTGAAACACTCTAAATAAAGTCCATTGGTCTCTTTAACCCAACACATTTCACCTTAATGGCTTCCTCAGGGGAGTTTGGGACTAATAACGAACATAGATATAAGAGTACAATACATAGAATACATAGCAATTAAATCATATAGAGATATGTTAAAAAAATGTTAAGAGTTTTTCAAGATATATCTACTTAATTTGTTTCTCAGTCCTGTACTCCTTTTTCTTTCTGCAACAAACTAAAAAAAATTTTTTTTCTTTAACAATCATTTTATAAGAAGAATATTGAGGTATGGGATACAGAAATTAATAAGCAGGAGTATTGCAAAAATATGAACAACAGGAAATAAAAAGTGACAATGCATATTACCAAGAAACGGGTAACATTAACAAAATATATTAGCGATATCCAACAGTATTCAACAGATTGAAACTGCAAAGTGGCATACTCCAGACCTACTCAGTGAGGGGGGGAGGGGTAGGTGGAGATAGGGCGCCTGGTGAGCTGCTAAAAACACAAAAGCTGCCAGTTTCCCGGAGGGCCACGGGAGTGTCAGGTCAGGGAGGTGTGGAAGAGCCTGCCAGGGGTCAGTGTCCAATGTCCTTTGTAACAACATGCCTAGCAAGGTATGTATGGAGTCCCAAAAGCCAACACTCTTCATACACATCAATACACATCAACCAAATGTGGAACATGTCTCCTGTGTCATCACATCTGTGCAAGTAGCAGCCCAACGTTCTTGAATGCTCTTCAATGAAGCTCTTCAATGAGAGGAGGCTAGGTTAGGGTTAGGCAGGGAGATTAGAGGCTGTGTCAGGGTGAGCAGCATTTCATCAGCATATAAGCGTTGTTTGTACTCCATATCATCAACTTGTACACCATGTATGCATCTTGGTGGCTTGGGGTTCATAGCTAGCGCGAATAATCCTTGCCAGGTACAACCTTGGATTGGGAAGGGACTGGAGAAGTGGTCAGCATATTAAACAAGCACACACACACAAATTTAGACACAATGATGTCAAACCCTTTTTGTATATTGAGATAATAGAAATCAAGACTCTGTGTTTGTTCAGTAGGTGGATAAGGTGGGACACCTTACGGATGTTATCAGAGACCTGCCTGTGCGGGACGGAACCAATCTGGTCTTTATGGATCAACTGGTCCACACATGTGTTATGCCTGGTGGCTAAATTTTTAGCAAGGAGCTTGATATCTAGGTTAGGTGGGAAGATAGGGCAATAATTTTTTGGCTCATGGTTGTCTTTTTTGGGGAGCACAGATAGGAAGGCAGCCAAAGAAGAGTGGTGCAGGTGACCATCCTTCAGATGTGGGGCCAATGTATCAACAAATTTTTTGTATTATATAGCTGAAAATCCATTGGGTCCTGGGCATTTAAAAGATTTCAGCTGTTAGATAGCCGTCAGGATCTGCAGGACTGTGATGTTAGATTTAGACGCTCCATGCAGGTTTGTAGCGTCTAATACGCTCCATGCTCCATGCTCCAGCAGAACTCGGCCACTGCAGAAGCAGGAAAAGAGGGAGGGTTAAAGTAGATAGAGGGGAGGATTGATTCAAAGCTAGCTACTACTTTTGCAGGTTTGGAGGTAAGTGCCCCAGTGCAAGATCGAACTCAATAAGGCTTAAAGGCTCTGGGTCAGGTCTGCTATTTGGCTAACCCATTCCCAAAGCAAACTAGAGTTGTTCCCGCAGGGTAGCCTAATGGACCTCCCTCAGGGTTATCAAGGAGACGGTTGGGGTTTTCTTGTTTTGTGAGAAGATAAACTTTTCTTTCTTAATTCCTACAGTTCCTTGCACCATACTTTTGGAAGACTGTAGACAATACTGTAGATTATTCCTATGTAAATGTGCAGATGACCAGAATAATTAGGGTTGAGAAAGGAGGACAGGCATATACTAAATTAAGAGACAAAGTTCGAAAACTAGCAGTGCTTTTTGTTCACACAGTTGTTTCACAGTGTGATACAACTTTATTTTATACCCCTTTTGCTAAAGATTCTGCTAATCATGCTTTTTAAGGTGATTTTTACTAGGTATTAACCACCTTGCCGTTAAGCCCGAGCATGCTCGGGCTAAAAACTTTTGCAATTCTCGTTAACCCCGAGTTTTTGTCACCAGGTGGTTAAATGTAAACAAATGTTATGTTGCAATCCGATTGTCATACATTGTATGACAATCGGATTACAACTGAAAGGAAATACTACATGATTGTGTGTTTCAAACTTTTTTTTATATTCATGATATCTACTAGACCCTTGTTCGGACATATTTCTGTAACTTACAGGTCTAAAATGTAAAAAAAAATTTCATGAAAAACAGTGTAACGCTTTTGGTACAGAAATCTAGACATCAGTGTAACGCCCAGGAGGTTAAAGAACAATAGATGTTTATTCAACATATGTCAAACAGTACACAGGGAAGTACCATTAATGGACATTAGAAACGTGTGACCGAAAAGACAACTTGTTACAAGGCAATGATATATGTATTCAGGTATAAAGGTAATCTTTGTACTGTATGTCTGCATATATATTGCAGAAATTTAAGTAAGAAAATATTTTAAAAACAATATTTTTTAATTAACTCTTAGTTATTAGAAAGCTAATGTTGATGTTAACAACATTGGCAGTTTAGTGGGTATTTACCGGGTGAATACCTATGAATCTAAGGTCGTGTTTTTTTGTATATCTAGCAAGACCAGATTTTATCACATTTGTAGGGAAAAACAGAAAACCTTTTTCAGTAATTCTCTCCTATTTAAAATTAGGGTGTTCTGTATTTTACTACTATCAAAGGGGCTATTGTAAGGCTGTGGGGAGGAATTATATAAGTAGTTTTAAGGAAAAATACATCCGAGATGGCAACAGAACAGACTGCATTTTCTTAAAAAATGTAGCCTTTAATAATGTAAGGCCCTTGTCCACCATCAATTCTTACCAGACAACAATACCACAATTAAATATTGCATTCCTCACATATAGCAAGCTCCTACTCATCCTTGGGAGGTTAGATGTACTGTTGCAGCACTTCCCCCAGAAATGATGTGCGCTAAGAATGGCATCTGGGCAACATAGATTGACAGAGAACCAGTGGCCCACAAGATAACTATACAAGAAAAATGGGTCATCAACGATAACCAAAATGCAAAGCAGAAGCAGGTCAAGTCACATAAATAGTGTACACCTGTGTGACAATTTGTCTGTATCCATACAGTAAATAGACCTGAAAAGCCCCTGACTCAACCACACCACTAAACAAACTACATGAAGACCAAGAAGCATTTGAAATAGATGAGATACAAAATTGTGTAGATGTTTAGATCAGGGTGGATTAAAAAACAAAATCACTTGGGCCTTCAGCAGAGAAAGTATAGAATGATATAGAACAATTCCTAAATGCCAAGAAAAAAAAAAAGCAACATTTTTCTTAGCTAAACAAGTGGACTTTTCAGTGTGGTCTGAGGTAATCTTTAGAGATCAAACAGAGACAGCATCCTATGCACTACCAATACTATCGATTGAGATATATGAACAGCTTCCCCTTAAGATTAAAATGGCACATTGGAGAAAAAAGGACTTTACAACTTGCTTGGATTAGGGGACTTACCTCCAAACTTGTATCTGTGGCAACGGCTAGCTACCTTGGGTTTTCCCCCAGCCGACATGTACAAATTATTTTTAATCCTTTTTATAATAAATATATTACTCTGTCTACATACATCCGCAAATGGCATAGTTTAATGTTTACAGAAGAACAATTGGTATGGGATTTTAGATCAGTTTACAAGTATATTAAATGCATAACACACTTGGGATACCTTAGGCTTTTTTTAAGGTGGTAAAGGACATGATACATAATTTCTAAATACAACCTTGCTGTATCCCAGTTCTGTTGGAGAGAGTGGGGACAAACATGTTTCCTTGTCCATGTTTTTTGGAAATAAAGTATCAAAAGTATCAAAGGTATTTGGATTTTGGTATAAGATGGAGGCGCCAATATGTCTCATGTCATATACAGATTTAATACGCAGGCTCAGTATGGAAAATTGTTTGCTTACAATACTTATTAGACTGTTATATTTCATACAATTTGGTCTTCTTGACTGGCACACAACAGATGCACTTCCAATTAGGAAGAAATGTGTTCTATTATGATTTTATTGTAGCCATAAAAAAAAAGCCATTGCTTTTTTATGGAAAAAAGAAAAAAAGTGAAGGACTTTCTAAACACATGGACGAAGGTTCTCTGGTTCAGATGAGACTAAAAGGTATATTTTTTTGCCATTATGGAAATCACCATATGTGGCACATTTCCATCACCAAAAGAACACCATTCCCACAGCGAATCGTGGTAGTGGCAGGATAATGTTTTTCATCAGCAGGGAGAGGATACCTGGTCAAGATAGAGGATAGATGAATGACACTAAATACAGGGCAATTCCTGAAGGTAAACCTTGTTCAGTATGCCAGATATTGAGACTGTGACAAAGATTTACCTTTAAGCAGGAAAATGACTTTAAAGATAACGCTACAGATATGTAAGCATGGTTTAAAGAGAAACACCTAAATGTCTTGGAATGGTCTAATCAATCTAATTCAGAATCTATGTCTTCTGTATAGCAATGCTACCCATGAAATTGGAACAGTTTTGCTATGTTGACTGGATTGAAATTCCAATATGCTAAGCTAGGACAAACATTAAGAGGGTTGAAAACTTTTACAAGGCATTTACAGGGCATTGTGTGTGTGTGTGTGTATACATGCATAACACACATATAATAGTTTTTTTTTTTTAAGTACCATAAACAAACTTTAAAAAAAAAAAGAAAAAAAAGTCAATTCCCAGATCAGAGCTGTCTAACTAGTAGCCTGTGGGCCACATACAGTCTGTGGAGTTTTCTTCCGTCGCCTGGGAGTCCTACCCAGTCCTGCTGCCTTTCACTGTAACTGAATTTCACTGTCACTGAATTAGGTTCGGCCAGCATTAGTCAGCAATAGACATAAGGGAGTATTCTAGTGTTGATGGATTCTTTTGCTATGCAGAAGATCAGCACTTTCAAAATGCCATTGTGACAATTTGTTTGCCTGTCCCTGTAGCTTCATTCAGACTTCAGACCATGGCAGCATCCAGTAAGGGAATAGGAGAGATCTACCATCATTCCTCTTACTTGGTCATGGGACTTGTCACATGACCAGTACACAGCCTTGCAAAGTAAAAGTAAAATCTGATTGAAGAGCTTCACTGTGTTAGCCATCTGGGCACTGTGCGGATCTGGGTTCTAAATAAAACTGGTAGGAAATTGTGCATCTTGTCATAATAGCACTTTGAAAATGCAGATTGATCTGCTGGCTGAATGAAGCTATCAACACTATCTTACTATGCATATGGCTGCAATCCAGCAACATGACACACATCCTAGTATTGACTAGGGATGTGCAGGCACATTTTGTAAACTTTTTCAAAAATGATTTTTCCAGGAAATGTTCTCTCTTTTTTTAATTTTCTACTTTTTATGAAAAATTCAGCATGTGGTAAATGTGGTAAAAATTCATTAGGGGCCATTGTCCGACTAATACAGTGTTCCCAGGCGTCACTGCAAAACATACAGAGTGTGTACAGACACCCCCAACAACCAATAGAAATTCAGCTCTCCTTTCCTAGTTAAGTCACAGACTGGGATTTCTTCTCATTCCGATCCTTGCTCTTGATAAGGGTAGGGAAGGAGAGTGTTTAGGAGAAGACAAAGCTTTGCTGCCATACGAGAACCTTTACAATTTGAAGAAAACATTTTACAAAAAAATTAGTTTTTTGAGGTAGGATCAGTTTTGTAGTGATGGAGAGGCTCAAGCATCTTATCTGCTGAAAGTTTCTGTTCTGTCATCCTGGTTAGTAGCTTCTCAGTACCCCTACTTATGTTTCATTTGACAGTGTAACAAAAACTACCATTATTACCCAGCACACTTCTCACATTGATAAAAGTTCTGTTTTTTTTTAACACAGTTCTCTAGAATTTTTTTTGTATTCTTATTTCTAATTACATTCTTACTCCAGTATTTACCACACTTTACAGCGAGAGTACTATATATTGGTACACCGAGTGAACAATGTGTAGCAAAAAACATCAAAGATTTTGAAGTCATAATCCTGAGATTGTTCTTTATTTTCACAGTTTGCATTGAATAATTTATACTGATAAACACTAATAATTGTGACTTAAGATTGGAGAGGGGTCAGGAGGTGGTGGAGATGTCTAGTAGGCTGACTGGCGTGGGACGTGGGACACAGTAAAGACAGCTGAGGTTTTGAGAAAGTGGAAGAGCGAGACTTGAGGTAGAGGAGTTCTTCCATGGAGTTTTTCCATGATCCATGAAAAAACCTTACAAATTTAATTAACAGCAATAGTTAGAGGACGACGTAAAGATTCAGGACAATGGGCCTCCTGTTTAAAATGTCTGCATACATGCCTTTGAAATGGCCACCCATGTTTATACCATGAAGAATTACTGGCTGGCCACACTTCTTGACCTCCACCACAGAGCAGATGTCGCAGATTTTATGAAGCCCAGCATGCAGGATGGTCGAATGCACCACTTTAGAAAACTTCCCTCAGAAAAGGTTTGTGAAGCCTCCTTTATTCTCATCCACCAGAAGCCTCCACATACACCTATACCTCTCAAACAGCAAGCAGCATTGGACACAGAGGTGGCCCGTTACATTATATCTGTCATTACTAACAGAGTTCTGTTACTGGGATAGCCAGCCATGCAACAGCCATCTCATTCAGAAAATGTACTTTTTTCTCCTCAATTCATAACTAAATATACAGAGCCTGATTTATTAAAGCTCTCCAAGAAGTGAAGATACATTTTAATCAGTGAACCTGCGTGATCCAGCAATGAATTGAATTTACCCTGGTCCAGGATTGAAGATGTTGGTTAACAGATAGAAAATTACTTTCCACGTTTGCTGGATCAACCAGGATCACCGATAAAAGTTTATCTTCTCCAATCTTGGAGAGCTTTAAGAAATCAGGCCCACAGTATTGAATCGAGTACTTATTACAGTTTAACCATTTGAGCAATATATCTTTTTACCAGATAACAGTATACATTTAAGCACAAATTTAAAGCACAGATGTAAATTGTAAATACTCTCATTCTTCATAACCATTCATGCTACATTTGGGAACAGTACAAGCACCAGATCACCTTGCCACTTCACATTATTAGGTGCAAAAAAGCATCTTCAGCCATGTTTCAAACATAATGAAAGCACGTTTTAGTTATTATTGTTTGTTAAGGTGTGAGACATTAGGAAACCCCTTTCTCATCTGTTTCACATTTGTTTGTTTATACAAGCCCTTAAATAGTAGTAACATGTTTAATTAGGTAATAAAAAAAAGGAATATTTTCATTATTTATCAGGTTTATTATTTGTTTAAATGTGCTAATTACATTTCAGCTTAACTAGAATTGATAAAAATGCATTAAAAGTAAACTTTTTTTTGTTTCAGTTTATGGAAAACCTGGCTTTTCTGTACGTCAGACTTCGGAGAGCAGCCTACAATTACAATGGGAACCACCAAGTGAGTCAGTTGAGCACATCCTAGGGTATCGCCTACAGTATGGGCGCCATGATGCAAAAGTTTTATCAACGCTAGAGTTTGGACCTCAACAAAAGACATACACAGCCACCAATGTCCACAAGGGCGCAAAATACATTTTTAAAATGGCGGTCAAAGGCCGGGCGGGCTTTAGTGAGGAAGCTGTGAAAGATTTTATCATACCAGGGGAAGCACCTAAAGGTTATCCTTTATTAACTGAGCCTGGCAATATCAGTTCTGTAACTATCCAGCTAAACTGGCTGCCTCCTGTTTTGGCTGAACAAAATGAGGAAATCACCAAGTATACAGTAGCCTACTGGGTTGCTGAAACTCCTGAAAAAGTGTTGGAATTGGACCTGCCATCATCTCAAAGCTCTTGCTTGCTGAGCAATCTGAAGCCTAGTACTGTGTATGAAGTCAAAATACGTGCACACACCAGTACGGGGCCTGGGCCTTACAGTCCAAGTGTCCAGTACCGCACTTTTCTTCTAAATCAAGGTAGGCCTTATCAGTCTTATTTCCTTGGCTTTTAGTTTTGGTTCTTGAAAGCAAGCAGCGCCTGAATCCTCCAACTCCATTGTGACTGTAATAATTGGAATGGTATATATATTTTTTTTTAACTTATAACTGAGTGAATCTGAAAGTATGTTCAGGTAAGTGCTTTTACTTTTCTTAAAGTTTAGTTAAGACACTTCTCATGGGTTTCTGGGTCCACCAGTGACATCCAAGGTGGGATGCCTTCTCTGTCACCTTCCTTTCAGTATATTGTTTACATATTTCATTCTTAAGAATCTGTTTGGTCGTATCATGATAGCTTTTCTCGTTTTAGAGTCTTGAAGCAAAGTGTGGGTTTGTAGAGATTACAGTATAAAAAAATTAAAACACTAACTTTTAAATTTTCCCTTCAAACATTTAAATGTGGTTTTCAAAACAATGGTTTCACAGTGGAAGTTTCATAATAACATTTTCTGGTAACCCTTTTTGTCTTTGCTGTTTTTCAGTAATGCCAAAAAATTTTAAGGTCAAGATGGTTACAAAGACTTCTGTTCTTCTTAGCTGGGAGTTTCCTGAAAATTACAACTCAATTACACCATACAAGGTATTAGGATAGATTATATGTTGTTTACTAAATGTGTTCATGGGTCTTGTGAAACTAAATAGAGAGGTTCCTCAATTATAAGTTGCCTTGTTCCAGTGGGAGAAAATATTGTGGGAGACCATATTACCTTGATGTACCAGTAAAGAGAGCTTTGTGGACCACATTACCACTCATCCAAGTTACAGACCCGGTCGTCAAACCATTCACTAAAAAATCTTTCTTTAATGAATGTATGGGCATTAATAAATCTTAATAATTGCATTTACATCTAAAGGCCTTTCATGTGTAAACATTAAAAATTCCAGAGCTTACGGGGCCTTTCGGCCATCCTGTGTGTGCAATCAGTGGCCTCAAAATCAGAACTGTTACTGGGCTGACACTCACTAGGCAGCTACATGAAAGGGTATGTAGGTAGATGAAGAGTAGAGTGAAGGGCCCTGGCCTGTATGGAGATTAATTAGACATTGCTAGGAAATCAGTCAATTTTTCCAGCAAGTGAAAAAAGAATTGATAACACTTTAAAACATTTTTAATAAATTTAATTTATTTTACTCTTTTGTGAAAAAAGAACACATTATGACCCCTGTAAATAACTTTTGGGGCAAGTGAATATTTGGTGCTTTGTTTAGTATCAAACATTTTTTTAACCCCTTCATGAGTTTTGAGTTATGAGTTCATCAGTTCACTACTTCATTTCATTTCATTACACCAGTTCATTGTGGGGTAGCAAGGTGGCACTCAGGTTATATGCACATATGAGTATAAAAAAGAAAGGCTATCCCCAACTTGGGGATAATAGTGGGACCAATTTAGGCCAAACAAACAATGCCTATCAATAAATTTAAACATAATATAAAAAAACATAATTTATGAAAAATTCCATTAAAAAGCAAATGCTCAAAATAAAAAACCATTTAAACACAACATAAATAAAAATCTTCTTTATAGATACTCATTACCAGAGTATTCCAAATTTCAACGTGTTTAGCGGACCTTACTCTGCTTCTTCCGGAAATAGGAGATTCTACAATCATAAAAATACTTTGACATAAATTCATATAACATCTCAGTGTATTCCTAAATAAAAAAAAAATTACAATGCTTTTAGATTGATTACAACTTGCATAAATGTCCCAGAAGTAAGCAATGGTATAAGGCCCTTCTCACACAGAATGGAAAACAGGATATGCACAGGAATACAGCATGGCCAAATGGTCTACTCATGAGAGACAGTTACCAATAGGTTTTAATGCCTTAAAATAACAAATAAAATCCAGCTTCATCACCACAAATCTTTAACCTAATCATAAAGTACCCACCCATTAACATAAAAAAGTCAACATTCACATTATTACCATTGTACCATCATAGTCCCAAGTGTTAAAAGCAGCTTTTCAACAATATATGTGTCCAAATAAAATACCAACATGCTACTTGTACTTCTGAAAGTGTGACACACTTCACACCCTAAAGTTTCTAGTGTTTAGCAGTGTTTTTAACCCATAGTAACCTAAAAGTGTACAAAAACATATTGAATACCTGGTAATACATAATAAAATATGTCTTCTCAAATTTGTCATTAAAGTGCCAGAAATCAATGACTTCAAAATATCTGATATCTATGTATATCTATATACATTACACTAAACTTCATTGATACCATCTAACTCATATAAGGCCACACAAAACCATTGAACATTTATCTAGCTGGAAAACAGGTTTAATATATTCAGACCACCATCAATTAGTGAGCCTAAATTGGCTCCAAATATGTTCCAACATAAATTCTCATAAAACTTAAAATAACTTAACGCCCTGCCGGTCCTTATAGTGATGGCGTCCTACATGGAGACGCCATCCCCCCTATGTCAGGAGGGAGTACCCATCCTACAACAAACATGTAGGCTCCTGCATGTGAACCCACATGGGTTTGAAAGATGTTGGTGCCACATGGAGCACCTATCACTCAGGCAGTGACGTGGATGCCTCCTACACCTGTGATCTGCCCCTCAACTTTGAGTGTAAATCTCCATGGGTGGGTTCAATACCAATTAACTTAACCACAGGGACATATCTATACACTTTTAGTCAAAAACTATAATTATGTATGAAATAAATACACTACAAATATTGATCACATGAACATTATACCTATCCCTAGACATAGTATCTAGTTAAAAACTTTTTTACTTGTATATATGCTCAAATATGCAATAATTTATATACATGTCATAATAGTTATTATTGCACATATACATATATTTTGTATACCTATCATGTTAGTATGTTTACACTTCTATTAACTTTATCACATAATTAATTGGATTATCTTAATCTTGATCACCATAATTCACTTATATGCATATATATACATTTTGTACATATAACAGTAAATTCACATATATATTGAGCATAATTTGTATCACATAGTCTCATCATCCAAGTCTTGATCACCATAATTATTTTATATACATACTGATATCCTAGAAACTAACAACACTAACTTGTCCTTCCCTATTTCTCGAAAACTTTAAACAGATACTATCTTGACACAGAAGAGAAAAAAAAGAGGAGCAGGGGGAAGTTTTTTTTTTACTGAAATGGTTTAAAGCTAATCATCTCATTTAAACATATATATGTTAATAAATTTGTTTTAAATTCCTGTTTGTTTTTTTCCCACATAGAAACAACCACAACTACAGAAAGCCATATATATTACCCCTTTTGTTTTACAATTTACTTTCTGTGTTAACCTTGGAACATCGCTTATTGGTATTTGTATTTGGTCTTCATTTCTGTAAATCCATCTACATTGTCTACATGTCCCACATGGGTATGTAAAAAACCCTTCCCCTACCCCTTTTTTTTACTTCCCTGTGTCAAGATAGTATCTGTTTAAAGTTTTCGAGAAACAGGGAAAGACATGTTAGTGTTGTCAGTTTCAGATATTAATATGTATATAACTTAATTATGGTGATCAAGACATGGACGATTAGACTTTGTGATACAAAATATGTTCAATATATGTGTGAATTTACTGTTATGATTTGTACAAAATGTTTATATGTGCATATAAGTGAATTATGGTGATCAAGATTAAGATACCCAAATTATGTGACATAGTTAATAGTTAAAACCTACTATTGTCACTACTATGTGACATAGTTAATGTTTAAACCTACTAACACGATAGGTATATGAAATATTTGTATATGTGCAATATTAACAATGACAAATGTATAAATTATTGCATATTGGAGCATACAAATATATACGAGTAAAAAGGTCTTTAACTAGATACTATATGCAGGGGTAGGTATAATGGCTATATGATCAACATGTGTAGTGTATTTTTTGTATACATAATAATAGTTTATGACTGAGTTGTATATATATCCCTGTGGTTGAGATAATTGGTATGGGAGACGTTTCTTGTGCCCCACGGAACGCGCAGGTGGCATAGGCTGCCTATGGGGATTTACACTCCTAGTTAATGGGGGCGATCACTGGTGTAAGAGGCATCCACGTCACAGCTTGAGTGATAGGTGCTCCGTGAGGCACTGACATCCCTCAAACCCTGCATGTGAACCCATGTGTGTTTGTTGTGGGACGAGAACTCCCTCCTGACACGGGGGATGGTGTCTCCATGTGGGACAGCGTCACTATATAGATAGGTGGGGCAGCAGTACAGTGGATGGTCTTCTCTCGGAAGGACAGACTGGTTTGATATCCAGAGTATGATTTTAAAAGCTAGGGGAAGTAAGTAATCTATATTTTTATAGGAATTTATGTTGGGACATATGTGGAGCCAATTTAGGCTCACTAATTGATGATGATGTATGCATGGAATTTATAAACTACTATAAATAAGTTATTTTGAAATCATTGATTTCGGGCACTTTAATGACAAATTTGAGAGCACATACATTTTATTATTTTTTACCAAATACTTAATATGTTTTTGTACACTTTTGGGTTATTATGGTTTGGAAACACTGGTAAACACTTGAAACTTTAAGGGTGTGAAGTGTGTCACACTTTCAGAGGTATAAGTAACATGTTGGTATTTTATTGGGACGCATATATTGCTGAAAAGTTGATTTTGACACTTGGGACTATGAGGGTGCAGTTAAAATAATGTGAATGATGCACTTTTTTATTTTAATAGTTGGGTACTTTTTAAGGTAATGATTTGTAGGGTAGGATGTAGCAGGATTTTATTTGTTATTTTAAGGCATTAGAACCTATTGGAAGCTGTCTGTCTTGAGCAGACCATTCGGTCATGCCGCTTTCCCGTGCATGTCATGTTTTCCATTCTGTGTAAGAAGGGTTTATACCATTGCTTACATCTGGGATATATATGTAAGGAATATGTTATAGGAATGTTATAGGAATATATATGTATGAATTTTTATGAATATAGAATTTCCCATTTCCTGAATAAGCGGAGTAAGGTCCGCAAAACATGTGGAAATTTGGATTACTCTGGTAATGAGTATCCATAAGGGATATTATTATTTAAATATGCTGCGTTCAAATGGTTTTATTTTTTGAACATTTGCTTTTTAATGGTATTTAATATTATTTTTATCTATTATGTTCAATTTTATTGATGGACGTTGTTTGTTTTGACCCTAAAAGTCCCACTATTTGGTTATTCACCACATGTGCGATTTTGCATATGCACTTAGGAGTTCCAAAGCAATACAGTGGTAGTCTGACATAAAAAAAGGCTCCTTATATTTCTTATTTTACACTTGGAGTATCAGCCCAATAGAGAATTGTGTTCAGGACAGTATCTGAACCTGACCTGAGTGAGGGCTCTGCACCTTGACAACACTTCAGCCACTAAAATAAAATCCTCAAATGGTCAGGTGTGCTGGTATTATTTGTGGCAGAGGGTTCACCTTTTTTTTTTTTAATATCCTAATGTGACATTATAAAATACAGACAGATTAGCAGATTGTTGGTTCAGAGAACCAGATCAGGAAGCAAAGCAGATTTTTTTGTATGAAAAAGTCTATTTTGGTATTTAACTATTTTTAAGTGGAACACATGGAGGATATTATGATTTAAATTCATGTTCTTGGCGTATACAGTGTTAACTGAATGTAATTATCAACTGTATGTTCTTTTATGTTTGTTATTTATGATATGCTCCTTTGTTGCTTAAGATTCAGTATAATATGCAGACAGTGGATGTAGATGGACGAACAACAAAGAAGTTAATTACCAACTTGAAACCCAAAACCCATTACACCTTTACTCTTACTAATCATGGAAACTCTATGAGTGGTCTTCAGCAGAATGTTGCAGTTCGCACAGCTCCTAACATGCTGGGTGTGAAACCTCTGGTAAACACAAAGGCCCAACTAGATGGTAGCATAACAGTGGTTCTGCCGGATGTTGAGATATCAGAATCAGTGAGGTAAACTCTTCAGTACATGTTTGTTTTTTCTATGCCATCATGCTGCAAAATATTATTTAAACATTTAGGTTTTAAAGACTATATTTTAATTTATTAAAGAACATCTACTTTTTTACAAAATATTGCGAATATATGCAATCGCAGGCCTTATAGATATATATATATATATTCACGTTTAGTGCAAATTGGCATTTTGCTCTTTCAGGCACTGTCCTCCCTTCCTCCTGTGTCACTGTCTGTGTCTGGCTGTCATTTGCAACCCCTATTTAATGTACAGCACTGCGTAATATGTTGGCGCTATATAAATACTGTTTATTATTATTATTAATAATAATAATAATTACATAAAAGTATGCAAAATCTGATGCTGCTACCAGCACCAAGTATTGTTCAGATTTACATGTCACACCCCAGTATGCATGGAACTTGTTAAGACGTGAGAGATGCCTATTTTGAATCACAGATTTAGGTTACTTAAATTATTTAACTGAAATTTGTTGGACATTTGTTGTGTTTATGTTATTGTATATATATTAAATCATTTGTTTGCCTTTTTTCCATATTGAAATATATAAAAAAAAGGGATTGGGTATATATACAAATATCTGCATTTAGTACATTTGTCATTAATACTTACGTTTACAAAAGGAAACACAGAAGAGCAAGAGGTGCCGGTTATTTGTGTACTTTTTGGTAAAAACAATCAGAAAAATACCTAAAAATGTTCTTCACGAAATTAAACTATATATATCCAGTAATAAATTATTAAAACAGAACAAAATATACCATCAAATTTATTTACAGCTTACAATTAACTTTTATCTTTTCATCACTTTTTTGTATATACAGCAATATACATGTATAATGAATCAATATTGCCTTGGTAACTTTTTTTTAATCTTTTCTCAGATATTACTTTATTGTGGTAGTGCCTTTGAGGAAACTGCGCGGACAATTTCAAAACCCTTGGGGAAGCCCTGAAGAAATGGATTTAGAGCAGGTTAGTAAATATCAAAAGGGCCAATGGGGATAGAAATTTGTGTGTAACAACTTTTTTTTATCCTAATGCAAGTCTGAATCCTTACAGAAGCCATCCATATGGTCCAAATACCCCCTTATAACATAGTTAAATTCAGAAACATCCCTTTTTTGCAGCCAGTTGGCAGTATGGGTTGACTAGCTATATGCTCCCAGTCGCTGATTGGTTCTTGAAGGAGAAGCAACATATTAATGAAGTTATGCCTCTGATTTGTTATGAAAATATTTTTAGGGCCTGTGTCAATATGATTCTGTTTGATTAAAATCTGTTTTCTGTAACAGTGAAAGTCAGAACCCCCTTGAAACAGGTCAGATTAGAAGTAGGTCACCTATGGTCAAGTACATGGTAATAAATTTTTTTAATGAATTTTAAATTATTTCAAAGTGTTTCAAACTGTTTCAAAAACATGGTGCAAAGCAGAAGTGCATGGATTGCTTTTAGGTTTGCTAATATTTGGACAGAATATGGTATTTAGATGAGTTTTTCATATACATACATTTTAATTTATAAAATGCAAGTCTTAAATAAATGGTGTTTTTGTTTCTTCCTGGGGTTTAGCTTTAACCATATTCAGCTAAATGTTGCCCAGTCCCAAAAAATTGGGTTGGTTGATTAATATACCACAATATAGTGTCCCTCCCATATAAAAATCAGTTGGCATGTGTGTTAAGGTCTGTGGCTAGCAAAACAATTGCTCTTTCCCTTTATATACTTATTTTTTATTTACATCATATTATGTGTCCAGAGTATATCCTTGGACAAACATTTGTTTCTACATTGACTTAAAAAAAGGTTTCACCTAAATTCAAACAAGCATATATTAGCTGAAAGAACCCTCAAAAATGTTTTAGAGTTTTATTAATACACTGTATTTGTAGGGGCAACATATTACACATGTGCAGCACTGTACATTTAATAAGGAAGGCGCCAATGTCTAAATGCCTCTGAGGAATTATGACTGATGTATAAGGTACTTGTTAACATTTTCTGTCTACATTTAGTTTGATTCCACTGTAGGTAAGAATGGTGATGTTTAATTATGGGCCATGGATTATTGTGGGGCCTTTTCAAGTCATGCTGTCTTGTATTGTATATGTCAATTACATATACCTTGTAAAAGATAAAGTGTCTTGCAACAAACAAAGGGGAATTCTTTAAATTAGGATTTGGACAGCTATTTAAAGCTAACCATATTTTCCCTTTTTCTTTTTTGTGCTTCATACAGCTAGTTCAATCTATCACAAAGCAGCATCGCCGTAGCTTACGTTATTTAAGACACCTGGAGTACCCTAAGCCATATGTGGCAGCTCGGTTTCAGTCTCTACCTGGACATTTCACACTTGGAGACCAAAAGATCTATGATGGCTTTGAAAACAAGGGATTGGAATTTGGACAGAAATATGTTTTCTTTATCTTAGCCATGCTGGAAAATGCTGAAGTGGTAAGACCTAAGTGTTCTATTTATCTAGGAAGTCTGATATGCACATGATTCTGTATGATGTGTACAGCAATTGGGAACAAATGCTATGCACTCCTATAGAGGAGAGCACAGTGGGGTGTAAGCTCACTCATCCTCTGCCCTCCTCCCTCCATTGAACAGAACAGCACTGTGTGTAAAGCATGTGATAGTTCATCTGTCACTGGAAACTATCACAAAAGATTATTTGCATTAATAATCATCTGACATCGGTACTGTACTTAAAAAGGTAATCTCACCATGAAGCAGTACTCTGTTAAAGTAAAAGGTATCTAAATGTTTCTTTTGCGTTACAAATCTAAAAACAAAGGGTTCTGTAACCTGATGCAGCTAACACAGCGCAGCTAATGCATGCAGCTGTTTCAGGCTTGTTAACATCAGTGGTGTGATATATGGAACAAAGTAGTTTATGGGGTAGGGCATGGGGTGGAATGAGAAAGTAGTAGGATCAAAAATGTAATTCTTACCCTCCATCATAAATTATAAATAAAAAAAAATAAAATAAAAAAGGGGGTTTATTTGTCCTTTTAGTGGGCATATCATGGTAAATAATTGGCTTAATTCACATACGGTTTTAAGCAGAACCTTTCACAGTGTTAAAACTTCATGTTTAAGTAAATGCAGCTTAAAAAATCGTAAATATGAAAAACAAATATGAAAGAAATTAGGATCCAATATCCATCTATATCAAATCCCTGGCCAGTGCTTTTGATCACTATGCCATGTACCAGTGACCATACAACAAAACATGGTAAATGCTCTTCCCTGGCTTGCTAGAGGTAGTAATGAAAACTTACTCTTTCTCAGCTCTCAATTGTGACATTCCTTATATGATTTAATATAAAGTGAATAAAAATACATAGCCCAATTACCATCAAGCCAAAGCTTTCCATGCAGTAAATTCCTGTTTAAGTTGTTATATGCCCTTGGTTTACCAGCATCATTTATCCCATTCCGTCTGAACCAGGCCTCTAAGTTGTTACTAGACTATAAAAAGCAGCACAGCAATGAACTTCCATCGCTCTGCTTTTCTCTTTCTATTATCTTGCTTCCCATCAGTACATTAACTGATTTGCTCCTTGTACTAATTTTTTTTTCTATTTTTCTACTCTATCTCTACTATATAGGGACTGCAATAGGCTGAGATCCAGTCGGTCATGCACCTTAAACTGTTTGGATTAAAAAAACAATTTTAATAATGTACTGATTAAAAAGCTGCAATAAACCTAAACTGCAAAAGAGTAGGAGATATTGTAGATTCCTGTGTAAGCAGTGACACTTTGTTGTATGTGTGGTAGGGTGTATTCTAGAAAAAGATATCTAAATGTAAATATGATTTGGCAGTACTATTGTACTGGACTATTGTAGCAATATAAATTTTCAATAGAAAAGCAATAGAATAGCAGATTTAGGGTCCTTCTATTTAGTGTGTTTACAGCACTTGATATTGCAATTAGCAATTTTCCCTTGTGCTACCAGGGAACATACTGAGGAGTAAAGAGTAAAGTGTGGGGAGGAGTTAAATTCTTCTATTTATTCAATTCAATTATAGGCTGAGGATGCAAAAAATACTTGAATTAGTTGAACAAGTGTGAATTGGAAATAAAATGGGCTAAAACTGATGGACTGGACTGAAGGTAGGGTAGCTCTTGCCAGCTGATGCTGCATGGTTGGACCAGCTCACCCATCCTTTTACCCAGTCCATCATTGTTCTACATTTATTAATGCATTCTACATTTTTAACCTAATATGTTCATATATTTATTAAGAATATAGTATATATGCATTACTCTTTTTTTTTTTTTCAGAAGATATTTGCTGCTAGTCCGTATTCTGATCCAATTCAAGTAGAAGATCCAGATCCTCAACCTATTACTGATGGTGAAGAAGGGCTGATTTGGGTTATTGGACCAGTCCTAGCTGTTGTTTTTATAATCTGCATTGTGATTGCTATACTTCTCTACAAAAAGTAATTTATTTTTTATTTATTATTGTGCTAAATATTGTACAAAGGTGACATGAATTATTGTTTTACAACTAGTAAGGATTTTAATTTTGACAGAAAGATTTTTGCAGAACAGATCATGCACATTTCAGGACAATACAGTACAGGTTAAAAAAGAACTTAACTCAAAACTGCAAAATAAAAAAAATATACACTTACCTTCAGTCCTGCAGGCCAGTTCGATCCCTCCGGGGGGGTCCTGCATCAGGTCCAGCGTCCTCCAGGTATCCGATGGGTGCCGCCATCTTCTTTTCTTCTTCCTATTCTTCATCCTACATCACCCGACCCAGGGGTGAGATCGGGTGATGTAGGATGGTGGGATGAAAAAAAAAAATTTGCTGATCTCACTCCGCCTAGGCAATCGAGAATTAGGGGGCGGTGCTGCACTCGTTTTTTTTTTTTTTTTCAAAAAGGGTGTTGCACCTAACTAAATTTTGACCTTACATGAAAGGGTTGTTTATCCTTTTATGTAAAGTGAAAACTTTGAGTTTAGGTACGCTTTAAGTCTTTATTGACTGTTTCTTTTTTCTTCAAAGGCATATAACACCTTTGAGTACATTTATGAGCATTTATGCAAACTTTTAAAGGCAAGCCTAAAAATGTTTTCCAACACCCAATGCATTTATGGGTTTTTGTAAGGAATTTTAGGTGTTTTTAAAGCAGACTTTTTATTAGCCAGTTATCAAAGTTATGGGTAATGGAATGCCTAAAGGTGCCTGTAAATGCTACCATTTGTTTTCAATGTAAGCATTTTTAAACACTTCTAAATACTTGCAAATGCTCCCATTGGTTTCAATAGCAAGGGTTTATACACATTTATAGGACATTTATATTCATTTACAACCAGTTACATTTAAAATGCAGCAAAACGCATTCACTTTAACCCTCAAAAAAGCACTGTCCACAAACGCCCTGGTGTGAATTGGCCCATTGGAATGCACAGTATTTTCAAACATGGATGTTTAAACGCAGCGTTTAAACACTGGGGAAGCAGTCTGTGATTTAGCTTTTATTTAGTTTAAAAGGATGCAACAAGCAGATGGCTGATCACTAAGCCCTGAGCTACTTTGAAGAACTATATGTACTAAACTATGAATAATCAATATATATATAGAGTTTATATATCTATATTGATTTTACTGGCACCCTAATACACTGTTACAGCAATGCATGGTGTGTTGCATTTAAAGAAACAAGTCAGGTGCAATCCCTTCAAAATGAATGGGCACCACACAGGTTTAATTCCATTTCAAACATCTGTGTAAATGAACTTTAAGCTTGGCAGTTTGTCATATGTTTCAATACAATTGCCCTGCTCACAAATATCACTGGAGATGAAAGTGAAGGTAAATTCAAAATTTAAAGTTTCCACCAAAACTGTAATAGAAGAAAAAATGTTCACAGGGCCAAACTGGTTTAAAACCATTTTCTGCTCTATACAAAATGATGAAAACAGAAACCGTTTAAGCTTTAGATGAACTTTTTATGATACGTTTTTTTGCAGTTCTATATGTGGTTTGGTTAACACTGTCAGGGATTGCTGTCAATGCGATGGAATGATGGCACAGAGGCAACTCCACATACAAGCTTTGCTTTAAAGCTTCTGTCTGTATTTATCGGCAAAAACAGAAACCAAAACAAACAATCTTTCCTCATAGGGATTAGTGTCCACAAAAAAAAATCCATAATAAAAATTTTTAGCCTCCTTGCTAGCATAAACAAAATGGTTCTTGGTAGCATGCAAAATAACCTACAGCCTCAAACATCGCATCGGAATAACCCGCAAAGAAACTTAGAAGTTCCGTGCAGACTCATCATTGCTGGTTTTACCACAGAGGGACTATTTGAGTCCCACATAGCGCCCATCCAGCACTCCAGCTTAGTAACACAGGTGACATTTTTGTCTCTGTGTTACACCATTTTTCAAGGGAATGTTTAATTTTAAGCTTCTGTAGAGTGATCAGAGTTTGTCAAAATAATGTAGCAAACCAGTCAGATGTGCAAGAACAATTTAAAAAAAGTAAACAAAAATACCTGCAATTGGTTAACTGTTTCTGTCAGTGAACAACTGGATTAAACTGCAAAGCTTTGTTTTCCACTGTTTAATCAATATGAAGTGAAATTCCATCAAGCTTTGCAAATGTTAATCAGTACTTCTGTTTTACAGTATATCACATGAAATGTGTTTTTTGTTTTAAAAATTTTATATAACTTGTTGCTTTTTCTTCTGTTGCTTCCATGTATAGCAAACCAGACAGGTAAGAATAAATATTTTTATTATGTCAGTGTTAACGTTATCTCTACTAATTAAGATACTATTGATGTGAAATATACTTTAATATTTAGGCATAGTATATTTCTCAAGTTCATCATTCTAAACATTTACAATCGCACTTTAGCTTTGCAAAAAGGCTGGGATCTCTGCTGCTTTTATCACCTTCTTTTTTTTACCGTAGTGGTCCTTTGGGTAAAGATAGCAGGTTAATACAAAAAGTAAAAATAAAGTATTCACTGGGAAAGTTTGACACTGTTTAACACACAACTGAAGATGTGACATTATATCCAATGTAGACTTCCATTTAAAAAAAAATTAAGAACAGCAATTTATTATGCAATTTTTACATTTTTAAGCAAACGGAAAAACTCAGAACCCAGGACCAAATGTTTACTGAATAATGCAGAAATCACTCCTCACCATCCAACTGATCCAGTGGAGATGAGACGCATAAACTTTCAGACTCCAGGTAAGGGTAAAACAAATGGTGTACTTAACTGAAAACTCTGAAAAAAATGTAACTTGTCCATACTCAGAAGTATATTATGCTTATTTTGGGACTGTATAAGACAAACCATGTTTACATCCTGTAGATTAGACATGTTATTGTGGATTGAGACCCAAAATAAGCTGCTAAAATCTATTCATGGGGTCTACAGTTTATTTGACATTACAACAATTCTGTTGGGATCTACATTTAAGGACCTGGGTCACAGTGTCTGTCTTGAGGCCCCAGAATGAGTGAAAACTGTACATGGCTTAAATTTTGCTACCTGATCATTCATGCTCATGTGTTCTGTTTTAAACTGGCAATTATTCACCCGTTAATTCATTGGTTTATTAAAAGGAGAAAACAAATTGGAGTACATATATTTTTATATAAAAGAGTAATCACCCAAGGATTTAACGGTCACATCTCGTTATACCATGGACAGAAGGATACAAAGCTGTATATATTAGAATGATACAATTGGCCTGATTTTTTAAAGCTCTCCAAAGCTTGAGAGAATACACTTTCATCAGCTGGAATGGATTTTGTAAAAGTAATTTGCTATTTGTTAACACAAGTTTTCAATCCTTAACTAGCTCCATTCCAGGTTTGCTGGATCATCCAACTTTACTGATGAAAAAATTAAACTGTCTTGGTTGAAATATTTTTAATATTAGTTAAAAATTAATGAATTATCCTTGGAAACATTGCAGTTACAATCATTTAGTGGTTGGTTGTCAGCAAGCTAGTAAAGGGGGGTTTAAGTAGAGAACTAAGCCACAGCCTTCCAGGAACTGTAAGTTTTACTCGCTCATCTACTAAGCTTCATACATATGTCAAACCATTGTTACCCAAGATGAACAATCACGCTGTCAGGCAAAAATCTGAGGGTACAGAAGTCCCCAATGTTATTCATCAATCTCTCTCTGCAGAAATGACCACTGGTCACTCCTATAAAGGAAAGCACAGCTGGGTGTGCCTTGCTTACTCGCAGCCCCCCCCCCCCCCCCTCCTTCGGCTCTCTACATAAAACAGAACAGTGCTGTGTGTACTTCACTTGTTTGTTCTTCTGTCACTGAAAACGATTATGAAAGATCATTTTCAGCAAAAGAAATCTGACATGTTTATAACCTTAGGTAATATTTTAACAATGCCCAATATTTTAATTTCCATTTTAACTTAATATATATTTCACTAAAAAAAGTCATGACTTTTTACATTGAAACATATTAACTTCTGATTTTTTACCTATTGCTTGTGAATAAATATTGTGCCTACAATTAATTGTTATCATTTATAGTCTTTATGGTTCACATGTGCTATGGTTCACCATGTACAGTTAATGTCTGAAACTAAATGCATTTTAAGAAATGCATTTTAATTGAAAATTATTGTGCTGCAAGTCACCACTGATTTGGATAATTGGGATAATAGATTTCCAAACTATAAACCACAATATTGGTAATCTTTCTTACAAGTTGTTTATATAAATATTATACCATGTATATTATGATTAATGTGCTTTATATCCACCCCACACCCCTATGTTGGAGGACGTAAACCCCAGTAGGATTACAAAAGTTGTTGTATACATATATGCACAATTCTGGTTATTATTAAAGAATAACACTAGGTGGCAGAACTTTAACGTGCATAAAAGAATAAAATACAATGATACTATCCAGAATACAAACAGGTTATTTGTTAAGGCAAAAGCTTTGTAATTCTTCAACTCTTCCTTCAACTCTTGCTGCATGCTAATTCCTCAGAAGTCACAAACAACTATCAGAATAACATTTCTAGCTTTTCAATCTGCAGATTTTAAAGCCCATTCTGCAATAGCAATCCCCACAATTCCATTTAAAGCTCGGTGGGTTCATATTTGCATATTTACAGGGTATTATCCCTGTATTATCATCTGTAGGTAATATTATACCTACTGCCCACTTTATTAGGTGCACCTGTTCAACTGCTTGGTAATGATATCTAATCAGCCAATCACATAGTAGCAACACAATGCATTTAAAAATGTATTCATCCTCAAAAAAAAAAAAAAATAGGTTATTGGTATAGGGAAGGTAATTCAAGTAAATTTGAACAAAAGGGTGTTTTTTAGTGCCAGCTGGGTGGTTCTGAGTATTTCATGAACTGCTGTTTTGCTGATTTTCATTCATTGCTGGTGTTTAGAGAGAATGCAAAGGGAATACAAAGAGAAAAAACATTGAGTGGCAGTTGTCTGGATGAAAATGCCTTGTTGATGGTCAGGGGAAAATGGTTTGAGCTGATAGAAAGGCGAAAGTAACTCGACCACTCTTTACAACCAATATATACTTATTATCCTCCCTAATACACAACATATTGAACCTTAAAACACATGGGTTACAGTGACAGGAGCCCACACTCAGTTAAGAACAGGCATGTGAGGCTACAGTTTGCACGTGTTTCCACAGGCTGACCAACACTGGACAAGAAAAAATTGCCTGGTGAATGATTCTCAATTTCTGCTGTATTATTTGGTTGGTAGGTTCAGAATTAGACATTTAGCAACTTGGTTCATCTTGTCATGTATCAATGGTTCAGACTGGTGGTGGTGAATTGGTGTGAGAAATATATTTTTGGGATACTTTGGGCATCATAATACTAATTGAGCATGGTTTAAAGGACACTTCCTACCTTAGTATTCTTGCTGACCATTTGTTTATGACCACTGCGATACACATTGCTGCATTATTGTGGTTTATTGTTCCTCTGATGGCTAATTCCAGTAGGATAATGCTCCACATCACAAAATTCAAATCATATAAAGCTGGTTTCTTGAACATGACAATGGGTTCATTGTATTTAAATTGCCTCCCCAGTCACTAGGTCTCAATCCAATAGAACTACTTTAGGATGTGGTGAAATAAGAGATTTCCATCATGGATGTGTGGCTGACCTGCAGCAACTGCATGATGCTATCATGTCAATATGGACTAAAACCCCTGTGGAATGTTTCTGGCACCTTGTTGATTCTATGCCACAAATAAATATTCCAGTTCTGAAGGCAAAAGTGGGTCCAACATGATAGTAGCAAGGTGTACCTAATAAAGTGACCAGTGTCTAGATTGTATATGTTTTACATTGTTGCTGAAAATTATATCTAACAATCATTAGCAGAGGCCAAAAATCTGATAATGGTACAAAAAAAAATCTATTCAGGTGATATATCATCCCCTTGAAAATAATAATTTTAGGTTTGTCATCTGGTGTCCATTTATATTAAAGTGAATTGGGACTTGGACATGCCATACTATGGGATGAGGCATTCCCAATCTTCACGATAATGTAGAAAAGCAATGGATCTGCAGACCAATAGTCTTGCATAGTGGAAAGAACCATTGTGCAAAGAATCATACCAATATGTACCTATCCAATCAATCTATACATTTTTTAAAAACATTTACTCGCATTGATTGCGTTATTCTGGCCCTATGAAAAAATAAAGTTCTTAGACATTTTGGTTGGCATTGGGCTTTAAAATAATGAAAAGATGGCATGTTTACTCTGAAATGTTAGGCTTTTGAAAACGTAAAATCCATTTTACTCAGCACTTATTAGGTGTTAATGGGACACTTTTGAGAGCTAATCTTTAATTGCACATGTTTTATTACTAGAGCCTTAAACGTTTTTTTTTATTTTTATTTTTTTTATATTGTTTACTTTTCTTATGCAATGTCCCCTCTAAATCATTACTTGAATATTCCATTCACAAAAATGACAATGTATGCAAAGATGTTCTAGAAATATATTTTCTGTAGTTTTTTTTTTCAACTTGAAATTCATATCATCTTAGTAAATGGGATTCATGAACAAATGTACACACTCTGACTAGTTGCAAGTTATTACCTGTCCAAGCTTTCGCATCTATATATAGGAGAGATTAAAGGAAGGTTAACTGCATGTTGGAATATATATTACTGTTAGACTCAACTTCCAAACAGCCTCCAGTATCAAAATTTGTTTATATTAATTTTTTTTTTTGATAATGTGGTTAGAACCCCTATCAAGTTTTTATTGCTGCCTGTGTCCCCTTTTATGGTGGTTCACACTCACTATTGGTCCGGGTGACCATTGTCTCCAGGACAAAAGATAATGAAAATGCAAGATATTTCAGTTGGCAGTGGAACATGATGGTATGGGTAAACCTGTGACAACAACCAAAAAAAATCCAATGGCAAGAGGAGGAAGAGCTTTCCTCTTTTTGTTGTGTTACTGGGGCAAAAAGTGATGGTAAATCTTTAAAAAACAGGAAACAACACAACAGGTGTCTTAGCCATTCCCTACCAAAGTTTCAAAAAAGTTTTAGCTTTTTATATACTATTGGTAGATTTTTATGTTACAAAATTCTTGTTAGAAAGGATGATGGCAGGTCCCAATTATCCAACTGTAAAAAAATTTATGTTGACCTTTTACCTACGTTAGTATTTAAAGTTTTACAGACTGTGTCAGTGCTTACACTGACACATAGCCAATACATCTCACCGTATACGGAAACAAACTGAATGTCTTTGTTATTATTGTAACTCACTATCTGTTCTTAAATGTGAATAAGACATTTAAAAAAAACAAGCTGTTTTTATTTCTTTATTTACTGTTCTTTGCAGATTCTGGTCTCAGCAGTCCCCTCAGTGACCATGAATTTGACTTTGAAAGTTAGTTCCTGTCTTTTTGTTTCAAATTTTGTTGTTTTATTTTACCACTCCAACAAATGTTTAAAGGCCAACTTCATCTTTCTTTGACATTCCACTTTTGTGTGGTGACTGACAAGAAGATATAGGGCAACTTTTATCTCTTGTGGACTTCACTAGCAAATATCTTTACCAGGATTTCCAGTTCTATGCAACTATATTTGCCTCTAGAAGATAAATCAGTTGTGTCCCTCCCAATATATTACCTATAAGTAAATTGACATATAAATGCTGAATCTGGCTTAAACAGATTGACATTTTATTATGTATGGCCAGGGCATATTTTACAAGGGAACATTCTTCAATTTAGTGGTGCTAACTTAACTTAGAATAACGTGACAGTCTGTACAATTGGGACAAATGTGTAACCAGTAATGATACAAGATAAATCTGCCCATGTGCCCCTTCTGCCTAGAAGCACAGAGCCTACTTTGCCTTATGATAAATTTGTTTCTGTGTATGACCCCAGAGAATTAGCTTTAGATACAAGCTACTGTGAGGAAATCTCATAAGTGGAGGCCTTGAGAGATGCTAGAAGCCAGTGGAATTATTAACCTTGCCATGTTCACCCCAAATTAGAATGTCAGTTTGGGGGGGAGTTGACCTTTACGTTTCTCATTGTTTTCTCTTTCCACCCTATTTGTTTTTTTGTTTTGTTTTGTTTGTTTTTTTTGTCCTTTGGACCTTTCACATTTCATAATCTTATTGCAAAATAAATGTGCTTGTTTCTGCTATTTTGCAGTTTTGGATATAAAATGTTGTATGTGCAGTGTGTTGCAATTTCTTTAAGAATTATGCTCTGTTGCTAGTGTGTACTTTCACTGCTTTTTCATGACTTCTAAAATCTGATACCAGATTCTCTGACAACACATATTGCTGCTTGCTACAAGATGTGTAGTTTTTATTGTTGGCCTATTATTTAAAGACTTCCTCTAACACATTTCAAAACCTGATACACTGCATCCTTTTACCAATCTGATACACATGTTTAAAGGCATGGGGAGTTGTATAGACATTCAACATTTTCTAACTGCCCTTTGCCTTCCAAGCTTCACACATATCTGCCTAAAAATATATTTTGAACTTGCATGGTATACAAACTACACAGACATTACAGCTTATTTGTCATTCCAACTTGCTAAAACTTACAGGTTTATATGTTCTAATGTAACTGGCACCTACAGTATACTGTAGTGGGTTTTTTGACTGAAAATCATTTATATTTCAGTAATTTGTGTATTTTATATTATTTTTTTTACCTTTCAAATGCTCCTTCATTTGTTTATTTTTTTGTTTACTGCATCATTAATATCATCTCTGTTTATTTTTGTTCCATTTAAACACAACACATTTTGGTCTGAGTGACTGTTTATTTGTTTTGGAGTCCATGTATAAAATGCAGTGACAGTAATAGAAGCCCTGTAGGCTGATATACATTAGTTGTATAAAAATATTGTTAGCTTATATAACAACGTCTTTTGCATACCCCACATAAGTTTTAGTGCATCCTGTGACTGAATAGGCCATGGAGATTCCCCTGAGGTTTTATATTGGTAACAGGGTTCAGTAGAATTGAAAAACACAGATATCTATAGGAATTTGTTCTAAACTTTCCCAAATTTCTATTTAAACATTTTTTTCTTCTTTTCTGTTGAAGAGTTTTCACATCCGAAATCTCCCCAGTCGGTATACTAGCAACAATAAAACGTGGGAGATTCTAACTGGCATTGTGACATATCGAAAAACATTTTATTCAGTAGAAGGAAACTATACCTACTAATGCCACTTGTGCAAAAATAAGTGTTCAATTAATGGTTTCAATATACCAATGAGTTCAAAATTTGTTTCACTATTTTAAAAAATCAAAACTTCAAAACACTCTCCTTCTGTACACAGACACAATTTACCAGCAATGTGCACAGAACAACAGTGTGCACCTGTCTGTGCAAAACAGGAGAGTGCGCCTGAAATCCTAAATATTTTAATATGGCAATGCAAATTCTGTGTTAAAAATCAAATTTGATGTGGATCACTAATGTAATTACTAAAGCACTTTTAAAGACACACTTGTGAGTGTAATTGGATCTGAAAAAATACATACTGTATATATTTCACCCTGTCCATGCAATGTGTTTGGGTGTTGATTGCTGATCTGAAGCAGGAACTGTTTGGCAGAAGTCTGTTGTATTGAACATTTAGATAATTGAAAAAACAATATATGAAATTCTTTATATGTGTGTGATTTTCTTTACGAAATATAAGTGCTGCTGTGGATTGTGTGTGAGACAAAGCTCCTTGTAATCCACATGCAGTTATTTTACTTTATTTTGTTCCTGTGAGTTTTCAGGATGAATTGTTCCACATTGACTGCATCTACATATGCCAAGAACTTTGTTATAATTTATTCATGACAGATGGGGATTTCTTTTGGTGCCAGATATTTAACCCCACACAATAAAACAAATAAGGGCATAAAAAACAAAGCAGCATGAAAAAAAAGAAAATTTCCTACATTCTTTGACACAATAAAATATACAAATATTTATATAATATGTATGTGTGCATGTATGTATATGTGTGTATATAGGTGTGTGTGTGTATATGTGTATGTGTGTGTATATATATATATATATATATATATATATATATATATTACTATCAAAATGTATATATTTATTAGTACTGGCCAAAACTATTGACACCTTTGCTTTTATGCCAGAAAATGCACCATTCTCCCAGAAAATTGTTATATTTAGTATTGTCATGTTTACTTCTTTTGTGGGCGCTGGAAGAACACAAAAATGCAGAGAAAAAAATTGTTTCATCCAAAACATCAAAAATGGCCAGGACAGAATTATTGGCACCCACAATTTAATAGTTGGTAGCACACCCTTTGGAAGCTCTCCATCACTCGCTGCTATTTTCTTTATTCCAGGTGCTTCCTTACGTCACCTGAACTTGCACTGCACAGATGCAAGATCGGATGACATGTCTTTGATGTCACCGAGCCGATCACTGAGATTGAGTCCTTTTTTACTCTATACAAAAGCCCCTGATGATGCAATCCAGATGTCGGGCATACAGGGAGAAGTCCACAGCCACCTGTGACACAAGTATCCCTTAAGGCCTCATATTTATCATTCAGTCTTTACAAGTCGAGTCTTTTATATCTCTACCGGAATTTAGGACCACTCTGCCAGCTGCACCAGCTCTCTCTTATTTGAAGGGTTCCTTTTCTGCTGTTTTTAGATCTCTCTACAGGTGCTTTATGGGATTTAGATCTGGACTCATTGCTGGTGACTTCAGGCAACCTGAAAACATCAGTGAACCTCCTCCATGTTTGACTGTAGGGATCGTGTTCTTTTCTTTAAAGGCTTCTTTTTGTTTGCTGTAAACAGCCGAATGATGTGTGTTACAGAAAAGCTGTATTTTGTCTCATCTATCCACAGGGTATTCTCCCATAAAGATTGTGGCTTCCACAGATGAGTTTTAGCAAACTCCAATCTGGCTTGTTTATATTTCCGTGTCAGCATGGGGGTCCTCCTGGGTCTCCTGCCATAGCATCCATTTTCATTCTGATGGCAACTGATATAGCAAGCTGACACTGTTGTACCCTGTGCCTGCAGGTCAGCTTGATTTTGTTCAGAAGTTGATTAAGGTTCTTTTTCCACCATTCCACCAAGGTTCTTTTTCCACCATTCAAACAATTCTTTGTAACATATCATCAATCTTTCTCTTTGGTCCACGTCCAGAGAGCTACAGTGCCATGGGCTGTAAACTTCTTTACAATGTTGCGCACAGTGAGTGGACACAGGAACATTAAAATTTCTGGAGATGGACTTGTAGCCTTGCACAGGGATTGTGCATGTGTTTTTATAATTTTGGTTCTCAAATCCTCAGACAATTCTGTGGTCTTCTTTCTTTTCTTTATGCTCAGTGTGTTACACACAGACCTTCAAATCTGAGAGACCTGCAGCATTTGGCCAAGGGAGAGTGGCCCAAAATTCCAGTAGAGAGATGTAAAAGACTCATTGGTTCAAAAAGCAAATACCATCCTATATTTCTTCCAAAGGTTGTGCCACCAAGTATTATGTCCAGGCCATTTTTGATGTTTTGTGTGGAATGTCTCAGATTTTTTTTCTTTCTCTGCTTTTTTGTGTTTTTCCAGTGCCAACAAAAGAAACAAACATGACAATTCCAAAGCATTTGTAATTGCAATGTTTTTCTGGGAAAAGTGGTGCATTTTCTGACATAACTGCAAGGGTGTTGGTTAGAAAAGCTACCAGAGAGCAACAAATTTTATTATTTGATTATGTAATTGTTTGAACAACCATCTGGCCATATC
Source organism: Pyxicephalus adspersus (assembly GCF_032062135.1). Classification (NCBI taxonomy): domain Eukaryota; kingdom Metazoa; phylum Chordata; class Amphibia; order Anura; family Pyxicephalidae; genus Pyxicephalus; species Pyxicephalus adspersus. Next base: position 69,887,834 of record NC_092860.1, read on the forward strand.
CATATGTGTCCCTATCCTTTCCCTAGGTCCCCAGCTTTCAATACCACTGATGCCTATGATCATTTCAGCCAGCCGATATTCATCCAATTTATCCTTCATTACCACTGCCCCCATATATTCTTGCCAGGGGCCGCATGGGCAGTTGAAGAAGCTAGATGAACCTCATGTCAGTTTTGTCACAGGGGGGAGAAGAGAAAAATGATGACTGGTGTCTGTGCTAGCATGTATACTTACAACCCCTGCATGTTGTTCATTACATACATGCTTACTTTTTTTCTGTGTGCAGAAAAGTTCATCAACTTTGCCAATTTTGGCAAAGCATCATTTACCTACCATTTTCTAATGTCTATCCTAGGCAGGAGTCATTCTTTTCACTTGTAGACTTTTGGCATAATACACACACTCATAAGGTACACAGGGTATGCATAGCTGTTCTTTTTCTTTACCACACTGCCCCTCCTGCCTATGGGCAATTTCTGGCTGTCAGAATAACAGACAGAACATACAATTTACTTTGGAAACACTGTACATTCTATTACAAATCAAAAGGAATAGAATTTGCAGTGGCAAAGAAATAACACAAATTTGATTTTAAAAAATGTCATGTTTTGATTTGAAATAAAATGTGCAGGGTTCAATGCATTTTCATGTATGGAAATTAAAGCTGATTAAGGATTTTAAGCATTATTCAATTGCTAATATTCTGAACACAACTGTTTATTGTATACTGTATATAGAACAGCCAGTGATGAAGGCTTCAAGGAAACAAAGTAACTTTAATATTTTAATTTTTTGTTTTACATTTTTATTTACTATTAATCTGCAAATCAAATGGGTGAGCTTTGACACAGTTAAGGCAACCTGCCAAGTTAAATATGACAATAACATGTCATTATCACCCAAAATAATCCTTGATGCCCTAACAAAAACAATGTATGTATTACTTTACCTACAGTAATAACAAAGTTATTGTCAAAATAACAGGTCCATAACAGAAATGTACACATTATTCTGGTTTATAGGAGGTACACAAGTGTGAAAGTTTTAGTAGGTTAAACAGCTGACAGGTTTACCTAAAGTGTTAAAACTATTACATAGAACTAGCATTTTGCAATCTTAATGTAGTGCACAAAGCACTATTTATGGACCCCGTATTTATTCAGCAAAGGTACAATGGTTTAAAGGTTTTGATGTTTAGAATTAAATATTTTAATTTTTAAATCCAAAAGCTATTACTGTAAGATAATATGGTTGCTAGTGTCTACCTATATGTAATAATCATTTTTAGTACGGAGGGCACATAATATAGTGACTCACTATACATATTATGATATTTGATATAAGGAGCCAATTCCCTATCTTAAAGCAAAGCTATAATCAAATTGTACTTTATATAAAAGGGTAGATAACCCTTTTATATAAATAATGTAAAAAGTGTGTTTTTTAACATTTCAAAGGGAGACATCGACTGTTTAAAAAAAAAAGTGCATGCGCAGTAAGATCAAAAAAAAAATCTTCAGACACACATCACCCATTCTCACACATGAGCAGTGCCAGATCATTTGACAAAGGAAGAAGAACCTGGAAGAAGAGGAATAAGATGTTTACGCAAATTTCCATTTCCAAACCACACTGGACAGTAGAAAGCTATGTTCCAGTTCTCGGTCAAAAAAACAGCTAGCTCCTTCTTTTTATAAACTTTTTACTTCATTTCAATGAAAAATGTGGATACGTGGAAATATAGTACTAATTTGTTATAAATTGTTGAGATTTAATTCTCCCGTTTTACATTTTTGTGTATGTATTTTTACACAAGCGTGAATAGAGTTTCCTTTATTTTTACTAAGCACATTTTAAACTAAATAGTATATGATGTTAAATTAGAGCTGTTGGGATGTTAATATAAACTAGCCATTGTATGCATTAGCAGAAATTCCAACTAGCAGCGTACCTTGCTTTATTGTCTATTGAAAGCTGAACTCCAGGGATATCATCCCACACAATGCAGCTCCAGCAGTCTTGCATTGTAAGTAAGGGCTCTGAGGGGACAAGTAAAGGATAAGTAAGTATAGTTTATTTTTCTATTCCTCCAAGACTAATCAAGTCATTGACCCATGCAGTAAGTAGTAGGAGAGCCCCTCTGCAAAAGTCATTTTTTCCTTACCACAAATCCTGAAGAAGAACTGATAAATATACTTTTGCTAATGAAGCACAAAAATTTAAACATGTCTTAACTATTTAGCAGAATCATGATTTAATGGTTCTTCCTAAGTATGTAACTGCATTGTTGGGAGGTATGATAGAAAGCAGGAAAGGCTTTTGGGAATTTGATAGAATGGAAGGGTAGCAGACTTGTGACATGTGTTTTGGTGAGTACTGGAGTGTGTATATGACAGAGAGAAAGGGGGGAAAAAAAGAAATCTGACAAGTAGGGGGTATAATAAAAATGTAACTATAATTACTACACTTAGTGTAGGATGCCAGGAATGAATGAGGGTCTGTCATCTAAGATGGATAAATACCCCACTCCAGAAAGAAGTTCAGGAGAAGACGGTGGCAACTGCACCCTTCAAAACGGGCGATGTCCTATTTACATTACAATAATCTTATCTGCCTGATCGCAATTTAATTGCACTGGCCTGTCATCACTCCGAGAAGGACAGCTTAGTGCAATATTTTTTTTTTCAATTTTGAAGGTTTATTTCTGATTTAAAAATAGGATATTTGCACAAACAGAATTTTTTTTTTTATTTCTGGATGGCAAATGTCCCTTTCTAGTCCTCTTCTGTCTGTTTAGTAATAAAAATACTATATTCTGCTGCTGCTTCTTCCCAAATATCGCCCCTGACATTGGCTACATTATGTTTACTCTATAACATAAAATTTCAAAACTGAAGTTATTTGAGAGAGCAGACATAAATATGAGATCTTCATTCATCACTTTTGTTTCTGCTGTTTGTTACTACTTATGTATACAACAAACAACTAGCCATTTTAGATTAGGAACCCAACCATAGTTCACTTCAGCAGATGATTTTCATCTTCAGACTAAAAGACAAGAAAATTCCATAGTGCATTTGCTTTAGTTCTGTACACTAATCTATTCATGAACAGCTGTTCTAAAGGCTGTACTCGCACAAAGCTAATCCAACAGTTGTTGTTTGCTGGAAAATGTGACTGAGAATGGCTCTGTAGTGAACATGTTGTAGCAAAAAGCTGGTCATTTTAGGACAGGGACCCAATAGTAGTTTACTTCAACAGGTAATTTACAATTCTCACCTTTGATGCACAAATAGTTTTACAAATTGTAACACGTAAATTATAACCAAACATCCCTATTCATACTCTTTTAAAAGACATGGTAAACTTTGAGCTTTTTGAACCATTCTCCTTCTACTAACCTTTCCTCTTAGCAAGTTTTGGGCTAAAGCTTCTCCCAGCATAACTGTACAGCCTTCTGGGCAGTAGTACAGGGTAAGAGGCAGAGGAGATTTGTGAAAGTCTGTACCTTTACTGAACACTGTCAGCACACCAAGTCTTACTTTATGTACAGGCTGCAATCCTAAACTTAATGGGTTTTCCTATGAAATCTTTACAGTTCTGTGAATCCCCAAATGAGAATCTATTTGTACTCTGTACAGTATAGACATTTGCTAGAAAAAAAATGTGAGATTGATACCACTGACAAATGTTTCTAGTAGATCAGAGCCTTGCCATCCTTATAGTAGCATTTGTACAACTACTTATATGCATAATAGTTAGTTTAATTCCTAATGTTTGTAGTATTGCCTCTATCTTGTTCCTTTATGTAGTTAATCTGTTTGCTTAGGGCTGAACACTAGAGAGCAGCACAACCGCTGGGACATTACCTATTAAATTAAATTTTCCATGATTCTTTACATTTTACATGGATGTGTGTTTACACTTGTAGTTTCAGCTCTTTACAGATGCCTCTAACGTCTTTACTAAGAGCATGAACTGTAGCCACAGGCACTAAAGCATGGATGCTATCATTACAATATAAAACAAATATTTATTTTCATTTATTTTAGTGACTTTGCAGTAAGTAGAAAATTTTGCAGTAGTGCAGCTTAGTTTCAGCAGTCTGGCCAACCTATCACACCATTATATCCATTACATTAATACCAAGGTTCACATTATTGGTTTTCTTTGTTACTCTTTCATACATAGGCTACTCTTTTTAAAGATCTTTGTTTATATTTTATTTATTTATGTAATTCTATTCATCCCTTGGCCCAAGTCTTTAGTTACAGACCTGATTAATATGAACACATTGATGGGAAATACAGGTCTTAATATTCTAATGTTTACGCTAACATTTTTACTGGTTTTAATATCTGTCCTTTCATTGCAGATCTCATATTTAAAGCCTTTATCTGAACGTATATGAATTTAATAAATTAATTATTTTTTCTGTTTTTTTTTCTTTTTTTCAGGCATGCTTAATCATCCACCAATACCTATTGCTGAACTTTCTGAGCATACAGAACACCTAAAAGCCAATGATAACCTCAAATTATCTCAGGAGTATGAGGTGAGAAGCCATTACACAGTTCTTTGGTTAAGACAGCATTTTGTTTGGGAAGCACAGCTTCGTGAGCAACACCACTAACTTTCTAATTAAACAGTTGAACAGGAAACACTCTGCTCCCTCCACCTTTTATATCTTTCCTGACTGCTTGGGCTCATTAAGGCTAAGTCTAGGCTAAATAACAGTTTTCTTTTGGGAGCCACAATATGAGTTAATTGGAAGGCTGAAAGGGAATATGAATGTGAAGATAACTGTTTATGGCTACAAATCATTGGTTTAAGGAGGCTTTATTAAATAGAATTTGATTCTATTTACATGTACATATTTACCACATGTTTGACAATTGTAACAAGGTGGAAGTGTTTGTGGGATTACAAGAAAGGGTTAAAGAGCAACACAAAGCAGTCAGGTACTGCTTAATTAAAAGGTATTGCTTAAATTTATTGGATGCGTACAATTGTCCAAAACAGCAAGTTCCAACAGTAAGATCACACGATTCGGTTTACCCCAGGGAGTGCAATTTTCCAATGCCCTAACTGGGAAGAGTCAGGCAGGGAGAAAGCTAGCATTTCTTTACGTATATCTTGAAAATAATGTCCACACTGAATTCTGTGATGCCTGCAGTTAAAAATTACACTGATCTTAACAAATCAAATCGTGGTTGTGACATGACCATTACTAGCTTATTTTGGCTAAACCTTCTTTGTTCTTATCAGTCACCCCCCCCCTGAACAAGTGTGGGAAGGAAAACAAAAAATGTTCCCAAGGACACAGACTAGACAGTTTACACAAATCCACCTGTACATCCACAATACATGCTTTCAGTATTCTATTGTATTTAACTTGCTAAGAAATAATACATTTCAGGTGGTAGCATTAGAAAGCCCATTCCTGCTACACTACTGTCCTTGTACCAACAAAATACAAAAATGCCAAAAGTGAATTTTCCAGATACACATAGCCTTTTTACTATCATTCCATTAACTATGTTTATTGGTGCCTACCTTAAAGAACTACTTTTACATTTCTTAGGACTAAATGGCAACCCTCCTCAATGAAAAGACCCTCTACAACTTCAGTGAAAGACTTCTAACTCCTAACTTAAGAGCATTCCTAACTGCAAATTTCCACCTCAGCGACAGAGTCTCACACAGTGTAGACCTCCCTCCTCCTCCAGTGCAGAACTTACCATCATTGATAGACCCCTCCTTCCCCTAAATTCAAACTCTCTCCCCCCCAGGATGAGGGCAATAATTTACATGCAGGTGAGCCCCATACCATGGCACTAATAGGCTCCAAACTTAACTTTCTCTAGTGGACCCCAGGTGTCCTAGTATTACTCTGTCCCCACACACTTACTTCACAGCTCTGACCTCTGTACCCCTCACCAAACAGCTATTGGACCTCTGTGCACACCTCCGCACTTTCACACCTCCTGCACCCCCTGCACACACCCCGCTTAATAGCCCTACGGTCTTTGAATCTTATTCTCTCTCACATGTCTTCCACATATGGCAGTCAACCAGCTCAAGTTCAACCTGTGACCTCTCCTGTTGAAACCGGCACCCCTGCTCTGATGACCTGGTTCAACCATTCCTAGAAACAGTTCCATGGAAAAGGCATTCACGCGGACACCTTAACCCCCCGCCCCCAGTGGAAGACTGTCATTAAGTGCACATTCTGTCCTCAGGGCAGGATATCCTTTAGTGCAGATTTCCCCATTGCAGTGTAGACACTCAATTCAATGCAAACCCTTTTCCCAAGAGGAGGGCTGACAACACAGCTGTTAACACTTCAGTGTTACTGTAAAACCTATAAACTGGCAGATTAAATCTCTCTTTACCATCTCTTCTGAGCTCTGTATTACAGCATTTCATGAGCTAGAAACTGCCCAGGTGCTGACCCTCATTTCCCTACCCCAACACAGTATTGCAGGAGGATGATATAAAGACATATTTTGGTATTTTAACTAGCTGCCTTTTAATGTACATTTTACTTAAGTATGTATCACTGCGACTTGCTATTTTTAGATCTGTATAAAGTTCAATAATACCTCCTAATATTTCCTGACATACATTTTTACTTTGGTCAGCTTGTTGGTTGGTTTGGTGTCAAGTTTCAAATTCTGCATGTGTCCCTATTGCTAAACTTTACTTTCGGTTTTAGCCAGGACAGGAAGTGATGGGAAACCTTTCCAATGTGGACACAAAAACTGGAGCTTATTTTTTTAAAGATGATGAAACAGATGAAACATCTGGCAATGTTCTTATTGCTGTCTGTGCTTTCCTTTCTTGAGACTACTTTTTCTCTTGTTCCTTGTACAGGTGCCTCAGGCAAACATAAAAACCTGACAAAAATGTTATCTTTTAACTTGTGTTCCAATGTCAGTTAATAGATTATTAAACCACATGTTGCATTAGTTTTCATTACGTAATGTTAAACTCTCATTTCAGTCAATTGATCCTGGACAGCAGTTTACGTGGGAGCACTCTAACCTTGAAGTCAACAAACCAAAAAATCGCTATGCTAATGTCATTGCCTACGACCATTCTCGGGTCATCCTTATGCCTGTTGAAGGTATTTCAATGCTCAGTACATTTATCTATTTATTTATTTAGCCTATATAAATACCATTCTTCTTGATTATGAATTAAAATATACAATATATAACATAATAATGGAAAGGTGCATTTACAGTTACCCTCCCTTTACTTCCGTACTTTCCCCTAAGATAGTGGAATTTGCTTTGGTAAATAATTGTGATCGTCATAACCCTGTACTTTAAAAGTGAAAGTTGATTGCATTTTTGTCTTTAAACTTACGGTCAATAAGCTTTTGTTTTGTAGCAGTACGTAATAGCTTTTGTCCAATGCAGGAATCCTTGGCAGTGACTACATCAATGCTAACTATATTGATGGATACAGAAAACAAAATGCATACATAGCAACACAAGGTCCCCTGCCAGACACCTTTGGAGACTTCTGGCGGATGGTATGGGAACAGCGTTCTGCCACCATTGTGATGATGACACGACTGGAGGAGAAGTCTCGAGTAAGTTGTTTTGCAAGTGTTTGTTTTTTACTAGCTTTGAAGGGCATATACATCCCTAACCCCTAACCTTTTTCCCACACCTATATAGCAAAAATAGACTTCTATACTGATAAGTGGTTTCTGAAGCTAAGATTTAGCCATCTAGACAGAATTGCTTTCTCCCAGAAAGTGCTGTACTGCTTGTGTTTGTTTCCTTTTATAGACCTCAATAGAGAGTTCTGTAGAGTGGGATTCCCCCAATCTCTTGACTCGGCATTTGATTGTACTATGTATATTGCTTCACAGTAAGTTTATTGTTGCTTGCAATACATTTCTGTTTTTTTTTTTCCAGATCAAATGTGACCAGTATTGGCCAAGTCGAGGTGCAGACACATATGGTATTATTCAAGTGACACTATTGGACACCATAGAATTGGCAACCTTTTGTGTGCGAACATTCTCTCTTCATAAGGTTAGTTTGGATGCAAGTAAACCTCACTTTTACAACTTTTTACCTGGCAGTTTCATGACTATTGTGTTCCTGCAGAACGGATCAACCGAAAAAAGAGAAGTTCGACAGTTTCAATTTACAGCCTGGCCTGACCATGGAGTTCCTGAGTACCCAACACCATTCCTTGCATTCCTCAGAAGAGTAAAAACATGTAATCCTCCTGATGCAGGACCAATTGTTGTTCATTGCAGGTACAGAGGCTACTCAATTTTCACAAGTATTTTTTTACTTACATGTGTTGAAAATAAAATCAAACACAAATACAAAATTAAAAAGTAATTTTTAAATGTTCATATTTTAATGGGTAACCTATACCAGGATTCTTGAAAATGATCTATGATGATAATGATGATGTACATCTGTCTTTGCTTATCTTAAATATTAAACTTTTGAAATTTCTCATTATAGTGCTGGAGTTGGGCGAACTGGCTGTTTTATAGTAATTGATGCCATGCTGGAAAGAATTAAACATGAAAAAACAGTAGATATTTATGGGCATGTGACACTAATGCGCTCACAGAGGAATTACATGGTACAAACAGAAGATCAGTACAGCTTTATTCATGATGCCTTGTTTGAAGCTGTGGCATGTGGGAACACAGAAGTTCCAGCAAGAAATCTGTACACTTACATTCAGAAGTTAGCTCAAATTGAGGTTGGAGAACATGTTACAGGCATGGAGCTAGAGTTTAAGGTAAGAACTGCATGGAATTAAAATAACATGCAACTGTAAAATGTTCCTAATAAATTGGATATAGATACAAAGACAGAATTTAGATAGTCCACTTCTAATATTGAAGTCAAGTAGGTTTGTGATTAGTGAAGTGTTCTTTAATTTTAATTTTTTTAATTTAAACAATGACAAATAGAGAATCAACAATCTTTCACAAATTAACCATACAGACTCAATTTATACAACCTAGGGACAACAATATAAAAAGGAAGCAAACAACTCAGTAAAAAGAAAAATATATACATACTGTATAACCAGTAGTTGCCACGGGTAAAATGGTAAAAAAAAGTGGGAAAAGAGAGGACCCTAAAATCTGAACATTTCTGGGAAATTTCAATAACTGTCCTCTAAAAAGGCTGCAAAACTGAGCAGGACCAAAACAGGTGAGGCATGGTTCCTACCTTTCCACATCTCCAGCATAAATCTGAGACTTTTAGGTAAACTTTATGGATGAGCTCCGGAGTCCTTTACCACCTAGCCTCAGGGAATCATCTTTTAATGATAGTTTATTGCACTGGACGCAAGCTAGCATTTTGGCATTAAGGATAACAATGGTAATTCACCACAGTCTTTTGAACATAACTCAACTCTTGAGAACAGTTATGTTATGAGAGAGAAAAATCATTTCCAGAAGTGTGTAATTCACAGAGCATGTACTGCACACAGTACTTAAGAATGCAGAGGTCAAGAGAACATAATAGACAAAGTGCATGGGGACATAATACAGCATGCAGTGGTCAGGATGCAAAAATCTCTGCCTAACAATGCAGAAATCCCCCACCCCTGCGCAAGATACTTGAATCAGACACAAAATCTTCCCTTGGCACATCAGATATCAGAGAGAGGGATAAAACATTATTTTACTTTTAACAACATTTTAAGAAATGATAAGATTTATCAATGCATCGGCACTTGTTATTCAATCTTTAGTCTTTCCATTTATGGCATGTGTCGAAAAGGTTTGTCTCATTGTGGTTTCCCTTTAAACAAGGATCATAATTCAATGTGTAAAATGGTGAGAACAACTCCCATAAAGATGCAAAATCATAGTAAATCATTCACCATAAATTGTTTTCCAGTGATTCATCATGTAAAAACTTTTGTTATACCTATCATGGTTTCATATTGGATCTCCCAAGTGAAAGTGAAAAAAATCAGGTGGAATAGAGAACGTGAGCACCTGTTTTCTACATAAAACATATATGTATTCCAATTACTTCAGTGTATCAAACCTTATCTACATCTTTCTACACCACATCTTTTATCTTGAAAAAAATAAATAAAATAGAAATCAATATCTATACCTATATTTACTATTTATTCAGTCAAATTACCCCAAACTTTTTTTATGCAAACAGTGTATATGTCAATTCTAGTATCCCTAATATTTGCATTTCCATCCTTTTTACACACTGACAATTAGACATTCATCCTTATTAGGAACTAACAATTGCTTAAGTTCACAAGCTAACACCTGTATGCTAACAAATACATGTCCATCCGTTTCACAAACTATCCCTAACAGTGCCCAGTGACATGATTTTTTTTCCTAATAATAAATTAATACATCCTTCCATCTTCTTAAAACACCTTCCAACACTACAAATCTTCATATTCAGAGATGAAACAAATTGGAAACAGATAGAAGAATGTATTTCTGAATCTGAAAAGTAAAATAATGTTTGATCCAGAATTATTATAAAAGTTCTCTAACATGTTCTTCTGGTGAAGCCTAAGTGGTGAAACGCATAAGAACTAAGACCGCTATATGTATGTGTATATTGAAATAAGCTTGTGCTATATTCATGCATAAATATGTGATGTGCCAATTGCCATGTGGTTATTTAAGTTGGGTTGTTTTTAAATAAATATTTATTACGTTTTTACAAATAATTTAGGATATTTAGGTACCAAAAAAATCCTGATATACCTGAAAGGTGTTTTGCAATCATCACCTTTCCCATCACCTTCAAGGACATTGCCCCTGATTCATCATTGAAATCCGCGATCGCTGGAAGCGCGATAATACGCGCGACCCGCGATCGCGGATTACCGCGGTCCGGGACTCGAGTGCGCGCGT